>NC_079335.1:15875130-16186880 GCF_029582105.1 Oenanthe melanoleuca
CCCAAGAGGATTTTGATATTGTCTGGACCTACTTAAAATATATTGAAGTCAACCAAAAAAAGCACATTATGTATTGTTTCTTTCATTAACAAAACAGCCTAGAGAAGTCCTATAGGCTGCCTATATACAGCCTTTGAAACACTGCAAAAATTTGGAGATTGGACTTCAAATGCCATTCTATTCTTAAAATGTCTCCCTTCCTTAATATGTAGCAAGCCCATAGTTTTTGCTTCTTATATGAATCTTCTAAACATATAAGCCTCCTAAACATATAAGCTTTCCTATTCCTTCTTCTAGGCAAGGAATAACGAAGAAATAAGCAAAAGAAAGATTAGCTCCTTAGCTCAATGACTACTCCCCAATTCCTTTTGATTTAATATATAATTGCTTTAGTTTCTGACACTTTACTGACTAAAATAGATGCTTAGTTCTGGATTCAGGACCAGAATATAATATATATTTCTAGAAAAGTGTAATAAATATTATTATGTATCCCTGACTTGCTACTTCTTTGCTATTCTGTTAGATTTATTGCCTCTGACTATCACATCTTTAGGTAATCACTGTCCCAAGCAAAATCCAACAGAGTTTTTTTGTCTTTCTTATTCTTTTCTTTGCCACAACCTCTTGGAAAAAAAAAAAAAAAAAGTTTTTTGAAGGGGCAAGGATTTCTGGTGAATAGGGAATGATACTTATAGGTAGCATTTCTGATGAGTAACTGGTGCAGATTGCTACAACATTGCTAAAACCTTTCTCTGCACCTCTCTCCATCCTTCACCTGCTTTAATTATCTAAACAGCAAATACTCTGAACCACTCAGCCATAGGCAAATAGGAATTTGAGGAATGCCCACCCATATTAGTGTTCCTTATATAGTGATTGCATTGACAGTAATAGATTAATTTTAGTCACAATCAAATATGCAAAAAAGACTGTATGGATATAGCTGAGAATAACATTTCAAGAAAATGCAGACAGTATCAAAGATCAAGACAATATCCAAATCAATTGATATTTGAAGGTTAAACTGAAGTTGTCAGATAAAGCAGTGACAGACATCTTTAAAAGACTGTGTTTAGATTATAAGAGTTCTGATCAGTTAGAAGAAGTTCCTGAATTGTTCCTGATACAGTGACTCCAACAAGAAAAAAACAAGGTTGGAAGAGGTTACAAAGAAATAATAAAGAGACATAATGTGAAGGAAATACACTAAAAACTAGGTGGAGAAATGTAACCTACACACACTAATCTGCTCATTAGTATTTGTGAAGTCTTAGTGTAACATGAAATAGAATTAATGTTGTGTATGAAGTATGACGGAATTTCCAGGTCCAGTTTTCAAAAACAGATTTCTAAATATAACTTTTTAATTGTATATTTAGACATCAGCCACATATGCTGGTCATAAATCAGTACTGACTAGCTAAAACACATATTTGGATGCCTAAAAAAAAAAACCCAACACCTCCTCCCCCTTCCCAAGGAGTACTTGAAAATCAACAATAGAGAATTATAGGAATTCAATTTCATTTAAAATAAATGAAATTTTATGGATTTTATTAAATTATGCTTAAAATAAAGTACAAGTATTTGGAGCTTACATTAGAAGGTGTCAGTAAAAGTATTGATTAAGAATATCTAATCCATCCTCATTCCTTCTAATTATCTTAAGGTCAATTTAAAAAGAAAATAAAAAAGATTAACATGAAGGAAAACTATAAATTTTAGAAATTTAATAGAGTGTCTTATACAATAAGTATTTGTAAAAATATATTAAAAGGTTAATATATCATAATGTTTTACAAAAAAAGTAACCCTAAGGCAAAACTAAATAAGATTGCTGATATGGCTTAAAACCTAGAAGAAAAACTGACCTCACTCAAGCTGCACATCTTCTCCTGCCCCTTTCCAATACCAGAGAAAATACTAGGACACAACTAAAGTTGGAATCACAATTTTCCTGGAGAACTGACAATAAACACAACAATATTAATAGAAGAGGGCACAAAAGAGAGAGTGCTCTACCCACAAGAGGGTATTCATCACCCAACAAACAGAGAGAGGAGGAGGAGAGAGGAAGAGCCTGTCATTGTTTTCTAGACAAAGGCAAAATGCCAAGCTGCCCATCACACAGCACCAGGGAGAACAAAGGCAGCATGCTGGACATGATCTTCCCACTCACCTTCCTCTCCCCCGTCTGCTAACAGTGGAAACCAGGGGCAGAACAAAAGCTAGTTCTAGCTTCTCTTTCCCTCTGTACCCAGGACAACTGCAATAGCCCTGCACCTTTTGATGTTATCAGAATGGTTTTCTGCATTGGTTTATTTTTTTATTTTTCTCAAAATCATAGATAACATGAAAAGCCTCTATTGTGTCATCTTTGAAGAACTTTACTTGGCTGAAAAAAATAGTTTTTTCAGTGCAAAGGTTTCATCTTTGCATCTCTGCAAAAGCTTTTGAATTTTTCCAGTGCATGATCAATAAGACAAGAATTCGAAGACACTACCATTTCTAAACTGAATCAATTGTGTACTATTGCATTAAAGATTAGTCTCAATCTCATCTTAAAGTGGTCCAGATATATCAATTTATGGTAGATTTAATTTTTTAAATGTTGCTCTAATTATGTATATTAATTCCAGTGGAGCAGAATTGCAAGCACCTAGAAAGCTGCGTCAGCAAGGGCATCATGCTCAATGTGTTTGAAAAAACAATACGTGACACATCTGGCTGAGTTACAATACAATAGCACTTAAAAGGTCTTGAAGCAGTGGAGAATCCATAGCATCTTGTCACAGCCCCAAAGGCATTACAGCTTCACCTGGGGCTCTCAGCCACCCTTGCACACAGACCTAGGACATCATTGCCTCTCAGCTTTGGGGTATCACAGCTCTCCAAACAATACTGCAGGAGCACCAGTCTGCAGCCCAGTCCTGGTGCCCTGGACATACCCCCCAGTTCTATGATTTGGCTTGCCTTGATTTCTTCTCCTTCTGCTCTCAGGTGAGATCTTGGAGGAACTCTGAACCTGGTTCATCACTTGCCCCACTGATGGACCTGTCCCCTGTACTCAGCTCTCTCCCTGTGTTTGGTCCTTGCAGGGAAATGTGCCTGCACAGAGCCAGCCTTGGCTCCCAGATCCCATCCCTTCAGGTGTAACTGTCCTTCACCACCCCTTGGCATTCCACCCTTAAAAAACCTTCACCTTCATGTAGTCTGAATTCCTCTAGTTTTAGGTTTTTGGTAACAGTTTTCATTGTGCTTGAGCCAGCTAAGCTATCTTATTTTCTGTTACAAGCAACTACAGATCCAATGTTTGTTTTGACTACTTTGCTTAAATAATAATGCAGTGGTAGGTAAATAAAAATAGGTCAGTTTTATGTGTCTGCATTTATTGAAAAGCATGCCATGCTACAGATTTTGTGGTACAACCTGAAACAAAATGTTAGGAATGTTACTAAGAATTGAATTTTTCTTTTGGCTATAGATGAGTGAGCAGGATTGTTTGAGGACTTTCCTACAAAAACTTCTGAAAACTATTGTTTTCCAATGACACTGTAAGGATGAAAAACACTCTTGGTTCTGCTACTGCTGTAGACAAAGAGAGTTAGTCACACACAAATGGTACTAACATTTTTGAGTCTGTACTAAGCTAGAAACCAAAGTAGGCTGATAGAGGGCACAGACTTGCTAGAAACATCACATTTTTGCATGAGGCATAGCAACATTAAATCAATGACTGTGAAAGTCTCAGCTTTGTGCAGACATGAAGAACATTTAAAAAAAAAAACCTTGGAAAACATTTACCTTCTTATATTGGAAATACCATTTCCATCTTTTTGCTAGGTTTCTGAAATACTGTAATATTTAGATGATATCTTTATTACTGAATTTCTACTCTCACTTAAGACCATCAATTAAGATTGCCTTACAACTGTCTTTCTGATACTGAGCCCTTTGTTACAACCAAAATAATTCATATATGTTCAGTACAGAAATAAGGAACCTCTCTAACTGAGCCATGCAAATTAAATTGAATAAGTTGAAAAGAGAAAAAATCAGCAAGCTTCACTGTCTTTATCTGTAACTAAGCTTTCTGCTATGTATAATCATCAACATCATGAAGGTCATCATCATGGAAAAAAGGCAGGAGTAAGGGATCAGTGAACTATGGCAAAAAGTTATTGTAATAGCATGCTAACAAATGGTCATCAGCCTTTTGATGCTTTATATTGCATTATTAGCATCATTTAAAATAATTTTGGGAAATAATTTTACATAATGATTTCTAACAATTTGCTTAAATATGTCCAGTAGGGACAGAATTCTCTGTTTGAAATCCCTCATGATAGGAATAGGAAATGCTCTGTTTATTTTAACCAGAGACACTGGTCAGATTCATACCTCTGTAAAGTCAACAGAAACACTTGTTATTTTGGCATTATTTCTGCTAAATAATCTGGCTTAATTGCTCAGAAGTTGTCAAGAAAGCCCTCTTGGAATATTTTCAAAACATAAGGTTCTACTGACAGTTGATGTTAGTTTACACATAGCTGTTATTTTTTCCTCTAAAAAATTGTCTATAGCCTGGTAAAAATAGAGAAAATTCATCCCTTTCTTCCGTTTCTAACAATGCCTTTTATATTTATCTTCACATTATTTATCCCATTAATGTAATTAAGTAAAATTAACAATATTTTTGGCTTGAAGTTTTCTCTTCTTGACTTTAGAGAAGTGGAAAGATTTGCTTTTTCAACCTTTATTTTTCTTCTCTCTTCCCCCTGCAAGCTATTTTATTTATATAGAAGTTATTATCGACTACAAACTCTGTCTCACTTCTATCTTTTATCTATCAATCTATTTGCTTTTACAAAAGAAGCACCTAAAATTAGAACACTTGGTTGCATGAATGCCTTCTGCAGATCAGATGAAGAAACACTGAGTATATTTGTTGGTGACCATTAGTTCTGTCCTGCTGATCAAATCACTGAGTATTTTTGCCTGCATTTCTTAAATAAGAATATTTAAGAAGTAATATGCTAAAGTTTTTAAGTTTCAATATGATTTCACTTTGTTGATTATTTCCATGGAGAAAGAAAATATTTTAGTGTGGAAAGATAGTGAAAGATGTATTAAAAATGTAAGTCAAGATCCATTCTCCAATAAGCTCCTTGTATTATTTCAGAAATAATGCAAGAATTCTTGATATATTGTAGATATTGTCAATGCTATCTATTTCTTGTAAATAATGTAATGATAAGCAAGAAATAATTAGATCTACCAACCATGGCTTTACTTCTTTCTCTTTTATTATTCACATTATTTACCTATAATTATAGAAACAACCAAAATTACCAATGTAAATAAATAGGGAAATTATATAAATTCAGAATTATTTAAACTAATACCTTTTTTAATGCAGAAATTTCAGGTATTTCAAAGGAGAAAATAAATAAGTACAAATTTTATTTAGCCAAAAATTTCAAAGGATTGTCACCCTAACAGTGTGGGACTTTCCATTAAACACATAAAAAAATTTGATTTCAAATACAAAATGCAAAGTTATTTAGATAGGAGAACAGTCCCTTTTGCCCTCAGTAATGAACAGACTTCTGTAGAAGAAATTATTTGCTTTATTTAAGAGAAACAATAAGTTATCAGTTAATGCCATTTTGTGAAGTTGCATCATAACATACAGGTTTTTTGAGGATGGGGCTTCACACATAGAAATATTGAACCATGGAGAACATTTATGTAATTTGTGTTAGGTGAGACTGTGGTACAGATGCACAGTATGTATTTTTACATACGAAATAAATCCTTTCTCTGAATGCTTATGCTGCTGCTCTATTTTGATGACAGGTTTTACTGAAGAATTTATTTCTGGGTTTTTTTTTAGTTTAGAAACCATACACACAACACCTACTTCAATGAAAATTGAAGCCAAGGTTTATGTTCCAGAAGATGAAACAGTCCCCTTGGCAGCCAATGCTATGAACCTTGATGTCACAGTTTGCATCTTGGGATTTGGCTTTGGTTTTAACAGTCTTGACATTTTTGACATCCAGTGACATTCAGCACAACTTCACTGAATTATGACAGAAACTAAACTGTAACTGGAAGTAAGAGCACATGCCAATCATTTACTGCCTTTTTTACCTTACATGGACCTTGACAATAAAACATTGAATTATTGAATGTGGCCACTGGTACAAGCACTGTTGCATTAGATTTGAATGGCAAAGTTTTGTTAGTGGGGCTACAGGGGTGGTTTCTCTGAAGGCTGCTGGAAGCAGATGTTATAGAGGTCTTGGTAAGAAGTCTCTCTGTCTTGCTTATACTATTCCTATATATATGTATATATATATTAAAGTCCTCTTTATTCAGACAGTGGCAATATAAACATAAATGCAAATAATATTTTGCTGTTTAGTCTAATGCTCAGTCCAGTGATAACAATTCCACATCAAAATTTTACAGAGATCTGGTTCCAGGCATATGGTTTTGATTCTTACTGTCTTCCATTATCCTCCACTTCCATATAGAACAGAAGATTTATGTATCAGAAATTAATAGGTAAATAATTGCCAAAAGAGAAAAAAATGACAGATTAGCATAGGAAATTTGGTCTTTAAGTTTTGAATTAAGAATGATTGGTTAAGAATTCCCCACAATGAACAGGAGGTGGGTAGCTGAAAAACTCAGTTAAATGAAAGACAAAATACAGATTTTTAATTTTTTTTTTTTAATGTATTTTTCCAGGAGAAAAGATGAGGGAGAAAGGACAAAAAGAAGCAGAACATAACAGAATAACTTCCTTAAGCTTAGCACAGAATGTTTTCATGCTCACACTTTGTTTTAAGCTGATAGAATTCATGGATGATAAGCTTGATTCCCAAGGACAATGTTTATAGAAGTAGGCTAAAAGTTTAGTTTCAAGAAGTCCGTTGGCCTTATTTATTCTGAACATCGAAAACTATATAAGAAGTATTCAAATATAACTGCTTACGCCTTATATGCTGCACTTAGAAATAAACAAGAAGCTTAGAAAATTATATTTTGTACCTAAAATTACTTGCATTTTAATTTATTTGGAAGAAATTATAAGTAACAACATAGCAAAACCAAAAGAAATAGTCTACAGTAAAAATTCAGGAGGAATTGCACCTATAAAAGAGAGAATAAATTATTAGAAATAGTATCTCTGTTATTTCTCAGAATATAGCACTATTAGTATCTTCATTTTCCATGTCCCTCTACAATTCATTACAATTTAAATTTCCTAGCTAATATTATTGTATTTAATTTTTTTGCAGAGATTAAGTAGGCTGACAAGTGTTACATCGTAGTGATAAGCATTTTAGAGATGCAGAGTAAGCATTGTGCTCAGCAGTCAGATATCAAAACTGGAGTCTACAGAAGAGAGCTAATCCATCTTCTTGCACTAGCTAAATCCCACCGTTGCTTCATTCCTCTCAGTGCAATGATTAATGCCTCTCCTGTTGATCTCATGCATCCAAATAATGATACAGACCTATAAACAAGTTATATGAGGGAACCTAGAGGTGTCCTCTGCTCCATATAAATGTCTGTCTGTTTAGCTAATACATAATGCAGGGCAGTTTACTCCTGAATTGAAGCTGCTACTGAGAGCTTACAAATAATAATGCAGAAATCTGATGTATAATTTTTACATATGCATTATTATGTGTATTTATATATTTACTGACTTTGCTCATGTCCACAGCACCATATTCTTCTAATTTGACATGGATTTTCTTAAGTGTTTTCTGCTACTGTGTAATACAAGTATGACTTTACAGAAATAAGAACAAAGTAATTTGCATCTAGAAGAACATGAATTGATATTTGGTAAAAAATGCTCACAATATAATCTGACTTGCACGAGTCCCACAGCAAGGCAGGTGGTATTTTTATTTATTTTGTTTACCCATAAAATGCTCCCATTTATGGTTCATTACCTTTATACTTACCATCTAGGTTAAATTAATATATTTAAATGCCCGTTTTACAGACTTTGTTCTCATTGTTCTCTGCATTTCTTTGGGGTTTTTTGATCTCCGAAATGTGTTTGATTAACATCAGCATCCAGGATGATAGACTTCTATATAATAGATATATTTAAATTATAACAAATAGTTTACATACTAGAGATTATCTCCATGACCATGGATAAAAAGGCTTCACTAAAGGTATTTTGTAAAATACATGTCCATGACCTCATGCAGTCTGTAAATGCTGTCAAATGTTTGTGAACTGATGAGTAAGTGGAGTACTACATCATATATGTATGTATGTATGTAGGTATGTATGTATGTATGTATGTATCTATCTATCTATCTATCTATCTATCTAGATATATGGATATATGGATATATATATATAGATATATTGATATATCTATATATAGACATAGATATTGACATAGACATAGATATATTGCAATTGTTAACTATTGAACAAAGGAATAGTAATAAGGGAGCGTGAGAGGAGGAAAAAAAATCACTTATATATTAATTGAGAGAACAGATAAAGAAAAGAGAGAAGAAAAAGTAATGAATGTTTCTGCCCTTTTAAATCTAACCAACACCTGTGGTTCCAACACCTTCCATTACTATTTTTTAAATGTATTAGTCAACGTTCATATGCTGCTTTGCCATTTGTAAGCACCCTGTGACAAATAAACAAGACTTCCATGACAGAATGTCCCTATGAACAAAATGACACTATTGTAGTAAAAAATGGTTGAGTCTGGTCTCTCTTGGACGAAACTGTTAGACATCATTTATTCTCAAAAGTATATTTACCATTTTACATAAGATGTTAAACTTTCATAGCATCTGGTGATAACAATTTAACAGAACCAGACTGCATAATTTACATCACTTAACTACTGAATTTCATAATTTTTTTCGCCTTTATTCTCATTATGCTTCCTTCTTTCATATTTCATCCTGAAATTGTTGACTTGGGTTTTATGGTACTGGGGAGTGACATTCATCTTTATTTTCTTTCCTCCCATCCTTTTCTTTCTTACATTTATTTCTTCACCATCCAAATTTACCTCCCACTTTAATGTTCATGTTGTGTCATTTATCAATTGCAAAATAATAACAAATGAATTATTGTGTAAATATAGAGATTTGTGTCTCTGACTTGCTGTTGCACAGGTTTATGTCTCCAGTTCCATCACAAAATAATATTCCTGAAGATTTATCTCTCTTACATAATTACAAAAGAAGTCTGAATTGGCTGACTGGTGATGTCAAGCTCATTTACTGATGTTCTCTTACATATCTTCCTCTTCATAGACATTATACATTTCTAATGATGCCTGCACTGTCACGAATAATATGCTTAATCTCAATTTAAAGGATACTTGACCTCAACTTTGCCTTAATTATAATTATATTACATTACATTTTATTCATTTATACAGCACTTTTAGTATCAAACACTAAGAATGTGTTTCATTTTCAAAAGCTGTCCTTCCAGCATCAAGCTTCATTACTTTTTACCTTGCCAATGGCTAGTATTTGCTTGATTAGTCATACTTTCTAACTGAGCTATGAACTTTTGTCTTCAATTATTAAATATGTTATCATAAACCCTCTTCTAGGATCACAGGTAAAAATGACTTTAATGAATACCTGGAAATGGACAAATACTCATGTATAAATTTAAATATTGAAAGCTATATGGTGAAATTCTCTTAACAAGTGGTTGCGTATATATATATAGATTTGTGTCCTGCTTTTGGTTTCTTCTCAGTAGCTAGTAATGTGCTATGCTTTGGACTTAATATGAGAATAATGTTGATAACACATTGACCTTTTGGTTGCTGCTAGTTTGTATTGATACTAAATCAAGGACTTTTTAATAACTCCTGCTCTGCCAGTGAGGAGGTACACAAAAAAAGCTGTGAGGGAGCATGGGATAGGTGCCTGAAACTGGCCCAAGGGATATTCTGTACCATAGAACAACATGCCCAGTATATAAACAGGGCACGTTATCTGGAAGGGGGGCTGATCAGGGCTTGGGACAAGGTCTGACGTTGGTCAGTGGGAGCAAATTTATTGTCCATCGCTTGTTTTTCCTTGGTTTGTTTTTGTTTTTACTATTTGTTATTAATTTTTTATAATTATTAAAATTTTTTTATCTCAAGTTTTACTTTTGATTCCCCTCCCCATCCCATGAGCAAGCAGATGCATGGTGATTAGTTGCCAGCTGGCTTTCAAATACAACAATCCTTTTTGGTACCCAATGTGAGGCACAATGGCTTGAGATGACAGATCTGACCATGATGTATTAATTGAAAGGTGTTATAAACATTCATTGTATTGGTTCAACAGTTGCTGGTTATAATGGGGATTCATTTGCTCTCACAGCTGTGTTTTAGCCTAGGGTTTTGTACTGTAATAGCAGTAGTATCTTACTTGTAGTATGTGTTTTCTGTGGTAGTGTTTATTGTCCTTGGGGCCTGGGCTAAGATTATCATTGAGGGGTATTTTGTAGTGTTGGCTTATGATATGCTAGTGTTGCTGGTCAATAAACCAGTCTGATGAATGTATTCAGTATTGCAGACACCTTAGTATTTTGGGACTCATCTGAATGATCTAACTGAATGATCCACGGATAATTGCTAATCATACTTGTGGCCTTTTCTCCTCATAAAGACAGCCTGTGATGGAGATATATTTTACATCTTCCTTCCTTATTTCCTTCCTTCTCCTCCAGGCTGGTTACCATACTGCTTGAAAAATTTAAAGATTTTTAATATCATTTGAACACCCTTGAAACAAGCCTGGTGGTTTTAATAGGAACCAGCATTGGTACAAATGTTTCAGGTCTTGTTTAAGGTCAGATACTTAACTAAGAATATTGCCCAGAGATCAGCCCAAAGGGTGGATAGTTCTGGATAGTGGAGGTGTGTGGCATGGTATGGACAAGTACCTAGAGCAGTGGGCACCTCCAAGGTGTTTGCACCTTACCCCTGAACAAGTGCAGAATCAAAAATACTTGTAAAATATTTTAAAAAGATGTGCTGTCAACCTGGCACCTCAGAGAGGACCCAAACCACTACAGTTTGTTGGGGCCTGACCCAGGCCTATCAAGTGATGTTCAGTGCTGGTCAGTACTCTTGGGGGAGAAGGAGGTCTCTGGATAAGACAACACATACTGCAGATACTCTAACCATTGTGGCAGACCGTGTGGCTGCTCTGAACCCAGTGACAGATGCTGCCACTGAGCCAGAGAACAAATGTTTCAGTCAAACAGTGTCTGCTGCCCCTGCACAAAAGCAGAAGAAATGCACACAGAGGTCGTGCTGTAAAAAAGTGTTAGCAAAAGCAGTCAAGGAGGACAAGAAGGTAAAAGAGGACAAAAAGGATGAAGAAGCAGGGCCATCACAAGGGCCATTTTCAATGCCATTACCAAGGCCATTACAAGGGCCGTCATAGGAACAGGAAAAAGAGACAGAAGAGTCAACTACCACTCAATCCCTAACTTGAATAAACTGAAAGAGATACAAAATGATTTCATGGCTGGCTCAGAGGCTCGGTGCATCCTTGACATAGACTATCTCAGGGTATTTCAAGGACCTATTGTGAGCTTTTGGTACACCTGCCTCAAAGACAGAGGAAATTAAATAGCTGTCTATCTTGCCTGGTCTCCTAGACAGCTCTTCTGTTATGGGGTTGCTGAAGGATGAAGAACAGCAGGTGCCAATCACTACCACAATAGTGTAACAGTGGCAATATCACACCAACCAAAACTCCATAACTCCCATCTACCAATTAATTAATTGACTGGAAAACCAAGGTGTGATCAGCAGGAGCTGCTCACACCCTTTAGCAGCCCCATATGACTGTGAAAGTCTGATGGGGAATGGAGACTGACAGTAGACTACAGTGCCCTCAATGGAGTCACACTGCCTCTGAATGCTGCTGTTCCAGACATGCTGGAACTTTGTTATGAGCTGAAGCCAAAGGCAGCCAAGTGGTGCTACAACTGCTATTGCTAAAGAGTTTTTCTCAATCTCTTTTGCAACAGTTCAGGCCACAGTTTGCTTGCACTTGGAGGGAAGGTCAGTATACCTGGCATCAACTGCCCCAGGGGTGGAGGCACAGCCTGACCATCTGCCATGGACTGATTCAGACTGAAGCAGTGAAGCTCTGCAACACTTGAAACACTGTGATTATGTTATTGTGTGGAAAAATACAGCAGCAGAAGTTTTTGAGAAAGTGAAGAAAATAGTCCAAATCCTTCTGAAAGACAGTTTTGCCATAAAGTAAAGAAAAGGGTCCTGCAGAGGAAATACAGTTTTTTGTAACAAAATGGCAAGATGGACATCATTGATACAATGAATGCTATTGCTAAGATAACAGCAATGTCTCCACCAACTAACAAGAAAGAAATACAAGCTGTTTGGATGTTTTGAGTTTTTAGAGAATGCACATTCCAAATTACAGTCTGATTGTAAGCCCTGTCTATCGGGTGACCAGGAAGAAGAGTGATTCCATATGAGGCCTGGAGCAATGACAATCCTGTAACAAATCAGGCAGGAAATAGTTCATATAGATAAGTCCTTGGGAGGCTAAACCCAGGTCCCAGCCACAGAGCAGGGAACATCAGCACCAGGGAGTCTGGCTGGAGGAAGCAGAGGGCAGCAGCATCACCCATGTGTGCTGGCAAGTCTCCATCTGCTGCTAGAGCTTCTCCATAAGTTCCTACATTTGAGGAAGGGCTTGCCACCATCTTGTCCCTTTGTTTCCCAGAGCACACAGTCACTCATGTGTGTCAGGGACCAAAGGTGGGTCTAAGGCCTGACATGTTTGGTCTGCAGTTGTGCATGTGGATAAGATAATGTAGAAGAAGAACTTACTGCTTGCTGGTGAGACTAACCTTCAGAAATCAAACTGTGTATCAGTCACATGGTGGGATTTAGCCTGTGAAAGGGAAACAATATACAAAAAGCCATTGTGATCATGGCCATTGTGGCCTCCTTTCATGTGTTGGCCCCTCATGAGGTGATGTTGAAACTGGCCACTCCTGAGGAGAGATATAAGGTGAGGTCCTGGGGTGGAGGGGCAGGAGGGCAAGGTACCTTCAGGGCTTCCCCTGGATGAAAATGGTGTTCTTCATGATGTCCTTGCCCAGGAGCCATGCTCTATCTCCCCCTCCTCCTTGGCAGCTTTTCTGACATCCAGGGGTCAATATGTATTTATTGCTTTGCTGTTCTGACTGCATCTTGAGGTTTTGTGCACAGGACCCACCCTGGCAGGCTCCATCTTGGACAGGGTCTGATGCCATTTTCCCTTTGTGTCCGTACACACAGTCAGCAGTGGGGCCATCCTGGAGTGGGGTGGTGTCCCACCATCCTGGGTGACCCTTCCCAAGGAGTTCATAAGATTTAGCACTTTTGCATCTAGTGATTACTCACTATTATTTTATGCCTGTAAACTGGTTTTTTTCACCTAAATATTCTCCAGTAGTTGATTTTGGTGGAAAGGGATTGGTTGAAACTATAGGGAGGCAACTCATTTTAGAGTGTCCACCTCTATAAATTGTCTTAAACCAAGGCAATGGTAAAAGAAATTCTTTAATACTTATGTAACTATTGCTTTATTGAATTATACAAAAAAAAAAGGTATATGAAAATGGAGTAAAACTTACAAAACTTAAAACTTTAAAATTTAACTTATTGTAAGAGGCTAGATAATAATATAATATATAAAATGGAAGAAGACTACTTTGATAAACTAATAAAGAGCTTCTCTTTTGAAATTGTGCAGCCCAATATAAATTATTTTTTTAAGAAATTTATGCAATTTTTCTTTAGTTCTCTGTTGATAGCTCCAGAAAGGATCTTCTCAACTAATTGCTTTTAACTAATTTTCATGAGTCCTCAAACAAAATCTCACTCAGCAACTCAATATCCTTCACAAAGCATTTCTCTTTCCTTTTCCTGAAAGCTATTTTTAAAAAATAATAACAAAGTTTCCTTCCTTGAGCTGTCAGGGAAATGTTCATGGTAACTGAAATCCTATTTTGAAGGAAATAATAATGCTTCTTATCATAATTCTTACATGAAGCTTACAGCAGGCATTATATATAGGTCAATGTTTTATCTTTACAAATTTAAAGACCTAAAAGAGAGAAACTGAAAAATTAGTCACAGTACAATGAAACCAGTCACTAACCAAAAAGATATAAAAGCCTAAATTTGAATTGGTATTAAAATGCAGTAAAAAATTGTTTTTAAAAAAGATTTTTGTGCAGGTTCATATATACAATTTTACCCAATCTGTTTATTGGATAATACAATGTGTATGTCATTATTTGCATAACTAGCAAATTTAGTGTTATTTAAATATTCTCAAACACACTGATAATTTACAAAATAGGTAAGTCCCAGTTCTGTACCAATAGATAAATCACCTTTCCATGTTTAGATAAATCTTAAATCCTATGTAAGAAAAATTCCCTATCAACTTTATCATAAACACTGTTCATTTATTTCTGAATACAGTTATTCATTTCTGAATTAATTTCTGAATTCATTTCTGAATACAGTTATGTGTCAGACATTCTGATGTATTTATTTGTACAATGTAGTTGTTGAACTCACAGGGTATGATAATCATCATGACAGCTACTAATTTTTGGTCACCTTAAAACTTGTTTTAATTACCACTGTTCTTGTTATTTTGTTACTAAGACTAGTAAGAAAAACTCCCAAGAATAAGATTAACAAAAAACAGAACACTAACTAAGAACATCAATAGCTACAGCTTCAATATTTAGATATATAAGAATATAATTAAACATCTCACTCCTCAGAACTTCATATGCACACTCATTTCATCACCATTAGCCATTTCTTATCTTCATATTTTCTCCATGGTACCTTTGTATTACACCCACATGAGTGTGTGAACAAGTTTCTCAAAATGACTGGAACAAGGAGTTGACTTGAAAAATAATACAGCAAAATAAAATTAGCCTCCACAGAATTTCTCCAGATTTTTAGTTTCTGCAATTTATAGTTAGTTCCATGCTATAAAGCCTGAGAAATCCCAAAGTACTGTATAATAAGGGCATTAGAGAACTTTTATGTGTAACATGAGCCCATGTTTCCTCAGATGAATAAAGGATTTGAGTTTATATCCTTCTTGTTCCATCTAAATATTCTTTTATTCCCTGGAGTTGGTAAAAATTGGTAAAAATTATTCTCAGAAATATTTTACTAAATATTTTTTTCTCTATCTGTATGTTTTGGCTTTTTACAAAACCCTTAACTCTTTAAAGGAGTCTACCTCTGGCCAAGAGAGATTTGGCCAACCCCAAAATAATCTCTTTTTCTAATAAAAAAACCAATGCAGACAACAGCATTCACAATCTATTTAGTTCTCCTGAAAACAATAAGTTTTCTTTTTTGTTTGTTTTGTTTTGGTAATTGTTATGCATGTATAATATGTAGCCACATCAGAGAAATTTTTTTGTCATAGTCTGGCCACCAAAAATTGCTCTCTGTGATAAATGCAAAGATGTGCTGTACTTTTTCCAATAGTTATCTTTACTGTTAAATTATTCTGAGTATTTTAGGGAAAATATTGATTGCCAAAAATCTATACTGCAGTTAAAACACCGCAATGAAAACTGAAACTTCTTACACTGAAATGTTTATTCTACTGAAGTGGTCTGTATAAAATAAGCAAGTTCTGATCCCCACATTATTTTAAATAGTTTCATTTCCATTGTAAGATAAGCCAGTCCAATCAGTTATAAATAAACTGTTTTACCTCTGTGTGAATTAAAATAGCAATTAGGCAAAAAAGCAAACAGGAAGAAAAATCAGAAAGCTCAGCCAGACCACTATTTTCTTCCTCAAGGACACATATGCCACTGAGTCATATCAGGTTCACATGTGGTAGAAAAACACCCTTTTTCTTACCAGTATTATACATGAGATCGATTTGAAAATTGTGAGACGTTGCTGGATTGGGTAGCCTGATGGAGATGAGGCTTCTGTGCTCCCATGTCCATAGTCCAGCCAGGAAAAAGGCTCATCACACAATCCCCAACAGGAACACACACTCACAGCCTGCTGCAAGAACAGCCTGTCACACATACACACATCCAGCACAACACAGCTGGCTGAACAGACAACACAGAGAGAAAACAGTGCCTTACCAGCACCTGTGCAAATGTACAGCATCCACACGAATATGGACTGCACAGATGGCTTGATCCTTCTCCTCCACAGGAGCAGGGTTTAGGAAAGTCTGTTGGTAGGATGATAGAAACCCAGCTGATTGGAAAAAGACAATATGCCTTTACTCATGCCAGATTCACCTGATCACCTTCTGCAGCAAAATAGTGTATTCTGTCAACATGAGCAGAGCATTTGTTTACTTGGACTTCAGCAAATCATTCAACACCATTTCTCACAGCCTTTTTCTGGACAAACTGTCAAGGCACAGCTTGGATATGTGGTTTGTGATTTGTGTATGGAATTGGCTAACAGGCTGCACTCAGTGGGTGGTTGGTGATCAGTGGTTTTCACTCAGGCTGGCAGTCTGTCCCCAGTGAGGTCCCCCAGGGATCAATGGTGGGCTCCATAATGTCAAGTACATTCATAAATTATCAGGATGATGGGATTGAAAGCAGCCTCACCAAGCTTGCTGAGGACACCAGACTGGTGGTGAGGCAGACATGGGAAGGAAGAGACATCTTACAGAGAGACCTGGGCAGGCTGGAGGAGCAAGTGAGAAAGAACTGAATGAGGTTAACAGAAACACCTACAAGGTTCTGCCCCTGGGATGACAGAACCAAGGAGCCAGAACAAGCCATGATGTGTGGCTGGGGAGCAGTGTCACTGAAAGGCACCTGGGGGTCCTGGTGGACAAGAAGCTGACAGAGTCAGCAGTGTGTGGCTGCAACAGTGAAAGCAAAAGGGATCCTGGGCTGCATCTGCACAAACATTATTAGCAGTGGTAGGGGTGTGATCATCTCACTTCACCCAAAATTTGTAATGTCACACTTGAAGAACTCTGTCCATTTCTGGCACTCAAAATTTAAAAGAAGATACAGACAGATTGAGGAGAGTCCAATGGAGTGTCACCATGAAGATCAAAGAGGCTGGAGAGCCAGCCCTAAGAGGAGCAAGTTAGGTCATTTGTCTCTGGAAAGAGAAGGTTGTGGGAACCTCATAACACTATCCCTGTACTTAAAGGGAGTATCCCTGTATTTATCCCTGTACAGTTACATAGAGAGATGCCTCTCTTCATGGCAGAAGCCTGATGAATAAGTCCATGCCCAGTGGGTACAAATCTTGATACAAGAGATAAATTTTTGCAGTGAGAACAGGCAATGGCTAGAACAACCTCCCCAGAGACATGGTAGAGTCCTCATCACTAGAGATTTTGCAATACATGATTAAGGGGATGCTAGACAATCTCATCTAGGCTGAGGAAATAGCATATAATTGTGTCAAAAATTTCACTATTAATATCTTAAGTAATTATTGTAAGCAATACTTACAAGTGTAAGAAACAGAAAACATTGCATTGATATCATTTTCATGTGAAAGACACCTTGAAATGAAATTTATTTGCATTATATATTTGTTTTGCTTTATTTTTCATAATATTTCAAATTTGATCATGTTTATTCATTAGTATATATCACATCATGCTAGATTAAATTTTTAATATATTTATAAATTATTCTCATTTTAATTTATAGCATGCAAAAATGCTATGCATTAAAACTATTGTAGACTTCTGATTTAAAATGTTGCTTACAAATTAAAATATAGACATGATTCTTCTAAGCATTTTGAATGGTACCATAGATGCTGACACGGGAAATAAATACTGTATCAACTTCTTGCTGAAATCACTGACTGCACAGGATTAATGAATCATTTCTTTATAAAACTACTTTCTGAGAAATAACAAAAGCTACTTAATATTAAAGTACTTCAAAAACATGAGAATCTTCCAGATAATCTTTCCAAGCCATCAAAAGCTTCATTTGTTACTAATAAAATGAATGACAAATACAATGCTTCCCAGATCTATAAAGAACTTTTAGTGAAATTAAAACTGAAACAGAACTGAGTGCTTGATATCTTGATAAACCTATTTTCCTCAATGCTTTAGCCCAATGGATTGTTAGGAAATTACTGATTGAGAAATATATTTAAGATGTGAGGAAAAAATAAAAAGCAAGCATTCAATAACCGAAAGTATTTTATATTATTAACTCTCTAATTGAAGTCTAGGCACTATTAATAGCTGGGAACATACAGAGATCAGCTTAGTATAGCCCCCCAAATATGCCTCAGTTTTACTGCAGAGTGTTTCCTTAGAATGTCTCTGCTGCCTAGCCATGCCAGGGTCAGTCTAGGTCGTCCTCCCCCTGGAAATGTAAAAATACATATCTGGGTGTGTGGATAGAAAGGAGCCAGCACAGACCCTAAGGGGAGTGGCAGGGAACCAGGGCAGCCAGGCACACTGGGGAGTATTGACTCAGTATTGACTCAGCTCTAGACACCCACTGGAGGAAAAAGTTATGTCCCCAGTGCCAGCTCTCCTTCCAACATTTCCAATGCTTTCATTAGATATGAAACTTTTAGATAATCTAATTTTTAGCTGAATATCACATTTATGCTAAGCCACTCCAAACATTTGAGACAAGCTCTACTAAGAGACTGAGCTTTATGCAGATACATTCTTGAGATGCTGGCTGTCTTCTGCAGTTGGCTATCCCAAGTTTCTGCATCAATATGGTATCATACCAGCAATATTCATCAAAAGATTAAGAGCCTCTGAGGAAAGAAATTGCCACACTTTACAGTGTTAACAGCTATTGCATATGTATAATGTAATATATGAGTATTCTGGATTAATATACAGTATTGCAGAAAACTAGACTACCCAGCAAAAAGTAATAACAACAGATGCAGAGAATGAATTTAGTCATGAACTGCAGAACATGGGAATTTAAATCCAGCTTCAGCTGAAAGATCTTAAAAAACCTTAAGGACCTATTAACTATGGATTTAATACTTATGCCTACATATTTTTCTTTCTAAGTAGGACATTTTTTCTCTCTGTAAAGCATAACTTGATACTCATGGAATACTGTGGCTTTACACAACATGTGAAATTTTAATGACAAAAACATGATTCACAAATTAGACATCTACACAGATGTACATGATTTATGCATTGAACTGTTTCTGTGTTACACAGAAAGGACAAGCAGGTCCTTTTGACCCAAATTTGACTTTGATTTTGCTGTTTTAACCATGACCTAATTTAGAGCTGTCTCAAGCATGTTTATAAAATACTCATCATTTAGACCATATGGTGTAGTTAGAGGCACAGAGCATCATTTGAACCTTCCCTAGAATTAGACTTCAAATTCTTTGTAGTGATAACATTAAAACCTAACATCTTAATTTAGTAAATACTATACAACATAGATGTGATCCTAAAAGCACAGAAATCCACCATTAACTCTTCAAATTCTCTGAAAAAGTCCATCTCTTTCTGATGTCTATAAATAGCATTGTTCATAAAAATAGAAGACTGATGCTTCTTAATTCATGTCTGAGTAATTAACTATACATATAACTAAATATCTGCTTCTGCTTTTGACCTAGGAATTGCCTGCAAGCACTAAATCACACATTGTCTTTAACCAACAGTGAGACATATCTACAAAATCTCCAGAAATTAATGCATTTAACTGCAAGTATTCCCATTGATGCTAAAACTGTTACTGGCATAAGCAAACAGACAAATAAAACCTGTAGGCTAAAACATTGCCACCTATTCTTACATCAATTTATATGTGCTAAGGAAAGAAGGTGCACAGGCAGGCATCTCAAGAGACTATCCAATCCTTCCAGCTGCCTCTGGCAGGACATTCTGTTCTATTATGTATAGACTGTATAGATTTAAATTTGTGAGATGCTTTTTACTCCACTGTTGAAGATCCAGTGAGAAGAATCCAAATCACTCCTAAGCAGGATTTTTAGTGCTTTGTTTTACTTACTGATTCCTGCAAACCCCCATCTTTTTGGCAGTGAACTCAAGACTACAACAGACACAATTTCCTTGCCAGATTTGCTAGAATTCCACCCTCAAGCTTTTTTATTCAAACATTTTTTTTCTCAGCTTTCCTAGTAGCATCATGAGGCAAAATGTTTAAAGATTTTAAAAGCCAAATTATATGAATCTACTACTTCTGTTCTGTCTACAATGGCTATTATCCTATTGCAGAAGTAAATTAGTGTTTTGAGGTGGTTTGTTACTGATAAACCTTTTTTTTTTTTTTTTTTTTGCTATTGCCCTTCTCTTTCTTATTTACAGGTAATCCAGGTTTTTTGGATTATTTTTCCACTTACTATTTAGAAATTAATATTAAAAGATACACAGTTCTACAGCTCCTCCTTCTCTGCATTTTCTTTAAATGTGGCATGGCAATTGCCTTTTTGATCTGTAAATTCTCAAAATAATTACTATTTGTGGTCTGATTTCGCCTTTAAATAAAATACTAATAGACTAAAAACCATCACTCTTGCAATATGAAAACCTAACTTGTATAAGTAGTCTCTAGCCTATTATTGAGGCTGAAATCACTCTTTGCTGGTTTTAACTATATTTACTTCTAGGCTACACCTGATGTTTTAGTCAAGAATTCTAAAAAAATAATAACATAGCATATTGACCTTCTTATCATCATCTGCCAACAGTTTCCTACTCTCTTAATAATGGACCCAGTATTAGTAAACCAACCTTTTCATTCTCTTCATTCCTTCTTGTTATTGCAGTATGTTAATAGTCAACTCAGTGATCTATTACCACATTTTTAGGAGTATTTAATTAATTTGATGACACATAAATGTCTGTTATGACTTCACTTTGCTGTGTAGGTAATGTAATGAATCAGATACTCTTAGAAAGCAATTTTCTCCTACTGCGCAGGAAGCCAGGAAGTGCTTAGAATTACCAGCTCCCATGCAACAGTCTTTACTGTGTATATCTGTAGTTATGTGAGATTGCTCACAAAAAGCCTGACTCATGTGATCCCTCAGATTTACTGATCTGTGGGGACTCCTATTACATTAGTGTTCCTTTTGTCCTGAATCATTACCCAGAACATTTCCAAAAGCTCCATATGGAGTTTCAGTATAAGAATTTGCTCTTTATGTTAGAAGGCTGAGTTAGTCCCTCTTCTATTGCCTTTCTTTTCTAGCAAACCATACCCCTCTTTTGGGCAGAAGGGCACACTGCTGACTCACTGACAGCCTCTGGTCCACCAGAATCCCCTGGCCCTTCACAAAGCTGCTTTCCAGCAGCCTTTCTTGCAGTCCCCAGACATCTCTCCTGATCACGACAACCCTTCCAAAATGACCATGAGTGGCACAGCTGCAGTGTCTGCCAGCTTTTGCACTGCTCATGGATCCATCCTGCCAGGGCCCATCAACCCAGGGCCCAAAGAAAGGAACAAAATATAAGAATATAAAATTATAAAAATAAACTAACCCAGTAACAGCTTTAACTCAACTCTGTATTGATAAGAATAGTTAGCAAATGCTCTGCATCAACCTTTGTGGGTTTTGTACTTTTGATTCTTCACTGATAAATTTTTTCTAAACAAGTATCCCTTCCACACTTTATTCACCCTAGCATTTGCCCTCTGATATTTTAATTCATGATTAATGAATGGTTACTGAATGTTTAGTGCCATAAAATAGTTGTTGGTGGCTGGTTGCCATAGAAATGACAAATACATTTATTCAGGTTTATCCCTGGCCTCTGTGAACCTGGGGAAAAAAACCCAAGCTTTATTTTGTTGCTTCTTAGAAAAGCAATATTTTTAATGATTTTTCAGCATCTTCACAAAATCTTACCACTTTTCTTCCTTAAGCTTCTTAGAAAAACTGATTTTTAAAAATATTTATTAGAACCTATTTCTGTGATTTATGACTTTGGTGAAAAACTTCTATGATACCTTATTTGGATAATGGATGCAAAATATTATTTTCTTTTTTTTTCCACTGGAAAGAACTCCACAACCAGATGGAGTCCTAAAGAAAAATCTTGATAAAAATTAACCTGAGGTACCAAGAAAGTAAGAGTTTTAAATTCCTCTCAGTAGCCCATATAGCTCCTTTCATATGCATTCAAGTAGCAAAGGATGCATGACTGAAGTTTTGGTCATAATGAATTCATTAGCCGTGGAACATTAAGTACCACATTTCCCTTTATTCAAATTACACAGATAATTTTATATGTTCCATATCTAAACCCTATGAATCCTAACCAGCATAGATAATGTTTGCACTGGCACAAATGGATACTAACTACAGATCTTGTCCTTTTCCAGTCAACTCCAATTTCCACAGATTTTCTTCCCTTCACTATTGTGCTGGAATTAAATATAGACTGAATCTGAGGTGAAACATTAGAAAAGTAATTGCATGTAGAGTTCAAAGTTCTGAAAAACAATAGAAACCCTTTTTGTTTCTTTGTATGATCCTGAACCCTGCATGTAATGTAACTTCAAAAAACATTTGCAGGTGCAAATTTTCCTTTTGAAGTGATCTGTTGCTTACAATTCCCAATAAAAAACTTGATAGTATACATTACTTCAGTTGCTGTCAGATACATGAAGATATGCCTTTTTCTCTTTGTGTTCTGTACTTGATACACTATGTTGGATTTCTATAGGGAGATAAATGCTCTTGACTTGTTTCCAAAAATCTTTTAACACACTTTGGGAAATCTGCTAGTAATGTAAACCTAATAGGGCTCATGAGACCACTGCTGAAAATTTTCTTGAATTTCAACCTGAAATGGTCATTCGGCACACATTTATTATGTTTATATGACAAACTTATGCAAGAACCTTTACACAAGGACTTTACACAAAAATGCTCCAACTTTGGCAGCAGATTAATTTTTCTGATGAGAGCTGAGATTTTATAACACTTTTGTATTATTTCAACATCTCAGTAGAAATGTGTCATGTAACTCAGAAGCTGAGGGTCTTGATGCACTGCAAATGTCAATGCTTATTAAATTCTTTTGATAAATTTACTCTTCTCTGATGTGTAGAGGAGGTATATATACACAGAGACCAAAAAATATAAAAATATTTAAATTACGCTGCAATTTCTGTAGACATTAAAATTTTCTAATACTTAAAATTTTTTATTCACCTTGGTAACTGAGAATGAAGGAAAGACTGATGGGCAGAGATTACCTGAAAAGATTCTCAAATTTTTTTGGTCTTCCCTTGAAAAATATGGTATATGTTGTAATGATATGCTTCCAAGAGGAAAACGTGAAAAAAACTGAACCAAATAAAAATGTAAGATAATATTTTTCTTCTTGAAAGAAAGAAAAAAAAAAAAAAAATCAAGATACTGAGTAGAATTAATATGGACAGAGTGATAGAAGTGGAAAACTGTATAAATGCTTCTTCCTTGTCTCCTCATTTGCCTTATCTTTGCCATCTTCTGCAAAGGAGTGTTATAAAGTTGGGGAATACTTTGAATTCTTATTAAACTGCCTGTCATTAAAGGAAGTTTCATGTTGCTTCCAGCCAGGACAGATTTAATTTTTCAGTAGCCAGGAGGGGTAATGACCAGGACCCAGAGGTTGTTCTGTACCCCCTCATGTCATTGCCCAGGGCAGGGGGAAGGGAGTCTCTTACAAGGAAAGGGGTTCCTTCTGGTCCAGAAGGAGTGGTAGAGTTGGGTTGGTGGCCCTGGTTTCAGGCCACAGGGAACAGTTGGGTAATGCTGGTTTCAATCTGGAGTGAGTATTGGAGCATTGTCTATTGTCAGGGCCTTTTACATTGAGCAATAATATTTTTTTACCTTGTATTCTCTGTCGTTAATATTGTTGCTGTTCAGTTTCCTCTCATTGCTGTTTCCAGGAAATTGTTCTTATCTCAATTTGTGATCTTTACCTTTTTGTGCCTCCAATTCTCCTCTCCAGGCCAACCCAGGAGGGAAGGCAGTGGAGGGACCAAGTGAGTAGTGTGAAGTTCATAATGTGTCTGTGGGAGCACTAAGCTGGGGATTATCATTCCTAAACCACAACACCTTACCAGAAAAACACAATCAACAAAACTGTGGAGCAAATACTAAGCTACAGTTCCATTTAATGGCAATGTTTACACGGGCAGCAGTGCAATATGAGACAGGAGTAATCAATCTGCAGATGAGTTTCTCAAGTATACTGCGAATCATCCCTCTATTTTCTGCTGGAGTCTTTTGTGGCCTTCTATAGAACTTGTAGACAATTCTGTCTACAATGTGATGTGTAGGTTTCATATTAGGGCATGATGGATTTTATATCTGTAATAAGCCATTTGCAAAGATAGCCTAAGAGCCTCCTGAATTTGGGTTTGGGATGGGAGGCGTCCAAGCAAGGTCAGATGTGACTTCTACAGTCTTTATATAATTTGGTCACATGCATTCTTATTCCAAATATATTAATAATTTTCTTTGACAACAACACTGCCCAGTATATATATAATTTATATAACAACACACACACACACACACACACACACACACACACACACATATATATATATATATATAACAACATATCTAGTATAACACTATAATATAATACAATAGTACAATGATGTGTATAGCAATCTTGTGATATTGCTGTGATATTGATATCTATTTAGTTTATGACCATGTATTGATATGAGTGAAAACTTAGCTGCTTTCTGGATGTAACACTGTTGCATATATCTTGCCAAAATGAATTCTTGTTTCACTAAGATTTAGCAGTAGTAACATACACTGATTTTAAAGAAAGACATGTTGTATGTAGTTATAGTGTCATACATGCAATTACTGGACACTATGAAAAAGGATTTTTTTTATTACTTGTTTGCTGTTAGGCTCATGCATCCTCAGAAATGAAATGAGATGGTTCTGTTTTCTTGGTACAAAATCATGTCTGTTCTTTCAGGACTAGAGAACAGCTTCCCAGGCAAAATGTCAAGCATTCTTGGAATAACATATATTCAGAAATTTTCTACCTCAATCATAAATGTCTACTCCAAACAAGTACTGCTAGACTCCTCCTGAAGGGTCTACCCAGGAACAAAGAGTTCAGAAGTGCTTTTCTTAGCTGTTTTTCAAACCTTTTAAAGTCAAAGACTGAAACAAACATTAACATGCTAATGTAGCTGCTAGTTTGGCAGTTAATTTTCAGCACCATCTTTCTACTCTTATTTCATTATCCCAACTGACATTTTATTCACTTAGTCACAATTACACTGCAGGAAAACTGTAACTGTGCTAACATAACTTGGAATAGAAAGACATAGAGCATCATACATTTCCACCTTTTAAAAATCAACAGTTGTTGACTTTTTACACAGTGTTAAATGCAAAATCTTTAATTCCTAAATTGTATAATATGCTTTGTCTTTGCATATTATAGTATATTTGCATATTGAAATGGATGGAAAATAAGAATAATGAATCATGTGGGAAATCTGAATATAAAGAATAAGGAAAAGAAAAAGTTCAAAGTTCTTTATTCTGTTAATCCTTTCAGGATGCAGCTTCTGTATAAAATGTTTTGCTAGTGACAACCTATTTAATTACATAGGCTTCAGCAGACATTTAGACATGTCTAGATTAGACTCCAAAAATTTTCTATTAGAATGCAAAACTTAAATTCATCCCATGATTATAGCTTTTTGTCATTTTTGGAGATATATTTCCATTTAGCCCTTTCTCAGCTTTTTCAAGGCTCCTTTCTGTGTTGTCTCCAATATAATCTTCAGCTTTTAATTTCTAAATTTTTTTGCATATTGAAACCCAGTTTTCATCCAAAATGATCTTTAGAGGCCATAGAGTGCTGTTTCTCTCCTATTGATCCAAAACTACAGCTAAAGCAAACATAATGTTAGAAAGCAGAACACGAATGAACAGTCAAAACACAACCAAAACAAAACAAAAACAACCCCCCCACAACTGGAAGAGGGTTTTTTCACAGATAGAATATTCAGTCAGTTCATCCCACTTCATTCAGACAGCTATTGCCTAAACCTTCTGGCAATGTGAAACTATGTCAGCCATTGTACATTTTCTGTGCAAATCTTTAGATGACCTACTCCCAATCCATAAAATCATAATGACTCCTAAGAACTTGGACTCTTTTCTCCTCCTCATTGCATTAGATGTGCACTTCTTAGAACCAAAACTGTATTTTCAACACTTCAGTAAATGACCTGTTTGCTGGGCTCCCACAGCTTCTACTGATGTCAAGGTTAGTTACCTTTTACATTGTCCTATTTCTTTCTCCAATACATTTACATGGCAAAGCTACAATTTTATGATCATTAATAACAGTTACAACTATGCAAGCTAACATAATTACAATAAAATTGTATGCTTCAGGGCATAAATTGATAATCTGTGGGAGTCAGGAAAGAACTTTTCTTCTCTCATTATTACATTTAACAATGGACAAGTGCTTTATGGTGGCTTTTGCTGTTATTTGAAGCATCAAGTACAGGCAGCTTCTTATGGAACCAGAATGCCAGAGTAGGTTTAAAAATGTCAGTAATCCAACATTACCTCTTTATGGTCTGATAAAGACTCACCCATTATGTCTCTTACTGTAAGAAATAACATTAATATTAGAATGAATAGAGAGAGAATTTTTATTCTGTCATTCCTGTGTTTAAAAAAACATTCCTCGGTATTTCAGTTTGGCAAGGTTGGTTTTTAAAATTTTTTTAGGGTTTTTTCCTTTTTTGTAAATTTTTCAGTTTTGGTTTTTTCTTTTTTAAATAAGTAAATTCCAAGGGAATAATTCTGGAAGAAAATCTTAAAATTAAAAGTGAAAATTTGCTAGGAGGTAATGACACTAATAGTGTTAAATAATTGTATATGATAAGTCTGTCAAATTGACTCCCAAAAATGTGCTCCAAAACCATGTCTTCCTTGATTCCATTTCCCTTAGAACAGAGGAAGAGAGGGAGCAAGAAAACAAGGAAAGCAAACCTTAAAAAAAAAAAAAATATAGAAACCACTATAAAATGAGGGTGTAATACAATAAACAAACCCTTGATGAACTTCTCCAGTTTTTTGGTGAGTCTATTTCCAGTGAAAAATGGTGATTTTGGATAACTAGGAAAATAAAATTTTAAAAATTTTCAGTTTTAAAGCTATTGATTTTTATTCCTTCTAAATTATTATCCTGCAATATTCCTTCACAGCTTTGATCAAATGGTCAGCAAAATAAAAAATTAAGTTCAAGTTTGTAGATTTTCTTCTTAGAACTAACATTATTAACTTGATATCCAGACAGAATTTTTCAAATCATTAACTACATCTTTGTGGTATCCTTAGTAGTGTGCTGTCCCTTGGGATAAGTACCCAATTGTCTTTATTCATGACAGAGGAATCAGAGGGAAATTAAAATTAGTGGTGTACAGTTAACATTTGGGGATATTTCCACAGATTCTTAATTTTGTTGTTGAAATCAGGTGAAGTAAATTCTGATTCTTTATATGAAACATGGAAAAATTTATTATGAGAAAATAAAGCACATTATTATCGCATGTGGATACATAATAAATCAGTTCTATATGTTGGAGGAGGAGGTGATCAGGAAACAGTTACCTTGGTTTTCAAGCTGCTTTATCTAGTAGAGAAATCATCCAGTACCAGACCATTTACCTTGCTCCCATCCAGAAAATTGTTCTCACATCACAGTTTGATGTTTGGTTCCCAAATGAGGAATATATTCAGTCAACTTGTCTCAAGTCTCTTGAGAGTGCCATCATCATTCTCTGTCTTCAACATTTATAATTTCAATTTCAGGTAATGCTTGAAAGAAAAGATAAAATGAGAGTTTGCTTAATTCCACTGACCTATCTAAGCACCCAGATCTCAAATTCTGTGATACATTAGCTGTATTATTGCTATCAAGGTTATCTCTAACAGCCCTTTCCAATCCCCCCTTTTTTCAGGCTGCCTGCCTGAAAAAATTCAAGTTTGCAAAAGGTATTCGTGCTTTTTAAAAATGAGAAAAATTCCTGGTTAGAAACCTGCACAAGTGAAGCTCTCTTGATAGCCCTATTTATGCTCCTCTCACATAAAAAGAAGACAGGGATTTCTTTCTCTCTGAAGCTCTCTACATCCGTGTTTTCACTAAATTATTTAGGAAAACAAAACCCTATTGGTCCTTTTTCCAGTGGACCCACCAATGGGAATAGCCATTCATAAAAATGTGAAAACAGAGATATGGTTAGTTCACAATCTTGTACACTGACATATGTACCTTAAATAGTCGAATCAAGAAATAGCTATAATGTGTCTATAACTGGTCATACCAAATCCACAGAACCCAAATCTGAAACGTTGCATATTTATAAAATCCTGTTTGCTATTATTCTGTGAAAATGAAATCTACTTTTTTTATAGCCCGGCTCAAGAAAAATCACTCAACAAAGGAGAAGGATTAATTTACCAAAACATTTAAATAAATTTCCGAATTCTAGCAGGGTGAAGGCATTTACTTTTGGCAGGGTCTCATTCAGAAATTTTTTGGCTGCAATCTTCATGAAGAGTGTGCAAATCTATGTATAAAAGAATAATATTCAGATTCATTTGGGGGTGAATAATTTTTACTGCTTCTAAATCTGTTCACTTGATCATAATTTACTCAGCTTGAAGTTGAAGAAGGATCCTGATTCAGTTTTCACAACTAAACTACAAACATAAATCTGAACAGGCCCTAAATTCAGGACCAGACTTTGTGGTTTAAGTATATTATTGCTTTAAAAAGCAGCAGAAATCATTCTTGGAAACAGAACATAGAAACACATTATCTATCTGAGTAGATTATTCCTTGAACTAGTATTTTATATTAAAAAATCCCTTCAGAATAATATCTGAGAGATGGGATGGAAGAAAACATAAGGATTCTCTTTTGCATGTGCTTAATTACCCCTGCTTCACACCAGAAAAATTAACTATTCCCTCTAGGATGTGATCTGCAATGCGAGCTCTGCTAATCATGAAGGTTACTGGTGCTGATCTTTAAGGCACGACTGCAAAATTTATTCTGAATTCCAAAAAGCTGAAATTGAAATCATATGCATCTTTGGTCTCTAAAGGTTTAATGATGAGTTTATTTGGTTAGAAGGCATTGCTGCCTACTTTATATTTTCACTTACCCTTTTTTTTTTAAAGTAAAAGTAAGTGTACCTTGCAAGTCCACCTTGAGAGGACTACACAACAGCTTTATTCATAAATTCATAGAGAGGCTTATAGATTTGTCATTATATATATTTTACAACATTCATTGGTGCATAATTGTCCTGAGTGTTTTCAGTCCCAGTGAACACTAATAGTATCTAAATTTAGAGATCAAATACTTCCTCAGAAAAGTTCTACCTCTGCAAAGAAAAATGAGAAAAGGAGCAATGCTGCAAGTAACTGAGCTATAACTCAGGTAGAAACTACTGTCAATCTTCTTTGGATTAAAAAGAATTTTCTTTGCCAAAGACAAGAGCTGCAAAACAGTAATTGTTAGAGAAATTAAAATATATATTATGCATTGGTGGTTTGATATAAATACTTCAAGAAGATCTAAAAACTGACTCTAAGGTACTCAAATCTTTGCAGTAAGAAACTGTATTTTCCCAGAACGTTTGTGGAGTCTCCCTCACTGGAGATGATCAAGAACCATTCAGATACAATCCTGTGCAGTGTGATCTTCCCTGTTTGTGCAGGGAGGCTGGACCAGATGGTCCAGTGTGGACCCTGCCAGCCTTACTAACTCTGTGATTCTGTGATTTTAGCAGGAAGTTTCTAATGCACAGACGTAAAGGCTTTTGAAATTCAGTAAGAAAAACAATAAATAAAGTAAAGAAAGTTTTAAGACACTGGCAAAATCATGCATGTGTAAATAAAACCATTCAGAAGAAAAATTATCCCATCCAGTTGAAGTAAAAAATGGCAAATGTCATCTCCAGCATTAAATGGATGCAGTAAAATATACAGCAAATATATTATTGAAAAATATTTTAAATTCTGCACAGTTTTTCATTTGCATATTGCAATCCATTGCTAGTTGAAATTGCCATGTCTGGGAGCTGGCCCACTCAGTTTCCATGCTTTACTACAGTATAAGCATTACAATCAAGTCGTGGAATGGAGTATTCTGGAATTCACATAACAGGCTGGGGAACTGTGGAGGGACCCAGCTGCCAGTGTAATATTAATCATCAACATTTTTTCTTCATTTTTACCCTGGTGTATCCTGTAAAATAAAAAAAAAACAAAAAAACAAATGTAATTTTTAAAATCTGCTCTTTTCTACTTCATAGAAGTCTCGTGGTCACATAATAGACATCAGATGTACATTTAATAGGAAATAGGCTAGACTTATTCAGTTAATCTGATTTTACTGTTGCTATTCTCAATCTTTTCTCTGTGTGTCACAGAAAGAAATAATAAAAGAAAAAGGTTATTCTTGTTCTGTGTAGTATCCTCTAAAATAGAAATCAGTTCCTCAGTGTTGCCTCATTACAAATTATTATATTCTCAAACAGTAAATGGAATAGACATCAGATCTCTTTTTAAATTTATATCTTATGAATGCAAAATATAATTAACATAGTGATTTTAAGGTCTTTTAGCATCTATCATTCAAATGTAATATAGATAGTTGCATTTAAATGTAATATAATTTCGGTATTTTTGTTATGTGTTAAAGGACCCACCAAATCTTCAAATCTGCACATTTTTACTTGATTTTCTATGGGTTGGCATGGGTAAATTTTTATGTCTTTATTCAAATACTGTGTGTCTTCTGCACTAAAGGCTGATTCTATATTAACTACAAAAACTACAAAAAGGAAATCAGTCCTATGGAAAATTATCAAATTTCATTATTTTTTTTCATTTTGTATTTTAAAGAAATAAAAAAAATACATAACTTTCATACCAAAAATTGATTTATTCTTCCTACAAAAATCAGGAGAATGGGAAAGCAAGAGGAAACTAACACCCTACTATCTTCCACTATCAGAAGTGTATTCTAAAATCAAATTTTCTCTCTTGCACCGTGCCATCACCTTTCTGTAAGAGGGTATATTTAATATAATCATAGCCTATTTCATAGACTTCAAATTATTTAAATAATTTGAAGTCTATGAAAGTATTCTTCTTTTCTTTAGTGACTTTGCATAAGGCTCAAAACCATTTGTTTCTACCATTTCACATTTTTGTACATTTAACATATCCAGTTTACCTTCAAACATAATTGATTGCAATTACTATTAGCCTTTTACAGTGTTAGGTACTTGGGATGCCTCTGTGGTCAATTAAGCCATCTGTCTGGGATAAACATTGCAGAAAGGTTAGATGTGCTTGTCTCTTATTCCTAAATACCAGTGAAGCCTAGATAGGCATTTGTCACTAGATTTGTGGCAAGTAAAGAATTGTTAAATAGATCCCAGTCTGTTGATTTTGGGGTCTTCTGCATATTTAGAAATTACATCTCCAGATCCCCTAAACACACAGCAAAAATTTAATATCTCCTTAGTAAATTGTACACTGATGGTAGATAGCACTGAACTATTGAATGGGTAATCTGCTGTACATGCTAAAAAAAGTATCCTATTATTCCTAAAATGGTCTTTTGATTAACATGCTAGACAGAGACTCCAGCTATCCTTACATTCACAGACAGCTTCACTGAACAGGAAGAGCCTTTTGTTGGCCTTTAAAGCAATGTTTTAAAAGAATCTCCCTCCCCTCTTTCCATTTCTTTTAACACAGAGCTCCTTACAAATTCAAATCCCTTGGTTTGTGGCATTTTTATTAGTGCCTATTAAATTAGAACAAATCACACTTGCTAATATATTATCATGCATAATTATATTGACATGTTCTCTGTTTTTTCAGATTTAATTTCAAAATAATGTTAAAACATCTACATTTATTCATTAAAATTAGGACAGAAGTCATCTTTTGTGCAACATGTGTTCTGTTATTAAAGCACTCAGCTAGTGTTCCTCAATACATGTTGGTTTTTTGGGTTTTTCGGATTTTTTGGGATTTTTTTGTTGGTTTTTTGTTTTTGTTTTTTTTGTTTGTTTTGTTTTATTTTGTTTTCTTGGTTTTTTTTTTTTTTTTTTGCTTTTTTGTTTGTTTGTTTGTTTGTTTGTTTGTTTGTTTGTTTGTTTGTTTTTATGTCTACAGAGCGGTAAAGAAAAAAAAAAAGGTAAAAACCCTTTTTTTCCCAGAATCACAGTAGCAAGTGCAAACGATGTATGAAATGAAAAAAATTCCATTCCAGTTTGCAGACAGAATATAGACAACGTTAGGCATTCTTAAACATTCTTAGACATCCACAAGAAAAAAAAAATTAAGTGTGAAGAACAACAAAAAAAAAGAATAGAATAAGCCAGAACACTTAAAGATACAACAAAAGCCCATTGTATTCACAGAAAAAACTCTTATTAACCTCAGTAGACTTTGGATGTAGTGAGTCTAGATAGCTTCTTTGAAGTGGTGCCTTTTTTTATCCTTTCTGTCTGACTTCTTTCTTTGAATCTTTAAAGCTTCTTGCAGTCATACAGCTGTAATACCAATGTTCCTTTAGACCCTGTATTTCAAATCACATTCAACTGGAATAGATATATACAAGAAATTTCATAGCAAAATGACATAATCATAGAAAGGTCCAGGTTAGAAGGGAGCTCTGGGATCAGATGTTCACCTTTCTGTTGAAAGGGGGCATTAAATTAGATATGACAGTCAAAACTGTCTTGAGTATTTCCAGCAAAGAAATTGCACCACTCCTCTGGGCAACTTATTGCAAAATTTTGTTATTCCCACAGACATGATTATGTTTTTTATATCCAAATGGGATTTCCCCTTGAAGAAACTCATTCATGTAGTCCTGCCACCATATATTCTTCCAAAGGAAATATCCCCATTGTTACAGTAATGATGCTCTAGGTGTTGGAAGACAGTGATTAATCTCATACATGTCTGTCAACTACCTCCTCTTCATAAGAATGAAGCCAATTTCTTCAGTATTTTCATGCATCAAGCTCTCCAGTCCTTTAATCATCAGAGTGGTTGGCCTCCACTGGGTCCTTTTCAGTATTATAATTTTTCTTCTTATTTGAACTTGGGAAACCCTCAGCTAGACACATTCTTTCAGGAGTTGCCCATGATGTACCAAGTAGAGTGGACTAATTACACACCTTTATGTGCTGGATTTTATCTTACAGATGCAGCACAGGTTTGCCTTCCTTGATGCTCTTCCACACTGCTAATCAACGTTTATTTTCCTGTCCACAGAGGAACTTCAGCAGAACTATACCTTAACCTCTATTTCTTCTGGGGACTATTCTCCTGTACTTTCCATGTACCATTGTAAACTTCATAAAATTGTTTCTATCCCAGTCTTCCAGCCCATTGCAGTATCTCCATGCAGTGGTTTGTTTTTGCATGTATCTGCCTCTTCACCCAATCTGATGCTGCCTACAGGTTTTTTTAGGAGGCATACAGTCCTGTAATCCAGATATTTTACAAGGATTTTTGATAGTATTGGACCCATTATTGATCCTTTTTTGGGCAGAAAGCTATTCTGAAAATGCTGGTTCTTTCACAGCATGACCAAAGAAAGCTGAAACTCTTTATTCTGATAGAACAATGGCCAAACCCAAATTCTAGAGGCACAGATGGGTACGTCTGGTGTTAGACAGGGGGTTTTGGTGGCAGTTTGCTTGCATCCATGCTGACAGGACTGCAGTATGCACACACAGGCATCACTGATGTGCTCAGAACAGTTTCACTGCCAGTGGAGCCAGGGCTGAAGCCACAGAGCAGGGAGTCACTTACAGCCCTCACTTGCCCCATGGATGCAAGGCTCTCTGGCTGCTCTTTCCATGTGTGCATGGCTTGTGCTAGGACCAAGATCTTGTGCTAAATTTGTTGCTAATAACTATATGGTGGTCCTGGAACCATAGCAGACCATGTTAAATCAAGTGTTTGACCTTCCTTCCTTGCACTGCTTCTAGCAATATCGTATATTTATCCAAAAAGGACTATTGGATTCACTGATTTGTCTGGGCTGTAAACACCTAGAATAATCCTGAAAAACAGGAAATCTTTTTTTCTTCCAGACTCTCTTAAATTCTTCTCCACAAAATACCTACTGTTTACTCAGGTAGATGAATTGTAAACCATTTAGGGCTAATGTAGCCCTGAAAATACAACATTGCTGACCACAGTGTCTAACTCTTCAGGACCTCAGGAGTAAAAATTTCCCAGATTCATCTTGGCCTGCCTAGAGGTAAAACACTGCTTCTAATAAGTTAAATGCTACCTAACTCAATCTAGCTCTATATGAATTTTCTGGTGTTCTGCACCTCTTGTTGCAGTGTTTTTTATAAATTTCTGTAACAAATAGATCTTCACAGCAAGTAGGTGTTATTTTAATAACCCTAGAATAAAAATGAAATTTAGAAAATGACAGGTGTAAGATATTAGCAGAGGTTTTGAAAATGTGGGCACTACCTGAGCCTTCAAGCATATAACATCAAAAAAATTATCATATCCTGATCAACAATGGAATGCATAATAATAATAATTATATTATAATTATTATTATAAATATATATATATATATATATATATATATTATATCTTGAATAATTTCCTTCGAGAAACAGCTAAAAGTCTTTCACCTTGTGTGAAAAGACTCACTCTACAAATTAGCTCAGATCTCATATCCTCGATTTCTTAGGTTGGCTCGGTGGCACAGTACACTAGGGGTCCTAAAAACACTTTAAGGCTGCAGATCTTGAGTATTTTGAATCATAGATTTTTTTGAGTGGTGGCCATTTAATCCAATGCCCCTGCAATAACAAAGAACCTCTCCCTCTAGATCAGATTGCCCATAGCCCCATCTAACCTGGCACTGAATGTTGCCACAGCTGGCCAAGTGCCACCTCCCTGGGAAACTCTTCTGGTGTTTTACTGCAGACATTATAAAAGATTTCTTCCTTCTATCTAATCTGAATCTACCCTCTTTCAGTCGAAAACCATTATTCCCTGTCATATGGCAATTGGCTCTGCTAAAAATTCTGTTCCCATCTTTCTAATACCCCACTTTAGGTTTTGAAAAGATAAAATATCTCCCCTCCACTCCCTTCCCCTCCCCACCCTCAGACTTGGCCTTGTTGACCCTCATGGTTCACATGGATCCACTTCTCCAGCTTATAATAATGTAAAGATATCATGAGGCTGTAAGGAACTCAAGAACTATAAAAAAATTCTCTTTTTTTGACATCATTCTACTCATGCTGTTGTTTTTTTTTCTTTAATATACTCCAATTAAAATATTGGTGAACTATAGATCTGTGGCTAAAATCCTAAATATGTAGGAGCTGAAGGAGTTTCACATGGAGACATAACAGCTACCCTTTGTTTTACTTGGAAGAGCATAATTTCATTTTGTAGCAACATTTGGAATGTTTGTAACATTATTTCATGGCATTCAGTAAAACTGGTAAAAAAGAAAAGTGGTTTGATACCTAATGTCAAAAAGTTTTGAAGACTACACCACAACTAGTGTAAAATACGAAAAGTTCACTCTCAAGATGAAAAGATTAATCTCCTCCTTGAGGCTGTAATGATGTAGATAAAAGATTCATGTGGTTATACCATATCTTTCTTTTTTTTCAAGATAGCAATATTTCTCTTTAGAAAAATTTATTTCGCTGTACATTTTAATATCATATATGTATATGATGATATACTTCTCTCATGAGTTTTTCAGCTGCCATTTAATGTCAGATCAAGTGAAATCCAGATCTGAATTGAAACATTTATTCTTTTGCTCTCTAAGTGTAGATTGGTTTATATCACAAATTACAGTCAATATTATATTATTATACTATATATAGTCAATATCAACATTATATATTATGAAAGTTTAAGATGTTACTGCTTTTTTTATTAGTTACTTCATAACCCATGTACACTTCTTCCAGACAGGTATTTTGTGAATAACTTCTAACAGAATGATGCAATAAAAAGAGGGAATCAGATTATGGGAATATTTTTTTTCCATATGACTACAAGTTAGAAGTAAGATGCCTCTTGACAATAAACTGGCACTCAAAGGACTGATTGTTTAGTGCATAAAACATTGTTTGGTTTCTCTTCAATTACATTTTTGATATTTTAAAGTTTACAATGCAACTTTAACAACTTTTAGCCCATTGTAAATTCAAAATTATGCTGATAAAATAAAGATGTGGATCTGCTCTATTCACTGAGCACTTTAGGCTGACTTACTTTTCTGTCAGGTTGAATTGTAGTTTAACAACTTTTATTTTGTTGAGTAAACTTGCTTGACAAAGGTATACAATAAACTTAGAATTCTGGGATTGTAGTTTTAAAAGAACAATTGCATAAAATTTTATTGACGTATATTATGGTTTGCAATCTTCCAAAATGTGAAATATATAGAAAATCTTCCTTCTAATTCTTATTACAGTCAGAGATTTTATGTCCAGACTTCTCCATAGGGTACTGTACCTTTCTATCATATATATTGTGAAAGAACAAAATTGAAAAGTTAGAAAAGTGGACTAAAGCAACACATGATAAAAAATGATAATGCAAATTTTAAGGCACAATAATTTTCAAAAAAAGGGCGATTAAAGTTCCTAAGTTTATATTTAGAGGCAATTAAATCAGGAACTTTCTAAGGGTTTTATTTTCAGGAACCTTTGTCACTTCAACAGGTGTAAAAAAAAAGATTAATTTATACAAATTTTAAGATTTTTTTTTTTTAACTTGGTGAACATGTTAAAGGAACAATGTGTAAAATGAGTACAAATTGATTTATTCCCCCTGTATTCCCCCTTATATGTAAGATGTTTCATTTTTCAAAGCTAGAGGGTTAGTTTAAGTAACTCAGAAATGTCTTTGTTATTATGTTTGAATTTTATTTTATCTATTATTTATAGCTAATTTTCCTACCTTGGCTATAGAGGAGACTGTGACTTCACATGTATTTCTCCTGGCTGTATTTATTTGGAGGCAAGGAGCCTCCAAATCCTGCATGTGTTCTTCACTCTGCAGCACCAGCTTTTGGTAGGAATTTTGGGGAGCTCCAGAAAAGCCAGATGAAGGAACTGATCTGCATAAAAACAATTTGGAGAGAAAGAAAAACTGAAACAAAAAGTATTTTTCCTCCTAATCCTTCTCCCCAGATAGTTGTGTCAGTGGAAACAATCAGGGCAGGGCAGCTGTAAATGGCAGCAATGGAGCTAGGTAAAGAATCCTGTGTTAAACCATATCTTGACTGTAAAAGGTTCAGCCCTTTGTGGCAGCCACTTGATTGCTTTTTTCCCTTGATATTTCAATCTTCCAACAGAGGACTCTATACTATAAGCTTTACTTGGGCTAAGTAATAGCTATTAATTCAACCTTTTACACTGAAGTGCAATTCACGTTGGTTCCAGTAAATGCCACACGGGTGTATTAAGGATTATGGCACTGGCCTGTCTTCCATTTGTTCAGAAACTGTTCAGTCAGCTGACATTTCTGACATATAAATTACTCTGAATCTCAGAGGTTTGTTTGGTTTTCATTTACTAAACACATTGAAGTAGATAAAACCAAGGCAAACAAAATTAAAAGATAATGCGAAAAAGTCAGCGAGTCATTCACTTTACTGACTCAGCAGCACTTGAAATAGTAAACATTAGTATTAAAGGGAATAATAGCATTAGTAGTCCTCAAGTAGGATAAGATATTTATCTACTTATTTCAAATAATGCTTTACTTTACCATGCTCCACCCAAATTAAGGGAAATGCTTGAAAAGGATTCCTCCAGAATCACAGAAAAAAGGAGACAACATAGGGTTTACTCTGAAAAAGAGTTTTTAAGAATGAGACTTATTAAGATATGGATGGTAGAATCACAACAAATTCAAACGGTTTTATCATAGAAGAACGAAACATTTCAAATTTTCCTAATGCTTTTGTTTATTTTGCTTCCATGGACAGAGGACATATAAATTTAAAGAGATAACTAACTTTTATTGACCTAACACTGACAGTACTGAATGCTTACCTCTTGCAGTTACTGGTGATTTAATAATGGCTTGGTGGAAGATTTCAAAGGACTTTTAGCACTTTTCATTAGCAATAGCTTAGCTTCACCCTGCTGCCTCATATAATTGATTCACTGTTTCACATTATATAGTTTTATCCCGTAACAGACAACAAGGAGAACATAATTTTTTCAATAGTTCTTTATTTCTCTCACAAGCTGAAAAAAAAATAAATCCTTGCCCATCCTTAAGGGCTGGGCCATTCAGATTTACCTCTTCTGGATATTGTTGACAATTTATGGTGAATGAGCCATCATTACAGGTAGATTCCTGTTGGTTTAATCTGAATTGTGTTTCCTGGAGCCCTGATCAGTTATTAATCAGTTTCATATAATTTTGAAAATGAATTTGTATGAATCAGAGCCACAAGGAGAGGAGGGTGAGAAGGACAAAAAAAGCAATTTGGCAAGCAAAAAAGGGCAAAGAAGAAAGAAGATGAAGGACTGCAATCTTCTGGAAAATAAACACTGGAAATAAATGGAAAATGCTGCTGGAAGAAAAATATTATTAGAAATTTGCTATCAAATAAATTCTTTTTATTAATTTATTATTAAGATTATTATTTACCCTAGAAATTAAAAATTAGTGAAAATATTCCAGAATTATCTCAGTGACAATGATGTAGTGAAAAGATAAATCAGATGGAAGCAAGGAAGAATGAAGGGGATGCAAAAATGAGTTTAATGATAAACTACAATTTAATAATAAACTTCAATTTGTTGGTGAAATAACTTATATGACTGGGTTATCTGTCACAGCAGATGACTCAAGAAATAGAAGGGTTTTCATAGTTAAATGCTCTGATTTGATGAATACAGAAGAGGACATAAAAAGAAAAACAAAGTTTTTTGTTGGTCAGCTTTGAAACTTGTTCATGCGTCTCATTAGGCAAGGAATCTCCTTGCACCTGTACAAACATGAAAATTAGTAGATTAGATGACAGAGAGCATTGTAGTTTCTTTTCCTAAAATGACAAGAAAAAAGCTAAATTACAATTCAAGTTGTAAATGAGGAAAATTTATGCTTTTGGATAGGTTGAAATAGGGGAACATGGAAATTAATGAAGTTCCAAAATATTAGAAGGATAAATTACACTGAATTTTATAAGCTTTTCAATAAGATGTTGAAAAATATTAGTTTTTCTGCCTCACTTGGCATAAGATTTATCATTTTATTTTTCTATCATCACAGGATGCATAATAATCTTGTGCCATTATTAAATAACATGGATTTACAAAGTCCATATTTGTGAGCCTGGATCAAATGTACTTACCATTTAAAGCCTGACTTGATGAGTTTGGGGACAAGGACACACCCATATGTGTCAACAAACCCTGTTGCACATATATTTCTTTTGTTTTATTTCAATTTAGAACTGATTTACTTTAAAAATTAAAAGGATTTCAATGTTTTTATTATTTGAGGGTAGTAAGAACAGATATGCTTATGATATATATTTAAGTTACATCTTTCTTATAGATGTAGGACAAACAGAACAAATTAAACTGCTGTGATCGATTTATTAGTACAATTTATTTGCTTTCTTTTTCTAAGCAACAGATGCAAGGGACAATTGAGTTTATAAGGGATCACTCACAATTTCTCTTTTTCCTGGGACACAGCAATGAGGCTGAGTTAGAAGATCTAAATTCCAGCTTCTCTTGAGAAGTGCACTGCTGCAGAATACAGCAAGAGGTGAGCTAAACCACAGATAGGAAAAACAGGTTGGAAGGAGGCAGAAAAACCAAATCTTTCTAGAGGCATTAGTTAATTAAATAAGTTCTAGGATTCCTCTGAAGCCTTGCATGTAAGCTGGAACACTGAATCTTCAGCAAAGGAATCATCCAGGGCAGGCAGAAGGGAGGGGAGTTTGATTCTCTCTAGTCTTGTAGTATGTGCTGCCCATAGTGTCTCCAGCAGTGCTCCTACTTAATTCTTGACTCATATGATAGCTCTATCCATTCTTAATTAGGAGATGAAAAGCATAGTCGTTTATAATTCACTTATTTCCCTTTTATCACCTGCAGCTTCCTCATTTCTCAGGGAGTTTGGCAGAGGCAAATCACTCCAAATTCAGTGCAGGACCTTTCTATTTACACATTAGGCCTTATTCTGGATGAACATTAGTAAAAGCAGTAAAACATTTGCAAAAGCAAAACTCATCATATTCCAAAGAAAGTTAGGATTCATTCCATTTTTATCTCTTCAGAAATTACCTCAGAGAAGAAATTAAAAGACACACAAATTCAAAAAACAAAGATCAATACAGGAGACCTTCCTCTCTCTAAAGCACCATAGAAAAACTGGCAGCTGAAGGGAAATACATTCTTATCAGTGGTCACCAGGGAAGTTAAGACAAGGCTTCAGAAAAGGAAACAATATGATTTAGCAACCATAAATAAACTTCCTTAGAAAGAGTTTAAAATAGAGAATCCAAATGAGTTTAAGAAATATTTTAGTTTGTTTATGGGTAGCAAGAGATGAAATAGAAAATTACTATTATCACATCACTGCAAGAGAAAAGTCTGTGGTGACAGATACCTGTTCTGATCTTTTAAGAGTTTCTCTGTTAGAATATACTACAGTAAAATTATGGAATTGACAAAATGAGCTGCTGTATCAAAATGACTCATCACCTCACATTTTTTCTTTATTTTTTAATATTTTTTCCTTTGCTCTTTAAGATGGAGGATCTATTAAATTATTGATATCTTTATTCTTCCTAATGTATATAAATTTAATATCGAAGTCTGTGTGAATTGTTTAAGAAGCATTGCCATTTTCAGTATAGATTTTCTTGGTGTTTAACACCAGCAAACCATGCTGTGCTGGAAATAGAAGATAGGAAGCTTCTGGTGAGCTACAATACAATGATTGATTGCACTTTTCTAAAGTGAGCACAATTTATCTGCCATGCTAAGATTATTTACTTTGTCATTTACTTCAGTTGTTTTGTTGATCAAAACTGCTGGCAGTAATTGCTGTCAATATACAAACCCATTGCTTAAATCTTGAAACTTAAACACTGCATTTCTGATCACCAGTGTGAGTCTTCCTATACTGAGTTTACATTAACTTATTTTTGAAGAATGAAGTTAATTTCTCTGTTTCAGAGATTCAAAATTAGAAAAGATACTTCCTTAGATTTATAATTGGAAAAATTGAGTAAATGAGTAAGATGGAATGATTTGGTATTAATCTTCATCTTCTTGATCATATGCAAAAAAAACCCTATACAGCAACACAGGGCCTAAAGTTTTTATTTTGCTACTTGTGTATGTCAGAATTAATTAGTTACACAGCCCTGCAGTGGTTTTTGCATCCTAAGACTATTCAATTATTGAGGAACATGCTAGTACTGTGTTTTAAAAAGTTATTGAATTCTTAAAAACAAAAATACATTCATTCAAGATCCACCAGGGAGAAGAGACCATAATCTGATAAATAAAGAGAAATTACATTATAGAGAAAATTCCAATGATCTTCCTTTCTATATTTTTTATCCCCAAATAGACAATTTCACATACTTTATTTAGTAGAATCGTGGTCTCAGTAGGGTTGGAAAAGACCACTAACATCATCAAGTGCAATCTTTGACTGAACACCAGCATGCCAAGTATTCCTTTAAATGAAGTTTACCAAAAGGGTATTTAATATTCCACAATATTCCATGTATCATCACAGCAGTACTGAGCAGTGTATAATGTCATGATATTCTGTTGCAGACAAGAGATTGTTGTGGTTTTACCCCAGGTGGCAGCTCAGTTCCTCTGATGGAATGGGGGAGAGACTCAGAAAAGTGAGAAAATGCACCATTTGAGATAGAGACAGTTTACTAGGGAACCAGAAGGTGCACGTGTAAGCAAAGAAAACAGGGAATTCATTCACCACTTCCAATGGACAAGGAGATGCTCAGGAAAGTAGGGCTCCATGCATAATGGTGACTTGAAAGACACACACCACCACTCCAAAAGCCCCCCTCACTCCTTATTGCCCAGTTTTATGTGCTGAGCACAATGCCATAAGGTCTGGAATATCTCTTGTGTCAGTAGGGATCAGCTGTTCTGGCTGTGTCCACTCCCAGCTTCTTGTGCACCCCCAGCACCCTCGCTGGTGAGTGGATGAGAAGCACAAAAGTCTTTAGTTCTATGTAAGCACTGCTCAGCAATGATGAAAAAAATTGTGTTATCAACACTGTTTTCAACAAACATCCAAAACACAGCCCCACACCAGGTACTGTGAAGAAAATTAACTCTATCCCAAAAGAGAGATAAAAGATAAATGTTAAATTGCACGTCAGAAAAGACACCTGTGATAATTAAGACTTTGAAATTTGCTATTCCAAATGCTACATTTCTATTAGGTAAGACTTTAAAAATTGAAAGCCAAACTGTCATCTTGTTGTCTAAAATCTAAATGGTTTTTTCAGTTCAGTATTTTGCCAGAAAAATAGAAATTATACCAAAACTTAATTTGCTTATCAACCTATGCATAAAAACTAGTAATTTAATTTTAAAGGAAGAACTATATCTTTTCATTCTCTTCAATAATCATCATCATTGTCATCATCATCATATTATTTTGTTCTGTTACTGTTTGTATAGTTTTACTGCTTGTATAGTTTATGGCTGCTTGAGGAATTCCCCTGTAAATATTCCCCTTCGAAAAAATGTTCACTCTAAACTGGAAAATAAGAATTCAACCTGCATTAAGAAAAAAATAAAGGAAAGAAATATCACTGTATAGAGTAAAGTGAAATGAAGAAAAGATTAACTTTTAAGTATAAAACACCCCTCAAAAAGAAGAAAACACTTCAACAAAAGTAGATGTGAGAATGTAGACATTTTAGAAAAATTTCACTTGGTGGAATTTTGCTATCATGAAAATAAATATAAGATACAAAATTAATTTTATTTGCTTTCCTTTTTTTTTCTTTATTTTCACTTATATTTGTATAGCATAGCCACAGTTTTTATACAGATAAAAGTCAAGCATGGGGGTGGCAAAGAGACAGGACACAGGCTCCAGATCCCAGGGCTATAAACAACTCAAAATAATTCAGAGTTGGGTTTGGTGTTTATTTATAAAGAGAACAAAGGAAAACTAATATATATATATATATATATATATATAATGCACCATATGTGTGAAATGGTTACAGACCACAGGATAGAGATCAAACTGCAAAGTGGGTTTAACAAGGGCATAAAAAATTCAGGAGAGAAGAAGGAGGAAGAAACCATCATAATTAACACCATACTCCTCCATATGAAAGGACTTAGGATGCTGATGAATTACAGTACTCCAATTAGATTGAAGCCATTTACCTCAGGATACAGAGAAACAGTGAAAAGATGGTCAAAACTCAGAAAAAATGGGTTAGGCACCAGGATGTGTGCATAATAACTTCAACTGTATTCTTAAATATATTTATTTTTTAATAAAGGTATTACTCCTTATTTTCTTACTCTACAATAACTGAATCTGATAATAAATAAAATAAAATAAAATAAAATAAAATAAAATAAAATAAAATAAAATAAAAATGTTTGAACAGACTGTTAAGATTTCAACTGTATGAACAGTAAACTTTTGGCTACATATATTAAGTGTTTATCCATAATAAGATTTCAGCCTCTGGTATCATTCTGTGTCCACTCATCTATACTATGTTTTATTCAGAGACAAATTAATCTGCACAGAATAACTACTTCTTCTCACTATAGGCTAAAACAAATTCTTAAGTTACCTGGTAATTAAACAACTGGTAATATATCTAAAAGAAGACAAATACAAACACATCTGAGTCCTCAAAACCGGTGGCCCCTCTACCTGTAATGGAAATACCCTTATTTACAGAAGATGTTTGGATAAAGTGAAAAAACACAGGGGAGATGACATAGAAAAGTAATTGATAAAGAGAGGAGAAAAGGAGTAAAAGGTGTGAGGGGTAGGTATACCTTGGGGCTGAGATGAAGAAGCAATGAAGACTCTTGTCAGTAGCTCTGACACTGAAAGAGACCAATGTTGGTGCACAACACTCCAGCACCATGTCAAATACTACTGCAAAAGCTGGGGAAGAAGAGGGCATCATTCTTCATTTTGAATTTGCTATCATCACATGGGCAATCACCAACTGCTATATGCATAATTGTCACCTTTGCCACTTTAGGAAAACTTACCATTTATTTGCCTACTTATCATAGTTAAAATATCTACTTATCAAAATAAGAGCTAGCCACAACTAAAATTAGATTGGGACTTTAATTCTTTTATCCCCAAGTGTGTAAGGTTTCTGAGACTCAAGTTTAAGTGTATTTGTTCCTTGTCTCTCTCCAGAAGAACTGGAATCAAGATAAGTGAACTAATTAAGTGGCAAGGTGACCACATACCTCTTAGTTATATGAAGCACACTGATTATCCAAAGGCTATAGAAAAAGTTTAGATTTTCTAACATATATAAAGGATAATATATAGATATATATCATATATATCTATATCTCCTTTTTATATATCCTTTATATATATATATTTATAAAGGATAAAATATACCTAAATAAATTCTAGTAATTCCTGCACTTCTTAAGTGTAGCTCAACATACAGAAGAGCTCTCAGTTAACAGTGGGAGCTAAGCCCCACTGGAATCCTTTTCAATTCCACTGAAGAGACATATAGCTCTTGGTAGTGATAAATTATTTCATATCTACTCGGAAGAACTTCACAACCTTTTCTAAATTAATTTTAAAAATCAATATAAAAAGCCAGCTGTAGGTCCAAATACTGGAATTGATGTGTCACCAGAAAAGTTAATGAAGACAGGATACCACTAAAAGGATTCAAGGTGTTACCAATGAATATTAAGGGCTCAGGCCTGACATCATCCAGACTTACATCAACTTTTTATCAGCTGAGGTCCTGACCACGAAGTTAAAAGCAACCCAGGGCCAGATCCAGCCTACCTACCACGTGAAAGTGGTTTCCTGGCTCCAGCAGGACCACCTAAGGAGGCAGCCAGACTCCTTCCACAGCTTCCCAAAAAAACATTCTCTGGAGAAGTTACTTTTCTTCACCAACTTATTTCTCCACCTGCACTTCCAAAGGCTGTGTCAACTAACAGAACAAGGCAACAGAAAACATGAGTCACATCAAAATACTCTTTTAAGAATATTTTGTCAAGTAGGTTTTCGATCAAACAGGACCAGTGGAACAAACATAGCAATTCTTTCACAGGGCAGCCTTGTAGTAATAGCACCTTAGGTACTGAAAGTAACAGAATTGAGATATTAAGTCTTGCCTGCCCTGAGAAGCCTTTAACCCATAGCTGTGCTTTCTGAGACAGTGTCTGAATTTACAAACTGCAGAGCCTGGGGCTGAGCAGTTAGCCTTCCTGAAAATAAGAATATAGTTACCAGGATAGTCATACAGAGAGTAAGCAAAAAGAAGCCTGATGGCTTCCATATGACAAGGTCTCTTCTGAGATTTAAGATTTTTCTTTTATTTTTTTTAACAATGTTGCCAAGGATAATCATGCATTTTGTCTAATTAACTTTAAACATGAAGTTCATAAACAGTCTTTAACATAGAGTTCTCATCCCCTCCCACCTTCACACCCACCTTGCTGAGTGACACAGTAAGAAATCCATGTTGAGAAGTATAAAATCAGATAGCATAGCATGACCAAGGGCAAATTAAAAGTTTGCCATTACAGGATTTTCTCCCAGGTGACATTGTTCATTGGATTTGCCCTAAATTCACAAATTTCACTGCTTAGCACATTTTTAAAAATATTGATCATATTTGTAAAGCCCTTTTATTTGACTGTACTACTACTACTACTACTACTAATAATAATAATAATAACAATAATAATTATAATAATAATAAATATTTACAAATAATAATTCTATAGACATTATGTCTTTATTTGGATTTTAACTTTTGTGGGGATTAGGGGATTTTTGGTGGTTTTGACTGTTTATCTGGACTTTTTTTGGCAGCATTCCCTATAAAATTAAGAACTTATTTTGGTATACGTGAATACATTCATAAAATGTATATTTTGTACAGTGAAATGTTATATTCAACATTAGATGTTTAGCAGATACACTTAGAAAGAAATGTTAGATAACATTTCTTCATTATAATTATCAGTTTAAGGAGCTGTAGTATGCAGGTGTATTTCAATGGGTAACATGCTTAGATTCCAATAGTCTTCTCCCAGTGTAAGATTTTAGACAAACTTTTCCATATTATACCATGCACTTCATAAATTAGACACAATATGTATTCATTATATGTGTGGTTTTTCACATAACTGAAATATGCATAATGCATATAACTTATTTATTCTTTGAATTTCTTTTGGGCTTAAAGCCATGAATTTAATTTTCTTCTACCCCAGATATGAAAACTGATTGGACATCCCAAACTTATGGCGCAGCTTTTGTGAAGGTTTTTGAGTCTGGTTTGCATTTTTGAGGTGGTTTCTTGGTTGCATCAAGATAATTTAGTTCTGCTCCTATTAGAACTGGCTATGCTTCTGAATCAGAGCTATCCTATAAAGCTGCAATCAGTTTGCAACTATGACTTCCTTCACAGCCCTGGTTTGAATAAGAAAACTCTCCAACCAGTGTAGGAAACAGCTGGAATAAATTCAGATATTTGCTTTGCCTCATTCAGTTGAACAGGATATTCCTAAACTCCATAACCTAGCCACACTATATCCTGTGAGCTATGGGTTTCTCTGCCTCATCTATTGATCACATTCTATTGATCAGGAAAAGAGACTGAGAAAAGCAAGACAAACCAGTATCCAAAGGGTCAAAGCAAACAAAATGTATTTAATGAATAAGATTCCTTTAATGTAAGAAGACAAAATAACAGGAAGACTTGATCTGAATGTTTTCAGCTATGAAAATGCATGAAAATATATTCCAAGGTTTTCTCCTGCTCCATATTTCATGATCTTGAGGTTTTTTTTTCTTTTTTTTTTTTTTTTTTTTTTTCTTTTTGTTCTGAAATTAAATCTTTGTCTTGGTTACATTTTACATAAAATTACTCTGCTTCTCTGGATGTCTATTGTCTTGACAAACTCATGTTGTCTAATACAGTACATTTTGTTATAATACTAGTGTCTGCTTATAGTACTTGTGTATACCAGCTCTAATGATAAATGCATGCCTGCAAGCTTCTCAGAATGATGGGTTTGAAGGGTCCTGAAGGAACAAAGCTGAAAAACCCCATCTTTAGAGTTAGAAATATAAATAAAGAATCCCTGCTGCAAAATATTAATTTTTCAGATAACAGAAGAGACTTTAAAGGAAAATAAAAAATATGCAAACTAATAGTTAATCTAAATTATTGTTTTATATGCAGTGTGACAGTTATTCTTGGAACCCTGGTGTAACATTCTTCAGCATTTCAAGACAATCTTATTTGACTGTATGATAGAATTCTGTGTGCAAATAGACTAAACTCTGATAATGTAACATGAATACCCCATTTCAATGAAGCAGCTTTCAACACGTTCAAGAAAATGAAAGATTTATTTTTGTAAAGGCCCTAACAGCAAAAATTATTCTGATTCCAGCCATATTCAGCCCTAAATAAAATTCTTAAATTCAGTCCATAGATTGAATATTTTAGGATTATATCCTAAAAACCAGATTAAATACTCAATTACTTTTACTTACTCCAGTATATTTTTGCAAGCTAATGTCTTTATCAAACTATATTTAATGCTGAGCAGCTCTTCTCGTGGTGGTCTGCTAAAACAGATTTTTTCTTCTTCTAATTAGAGTTTCATTTGCATGAAGAGTATCTTTGATTAGAAGCATTTAGATCTTATTTTTTACCACGGCCTTCTGTGAAATTATAATCATTTTCATAGCAATAATTTGAGATATGACAAACACAAGATTATTCATTCAAGTAGAGACAATAAGCAGATAAAATCCTGTTTTCATTCAAGTTTGTTGGCCGTATGGAAAATAAGAAAACTGCACAGCTTCAGCTGATACTGCAGTGAGTGCTGTGGACACTGATGTTGATCTGCAGAGCAGGTGTCACTACTTTTGGCTTCTCAGATATACTGGTAGGTGTTTCAGCCTTGTTTTGGAAGAAGCATATCTAAGAGAGTAGGAAGGTTGTTGACTTACTTTGTTCAACATGAAAGGGTGACACAGAAGCCAGTTATGAGAATAACACCTTCTGAAAAGCATTTGATGAATCACTGTATAGCTTGAGAAAAGTAGAGATAATATAATTTATTTTTTATTTTCATATTCTAATTTGCAGGAACAAGTGTGCAGACACTCTGTAGCACTCTTCAGGCAATGTTTTTTTTATGAACAATGTAAAAATTATTTAATTTCATTTTTAAAAACTTGTTTCTTCGTGCAGTGTTAGCAACCAGTATAAATGTAAATAGGATCTTTATTTCCTAACAGGTCATCTGTTCAGCCTGAATTTGTAATCATTCGCCTGTGGTAATATAAATAGTTGGATTAGCTTATAGTTTTGAACTCTTAAAAATTTTTCACTGTTGGAAAATATTTTCATTTTAGTGCCTTGTAGTATTCTTGAATTTTAAGGCCTTTCCGATCAAAGTTTTTCATTAATTTTGGTTATCTTTGATGTAATCTTGTAAGAGAAAGATTGTTTTCTAGAAGTTCACAAGAGTAGACAGTGGGCTTAAATGATAAATTATTTTATCAAAGGTATTAAAGTATCAAATTTTATCAAATATATAGCATTATTACCATCTATGAATTATATGATTTTCACAAAAATTGATCCTGTAACTAATTTAATACAGACTTTTAATTTGCACTTAGAATTTTAAAATCATAGAATTGCTTAGGTTGGAAAAGACCTCTAAGATCATTAAGTGAGTCCAACAATTTACATAGATGAGTACTCCAAGTCCCCCTCTAAACCATCTCCTTAGACACCACATCTACACATCTTTAAATACTTCTAGGGGTGGTGGCTCAACCATTCCCTGGGCTGCCTCTTCCGATGTTTGACAGTCCTTCAGTTGAGAGTTTTTTCCTAAAATCCAAATTAAACCTCCCCTGGTGCAACTTGAGGACATTTCTTGTCTTCCTGCTTATTATTTCGGAGAAGAGACTGATCCCCACCTGGCTACAGCCTTCTCTCAGGGAGTTGTAGAGTTAAGATCTCCTCTGTGTCTTCTTTTCTCTGGATTAAACAATCCCAGCTCCATCAGCAGCTCCTCATCAGACTGCTCCAGACCCCTCCCCAGCTTTGTTGCCCTTCTTTGGACACACTTCAGCCCCTCAATGTCTTTCTTGTAGCGAGGGGCTCAAAACTGATTTGTGTTCCTACTTTAAAAAGTATTTATTCCCATCAGAATTACAGATCCATCACTTCTCTCATAAAAATGAGAGGGCCAATCTGTAACAGCTTTTAAGTATGGAGTATTTCCTGTTCATGGAAGCACAAGGGCACAGAATCAAAAGCTAATGATTTACAGCAGCTTTACAAGTCAGTGTTCATGAGGTGAGGTACAATAGCCCATATATGCACACTTAGCTCACCCTATCTTCTGAGGTAAAATGCATTAGTTTAAAGTAATTTCATGGGGGTATAAATTTTTCCTTATCTTTTGGCAAGGTTCAGATGACACATAGCCCATTGCAGTGATATAGCATCTGCCTGCTGACTTTTTGGAAGGCTGTAACTCAGTCTGGATTGATCCAGATAAAGCTCTTAGACTATCAGCTTGACTTCTGTAAAAAGGTAATTTTTATTGATCTCAGTGATTGCATACTGATAAATCATCTCTTTAAAAAAAAAGATCAAGTCTTTATTCAAAGAGTCAGAAAGAGGAAGATTTACCATTTGTGAGAGATTAGAGAAAATGATTCGTGTCTCTAAATAACTGAAGTGGGAAGGGGTGGGGAGCAGTGCAATTCTCTGGAAGTAGAGATACTTACACTGCTCCACACCCCATCCCCCTGGCGCCTCTGGTGCAGCCCAGAACAGTTGTCAGCTGCTGGCACAAGGGAAGCAGTGCCCTCACCCACCCCTGCAGCCCCAGTGAGCCCCAGAGTGGCCACATGTTGGGTGGGGTGGCAACCAGACAGCCCAGAGCAGAGAAAACTCATTGCCCTGAGACACACTTGGTTGCATCCCTATTGTCCTCGGATTTTATGGCAGCAGAAACCACACCAAGGCACTCACTGTGTCTTGCTTTTCCTTCTTTCTTTTTCTCTCTTTCTCTTCTTTCCTATTCCTAATTCCCTCTTCTTGATATACGGGAAATTTAATGTTGGATGAGTAGAGTTTGCTAAGTCTGTTCTCAGTGAAATACTTCATTTGATTGAATGGGGTTTTTTGACATTTTGCCAAATTCCTGATCTACTGAAATTTGCCAGTAAAGTTTGGGTTTTTAACCTCCTAAGAATGTTGTTGAATATCTCCCATGTATCCACCTCAGGAACCTCAACACTCTTTTAAATAAATTTTCCCAGTGAGGACTGTGGCTCCACACCATTTTCTACATGATTTAATTGCATCTTCCATTAGTCAAAATATATATCTTTTATTTCTAATTTCACTAGATTTTATAATTTCAAGCTATGATTCCTTTTATACCTGTCTCTAGCAGATAAAAAAAACAACACAAAACCAAAAACTCACCAGAACTTTCTGTACATTAAGATATTTATACATTATTTGGAGTTTCTTTGAAGGTTGCTTTGTGATACACGTAATTTGTAAAATAGCCTTTGCTGGTTTTGTAAATAAACTACTTTTCTCTATATTGTTTGTGAGTTTTGCTTCAGTAAAATTGTGACTCTAACATTTTTAAACTCTCACAGTCTTGTTTTCTTTGGTTTTCCCCCAGGGGTGGGACTCGAGCAGTCTTAACTTTTCCCCAGTGAGTTTTTAAAACCAGTACAATCATCAATACATTTGAGTTGTCACTTAATACTGACTATAAACATCAGTCTAAACACAGCTTCCCAGTTCAGTAGCAAAAATAGACACCTATGAATAGTTTTTCCAATATATTTGTAAAATGCAAGATTTTCAACAAATACAGGAATATGACCACACAATTGACTTTTTTCCTGTCCTCATTTTTTCCTGTTTTCCTACTTTTGGAATTAACAGAATCTTGTTATATTCTTCCTGAAAGCAGATTATGAATGCAGTTACTGGTGAAACTATATGGAAATATATCTTCCATTACTTTTACCAGTTGCAACTGACAAATTCAATATAAATTTTCAGATTCCATAATAATAAAAATCCTCATATAATAATAAGTCTAGGCACACCAATTAACTTTTCATTTTGCCATGTTTCTCTTAAAATATTAAAATTTTCTAGTCTAATTTTATTTTTACTCCAGGATCTTACAATCATCGGAATAATCATATTTTTATTCCTAAATTCCCTATATAGACAAAGGAGCCAGAATAGGGACTTGTAAGCAATATTACATTGTTTCTGAATGAAGTACCATGAAATTCCTTCAACTTGAATATCTTCATTTCTGTGTGAGATTCCATAGACTAAAATAGGAGTTTCTACAGTAGACTGAAGATGTAAGAATGAGCATAGCACATAAAAATGTGGTTCTAATGATAATCAAGACATGTATGAGTTCAGAGAATTGCTCTGAAAACTGTAATCAAAGAACAGCTTGTTCTTTCCTGCAGCCAGCTTGTCCAGGCAGTTAAAGGTCTTGTTAATCCTCACTTAACACCCGATTTTTATAATGACTGTGTCTCCTCTCAGGATGATAGCAATGGACTGAGAATGCATTAATGCCATGTTACTTTTTTTTCCCATTGTACAATGAATACTTACATACAGCTCAGTAAATGTTCATCTACTTAATAAAGTGTACCCTGGCACATAATGAAGAAAGCATGATGTGAGACATGAAACCTCTGTTCCTAGGGCAAAAGAACAAGTGTACAACATGCAATTAACAAGTTTTCTTGCTGTGCTGAGATGCAACGAAATCTAACATCAGTATCTTCAAGATAAAGAGTTAGCTAAATATAAGTTATGTTTTTCCATTGCCCTGTACAATGACCAATTAAAAATCTGTACCATCAGAGTGCCACTTTATCAGCTTGAGACCTTTCAGAGTTCTATTGAATATTTTAAATTTAGATTATTTTACACTTTAGATACTGGATGTAGCATGTATATGATTTGTTTTATAACAAACAAAGTAAATTATTTAAAAGGAAGCCTATAGTTTTGAAAACAAGTTGATGCTTTGGAAAACTGCCTTGCCTTCTAGTGTCAAGAGACAACTGCCACTAGAGAAAGAATCTTGTAAACCATTTAAGTTTTAAAAATTTTAAGTTGAATTGCTGAATAAAACAACCAAAAAATGTTAGCTCTCCATCTTATAAAATCTTCTAATATTTTCATGAACTGTGGCAAAATAAATATGTGACTATATAAAACACCTGCACACTTAAATATTGTCATCACATATCTTTGTGTTAAATACTAAGATAACAGACCTCTAATAATTCTGCAGAGATATTGATGACCCACAAGTAAGACACAAACCATGTGATATTAAAGGGATGCATTTTTTCAGAAATTGGCAACAGTGAGTTGAAATTATTTCTAAATAATTGGAAAGTAGTGAATTGTCTATCCCTAATGCCATTCATTTCATTTACATTCATGATACACACTAGTTTCAGCAGAAAGCTGAGCACATACTTACGTGCCCTATTGAGTTGAACAAGATTACTCAGTACAACACAAATGCTACTTAGCAGATGACAGAATTCATCATTTTGTAAAACAGAGAACAACTATAATATTGGAGCATTTGTAGTCCTGTTAAATGAAAACTTACGGGTACTCTGAAGAACAGGTTATGAAAGAGATTTATTTTGGGTTTCTCCAAAACACAGATGCTTCAGAAAAAAAAAAAAAAAGCATCATTAGGTGTAAATAGAATCTTTTTCGTGCACAAATATCAAGTTTTATGGTTGTAAGAAATTATTCAGTAATAAATTAAAATGAAATAGATTGTATTTTCTAAACAACAAAAAAAAACCTCAAATATTTTATCATTTTCTGTGTATTTAGAAGTTATGTAAGTTTTTATTACTTAAAAATTTATCAGTTGAGAGGTTGTAGTAAAGAAAAAATAAATCCTAATATTTAGGATATAGAAATATGGTCCATAGAGTTATGGTATTTAGTTCTTTTGCATTTTAAATGTTATATTATTTCCAAAAATTAATAGCATTTCTTAAATGTTTCAGTTATTCACATAGTCCTTATACGCATAAAAAATTGATTAGCCAAACTCCCCAAAGACAAAGCAATAACAATGATCAGGGAATAATTAATCAATAGCACTGGGACTATGAATTTGCTCATCTGAACTGTTCAGCAGAAAGGTGAAAGGAAAGACATTCAGTGTCATCAGGCTATTTAAGCAAATAATCCTCAAACACAGATTACAGGAGTGTTTTTTTCTCTGCACATAAAAATTTATTCTCTTTACCTTAGCAGACTTTTTTTTTAATAGAACTATTAACCTTGATAAAAATAAAATTATAGGCATACTTAAAAGTCTTTTTACAGAGTCTGTATATTGATTCAATTCACAAAAAAGGCTGCTAGCAAACAGACACTGCAAAGGTAGCTGATTCCATGCTTAAATTTTTAATATCCTTAGAGCTTCTAGACCTCTAATTACAGTACTGCTGCCTGGATTTCTAAAAAAGAAGCTACTTATTTAAAGGTTGTCCCTAAAATTATACTCTGTTGCATCAGACTAATTAGCTGTATGGGTCATATCCTCATGGACTAGAAGATCTTCTTTTATTTGAAAGTAATTGGCTAGTTTTAAAGTCCTTTAAACAAATAATAGTTTATTATACTCTTTTTTATGCAGGTTGGTCTACTGATTTCATAAACTACTCTAAGATCTGGCTAAGCAAGGCTTCAAGAAAAGAGAAATGAGGTATATTTCCACAGAGCCTTTAAGAGTGCTGTTGAATTAAACATGTTCCAGCAGAAAATAAATAGATAATATAATGGTTGAAGAGATGCCTATTCATGGAGTTTTGTGGTTCTCCAGAAAGAAAAGTTAATGTTCCTCTTGATTTTTTGTGAAGTAGATGCCTCCTTTTACTAAAATGCATTTATGCATGTATTTGTGTACAATTTAGTGTATCCAATATCAAACAACACTTGACCTAGACAAATTAGAGATGCAAGAAAAGTAAGCAATCAGTTGATTAGTTTCACATGTTGAATGTGTGCAGGGAAATCAGATATATCTCTCTTTCATCTAAAGACTGAAAATATTTCAGTGAAAATTGTATTATATTCAGCAACTTTTGAAAAAAATGCAAGGTATTATGAGGCAAACTTCTTTAGTTAAACAAACCTCAATAAAAAGAAACAGCCATTTGATAATAAGTCATATTAGTGGCTCTTGGACTTATGTCTGATAATATTTAAGAATGTAATCTATGCACTCCTTACAAGTACTCTGTCATGCTTGAGCTAATAGTACTATGAGCCCAGAGGATAACTTCATTAGGTATCCATCTACAATTATTTCCAGATAAAACATATTGATTGGTTGAAGATGCACTCCTAGAAATACATATTTGGCTGGTCTGCCTATATTTACTCTGCTAATTAATATTTTCTTTCCTCTAACTTTGTCAATCTCTGGTTTGTGCTCTCCAGAGAAAGAAAAGAAGTCACTTGGAAGTTTATCTGAGTCAGAAAAATAAATCAAGTGGATGTAAAAAAATTCAGAAAGCATCTTTAAACTATTTTAAAGGATCACTTTATATTCCAGATTTTTGATGAGTGATTCATATTTTTAAGTTGAGCAACAAAAAGCCATCATCTTTGTAACAGGAAATCTTTGAGCTCCTAGATGAAATTTCTCATTGAAGAAATACTTTGCACTTAAAGGCCTTGGAAACTTAGATGTTGCATCTTTTTAAACATTTTCCACAGATGAAAGTATAGGCTTTGTAGCACCTAGTGATGGGGAAAAAAAAAAAAAAACACATGAGAAATTTATCAAATCACAGCAAGTATGTTGTCTGCCCAGCAAAAATATTCTACATCTCCTGCATTTGTAAAGTCACAGGGTGTTACTGAAGATACAAGAGAAATACAGTATTTTAGTGTTTAAATAAGATCCTAAAAAACTGTAAGAATAATTGGAGATAATGTTTTATTAGCTCAGGATTGGCAATTTACTTACCAGATTTGGACCTGAAATTAATTCATGTGCATAACTTGTGAAGATCCATTCTAAAAAGGAGAGGGAATGCCAAGATTCTTCTGTACTATGCAATGGTTTTATGTTTCTGTGTTCTGCTTTTTTGTGGTCTTTGCTATTTTCATTCTCCAAATAATTTTTCTTTTCTTTTGATCCTGTTAATGAACCTTGAACAGCTCTATGACATCCTTACCTCTCTACTGAACTCTAAAAGTTAAGCAAAGTCTTTATTGGCCTACATACTGATTAAGTTTTGAGTTTCCTAAAGTTTAGCAACCATTTATTTGATTTATACTCTTCAATTGCAGTCAGTTTTTGAACGAAAAAAAAAAAAAACAACCAAAAAAACATAAAAAAACAGCAACAGGGAGTTTTCCTGCCCTAAGACGAAGAACATTTGTATGATTTTAATGAGGCCTTTAGGTACAATCATAAGATGAACATCATAATTCACAATAACAGAAAGATATTAAGCATATGACTTTAAATAGTGTTTGTGTATTTTTTTCTCCTTTCAGTTTATGGACTTCATATACCGTGTCAAGCAAAATTCACTCTGTATTCTGTAAGGCAAAGATAATTTATTTACTCATATGGAAAAGATGATGGCAAAGTAAACTACTCAAAGCATAACAATAGGTGATTGGAAAGGAGCTATTGCTCTGCATTTTAGATGGCATGCTATAGTATGGGGTACTGGGTATTTTTTTAAAAAAGAGGATATGTCTTGCACTCTTGTTGCAGTGTGCTAAAATGAAGCAGGTACAAATAAATAAAATAAATAAAATCCTTGTATCTAAGTAGTAATTTATGATGAATGATCACATGGCTCTTGCATAAATGTCTTCTCTCAAGGATATATAATACCTACAGCTATGCATTTATGTGTGTATGCACAGAAACCTTAATAGGTTGACCTGCACACCTGCTTGTGGAAGCAGCCCTTTTGCCATTACAGACCATAAAGTTTTGTAGGCATATTTCAATGAATTCATGTAATTAGCTGTTAAATCTTATTAAAAAGCACACATTATTATTCTGAAGGCTTCAGAATGGAATTCTGGTTTCATTCTAGCAATAACTCTTGTCTGTTTAGTAAGTGATATTTTTAGGAAAGGGGTGAGGATGATTCTTCCCTCAGGATATTAATGATGAAAGAGCTCTAAAATGCCTAGTTATTATAAACACTTTAGCATTGGCAGGTAGAATCCATCCCACATAGAAAAAAAATAAAGAACAAAAAGTATTAATTTGATTATGTGGCTCTCTGAGATTCTCTGGGGAAGTTTTTCAATATTGTTCCATCTCCTTCAAGAAATTCACACGTTTCATTAGATCACTGCTGTAACTGCAACCTGTCTAAAAAGCTTAGCTATTGCAAAGGACAGACATTTTACCTTTAGCTCAGTAATATTTTACTTTTTTACCTGTAATAATTCTTTATTTTGTGACAGGTCTCAGAACAAATATGTCTGTATTCTATTACATTGTTCCTTAGTTTAACCTTATAAAGACAATTATACAATTCCAATGACTAGTGAATAGGAGCCTCTTTAATATTTTAGATGTTGTTCCTTAAACTTTGCAAAAGCTCACACGCTGCTGGCATTCATTACCTAATACAATATTATGTTTATTTTTAATTAAAAGTCAATGGAACCACAAACTATTCTGCTTCTGAAAACTAGTAGATTTCTCAGTCATTACTTCTGTTAAAGGAACATATCAACCAATTTCTATTCAAGAACAGAACAAAGAGGTATCATTAAATATATACTTAAAGAAAACTCTATTGAACTCACTTTGCTTTCTGCCACAAAGGTATGCTCTTCTGAAACACATTTGTTTGTGATCAGTTAGCAACATTACCCACAGTTTCTATTCTTGTATGATATCATCTGAATCCTAGACTGTGAACTTAGCCTATTGAGTAAGCTCAATCAGGTTGTGTTACAGCAGATAAATTGTTCCAAAAAATATTGATTGTAGCAAAACTCCAATATTTTTAGGCACATGCTGAAACACAAAAATCTATATTGCTAACATTGTTATGTGAAAATTTAAGAGCAATTTAAAAATTTAAAATATGCCTTACTGGAAACTTTAATAGGTGTTGTGGTTTAACCACAAGTGGCAATTTAACCCCACACAACTGCTCCCTCCATGGTGGGATGGGGGAGATAATTGGAAGGGGAAAAGTGAGAAAGCTCATAGACTAAGATAAAGACAGTTTAAGAGGTAAAAGCCATACACAAAAGCCAAGGAAAGCAAGGAATTAATTAACCACTTCCTGTGGGAGGGCAGGTGTTCAGCCATCCCCAGGAAAGCAAGGCTCCATCATGAGTAACAGTGACTTGGTAAGACAAATGCCATCACTCTGAATGTCCCACCCCTTCTTCTTTGTTCTTCAGCTTCATGTGCTGAGTGTGATGCTGTATGTTATGGAATACACTTTTGGTCCTTTGAGGTCAGACGTCCTGGCTGTATCTCCTCCCACCTTCTTGTGCACTCCAGCCTCCTTGCTGGTGAGATGTGGTAAGAAGCTGAAAAGGCTTTGGTGCTGTGTAAGCACTGCTCAGTGGTAATGAAGACATTCCTGAATTATTAATGCTGTTTCACCTGAACCTGCCCTGCAGCTTCTTTGAAATATTCCCAGGTGTCCTGTCACCGGGTACCAAAGGGAAGAGCTCAGCATCTCCCTCTCCCCTTTGTAGGATGTTGTAGAGAGCAACAAGGGGTTGCCTTTCAGCCTTGTCCTCTACAAGCCAGGCAAATCCAACATCCTCAGTCTCTTCCTAGAAGATGCTTTCTGGCCCGTCCACAAGCTTAGTAACCCTCATTTGGATGTGCTCAAGTACCTCAACATCCTTTTTTATTGTTGGGGGCAATGTATGGGATTGTACTCCCTAGAGAATGAGAATGCAATTAGTAAAGTTGAAACTGTTTCAGGATGTGCTATGTCAGAATTAATTTGCCTTGTATGGCCCTCTGCAGAGAGCAAAGCATGGTCCTAAAAGTGGCCACTCACGGCAAGAGAATGAATGTCTAGCCTCGCTCTACCTGCTGATGTATCAGATCTGTGTTTGGACACATGCAAGGGCCCATCTTGTCACACTCAGCTTGCATCAAAATGTTGAGATTTTTTAACTGAATAGACATAGTTTGATTGCTTTCTCCACTTCTCAAACCTGTTTTGAAAACTATGTGTGTGCTAGAAGATTGTTTTATTTAGTTTTAATAATAGGAAGAAACAGAAATAAAAATATTTCCTTTTGTATCTGAAAAATATCATCAGTTAATTTCATCACATCAAGATTCTCAAGTAGTTCCAGGTGGGCATTCAAAAGCCCTAATATTCTGTCCTTTTTTGAGGATATCTTAGAGGTGCATAGGGACTCCTACAGAGAAGCCTTTCAGTGTCAGGTGATCCCCTTGCCAGCCACCTCCTCATCCACATCAGTATTATCAATGAGAACCTTACTCTTCACTAAATGTCTGCAGAATTTCATTAAATTTTAGTAACCTTTATGCACACTTCTGGAGAATAAAGAACATTCACACTAACTGCATCACACTGACCACCACTGTTAATTTGCTGTAGATTTTTCAGTGTTTTGGCTGATCTGGCACTTTGCCCAATTAAACTTCCAAATGGATGCCAGCTGTGGTTATTTTCTTTCCTGAGGGGAAACACCCATTGTTAAAGTGACTAGATGAGTCAGCAGTGGCATGTTCAGAGTCCACTCACACAGTGGGTGGTCACTCAGCCCGGGGAGGGCTGGATCCATGGGTCATGGCCATGTGGAGCTGGACTCTGGCAGGCTACTGATGGGTGATCTCAGGCTCCACCCTTCATTAGTGATCTCAAATAGAGGTAACAGTGAAGCTCTTGATCAGGTCTTCTGAATTTAGATTGCACAAAACTATAGTTCAGGAAATAGGTTTCCTTGTCTACTTCATAACCTGGATTTCATGGCATCCCTGAGACACAAAAACAGCTGTATCTCAGCCTTTTGTAGTGGGAGCAAGCTCTGCACTTCCTTTGACTCCCTTTCCCAGGTGTTCTTATGCAAAACAGTCTGTGCTTGGATGGGCTCCAGGCTTGCTGCACCATCAGGAGCTGCCACTTTTCAGCTCTCTGCATGCAGTACCAGCAGGGGCAGGCATGACAGCACTTCTCATGCATCACTGCCCGAGATGCACAGCAGAGCAAGGCTTTAAAGGCAAAAAGTGGCTTGTCACCCGTGTCATACTTTCAAAAACACCTCAGAGAACCACACATCTCTTCAGTCTCACTGCGGTCACTCCTGGTCATCATTCTTCAAGTTTCCACTTTTTGGGAGATAGGAATGATTGGTCTTGTCTTGCTCCTGCTGCATTTTGTTGCTCTGTGAATTGCCTTTGTCAGACTGCAAGAAATATTTTTTCCAAGCTAAACTGAAGAATGAATCAGCCTGCTCTTGGCTACATCACTTTGTGTTAATGCTAATGAGCATTGGCTCTGAAACAGATTCAGAAAAAATAAGATAAAAATAAAATAAATAAAATAAAAAATAAAGTAAAAGTTTCCACTTGTAATCTTTGTGATATGTGTCTTTGAAAGTGTTTTTGGAGCTGAAAAAACCCTTTCATTGCATCTCATACAATTAATAGTCTCTTCATCATTTGACTCATGGTGAGCTCAGGGGATGGGATGGGATGGGATGGGATGGGATGGGATGGGATGGGATGGGATGGGATGGGATGGGATGGGATGGGATGGGATGGGATGGGATGGGATGGGATGGGATGGGATGGGATGGGATGGGATGGGATGGGATGGGATGGGATGGGATGGGATGGGATGGGATAACACAGAACAGAATAGAATAGGCTATATAATTCATGACAATCTCAGATTAGGTATGAGGGGTCTTCCCAGGAGCAAAGGTATTTACAGTGTAGATCCCATCCGGGAGACAAGATCAGAGACGAGCACACATACAAGATAATTCCAGCAGGGACTGAAACAGTCCTGCATTGTCAACACTGGCTTTAGCAGGAACCAAAAACACATCCCCACACAACCTACCATGAAGAAAATTAACTCTATCACAGCCAAAAGCAGCACAATAGGGAATGATTGCTGGTTTATAATGTCCCATTGAAAATGCATCTTAATGTTATTTTCACATTGTACTGAAAGTGTTCAAAATACTTTTTCTAATTAATTGCATTTCTACTAGCAACATTTATAGTAAGAACACTATATGAACACAAATTGTATTTGTACTTGCATTTCCTTCATCAATTTTTCAGTGCTTCATCAAGCCATAATAAATCATGCTGAAATTCTGTTTTCTGTGACAGCCTCTAAGGACAAAACTAGTGAGAAACATGCCTATCATCAAGCCAGAGGCAGAAGGTGAAACACACTTTTGACCATTTTATTTGAGTTCTAGTTCTGCCTTTGTGTAGTTGTGGAAGGAAAAATGCACATTCACTGTCCCCTGTGGAGCTCAATATACAGAAAAAGATTCAGCAACACTTGTTCTTTTTTTTTTTGGCACATACTGTCTTTGACAGTACTGGATAGATGGGTTAGACAGGAGATTTAAAAAAAAAAAAAAAAAATCACACTCCACAGTAAAACAAAACTTTTATAATCCAAAAATGTCTAGGGTATAAGAAATTATAGTATGACATGAACTTTGTGGCTTCTAGCATTCCAGAATTTAAGAAGTTGGATACATACAGGTTCAGAAGTCAACACATCATGAAAGAAAGTTTCATAAACTTTGGTAGGCTTGGTGCCATGACCTGGGGAGCCTGTTCCAGTGCCCAACCATCCCCTGGGTGATGAACTTTTTTTCTAATATCCAACCTGATCTCCCCAGACACAGCATCATGCCATTTCCTTGGGTACTATCACTGCTCACCAGAGCAAGGATATTGATGCTTTCTCCTTTTCTTCCCCTTGTGAGAAAGCTGCAGAATCCTCTGAGGTCTTGGTCTCCTCCAGGCTAACAGACAAGTGACCTCAGCCACTCCTCATGTGGCTTCCCCTCAAGACTCCATCATCTTTGCTGCTCTCCTTTGGGTGCTCTCTAACAGCTTAATATCTTTCTTTTATACCCAAAGCTGCCCCCAGCAGTTGAGGTGAGGCTGCCCCAGCTCAGAGCAGAGCAGGACAATCCCTCCCTTGCCTGGCTGGCAATGCTGTGCCTGATGTCCCCAGGACAGGGCTGGCCCTCCTGGCTGCCAGGGCACTGGCTGGTTCATGTTCAACTTATCATCATCCAGGATCCCCAGTCCCCTTTCCATGGTGCTGCTCTCCAGCCTCTCATTCCCCACCCTATCTGTACACCCAGGGTTGCTCCATCCCAGGTGCAGAATCCAGCACTTGCCCTTAAACTTTTCATGGTTGGTGTTTGCCCAGTTCTCCAATTTGTTGAGGTCTCTTAGTCTTTGAGAGAGTCAACAGCTCCTCCTAGTTTTGTATCATCAGGGTACTTACTTGTAACAGAGTAAGATTTATTTTGATTGTTCTTCAGAATGCTTACTACAAAATGCATTTTTAATTTATTTTTTTAAACACAATTAAATATATTATGAAAAAGACCAGCTAGTTAGGATCTACCTTCTTTGACTCTGCTGGGAGCATATTGATTTATGCTGATTATCTAGAAAACTATTTTAATTAAATTAGTTAATATACACCATCTTAAATTAAGAATGTACATTTCTTTGTATGCTTTGAAGCCTTGCACTAAGTAGCAACTACCAGTTGAATATGGAGCATCTAGGTTTTTATAATCTCAGTATGTGAATACTACAGGTAAAACACCTTCCAATGTCAAAAGAAAGATTATGAGTATCAACTCATACTGAAAAGTCTGTCAATTATGAAAGAAAATCAAAAACCCCAGAGTACTCATAGTTTCTATTAATTACTGAAGAATAACTTTGTATAGAATAGTAATAGAATCCTTTATATAAAATATGCTAGTTATGCAACACATAGTGTAGAAATTCTCTGATATCAAAGAAGGTTTGAGCACAGCTTACTAGTCCATTTTTTAAATTTCTGTATACGTTTTGCCCAGCTGACTTTTTTTTTGAAAATTTATCATAAAAGAAAATCCTTTCATTTCTAGCCATGGTACATGGAGCTCTGGTACACAAAACTCTGTGAAAATTTCAACTTTGTTTTAAGGCCCTTCAACATCATCACTTACTTCAGAACACTTGGCTGAAATCTGAGTGTGTGCCTACAATACATTTGAGCAGACACTACTCATGTCATGGAAATAATTGTTTCTGTGGCTTTTATTTCTTACACTTGTGCTCAGGTAAATTATTCCATAGCTGCCATCTCCTTACAAAATCTACACATAGGGATTGCAAGTACTGGATAATTTGACTTTTATTACATATGAACGTTTTTATTATTTTGCTGGTTTAGGAAACAGTCTCTAATGAGCATCAGTCTCACACTAGAGGAAAAAAGATGTGTAACTCTAAGGTTTACAATATTGGCTTCAGGCTTTTAAAGCAGAATACTTTTTTTAAGTTCTTTTTTTTCCTTCTTTTTCTTTAAACCATTTGATGAAAAGATGTGTTGTGATAGGAATGGAAAGTAGGTTTCTTCTATGCTTATAGCAAGTATACAAAGACACTAAAAATAAAGTAAATTTAAAGCAATTAATTTACCCAATGAACTCATTTCATATGTCAGCACTTAATGATTTAAATGATACTCATTTAAAGTTTCCCCTTTCTTCTTTTTTTTTTCCAAGTATGAAAGTAAAAAGATCTGTTGATAATTAGACTCCACGGGTACTAGTATTTATGCATTGAACATCATCTACTTCAAATCCACTGAGGGGTTTATGATCCATTTCAGTTTGACTTTGCCTTTCAATTTCCTGCTAAACCAACCATCAGAATTGCTAGATTCACACCAGTAGAACCTTTAGAAACATATTGCTGGTAATGCCTGCAACCAATCCAAAACTAACTGAAAATGTATGTCCTTGGTTCTTCTTTCCCCTGCTAACCCAGAACAGCAAATTCTGCATTTTTCTTGCTGCGGTTTTCCTACTTTTCACTGAGCATCACAATCAGACACAAGGGGCTTTGCATGGATTCATTAAAGGGCTAAAAGCTGTTCCAGCTCCAAACTGGATGGCAAGAAATCATTGTGGAAAGATACAACAGCATGAAATAATCATTCTTCAATACACAAAGTGAAACAGAGCCATTCCATGATTACTATCTGTTGACCTAAAGTTGAAACAGAGAATAGATATACCCTACACTTCCTCCCTAATAGAATATCTTCAATGCCATCTCCATAATGATAGCAAAGTTAATTAATTCCTTGCTCAAAGGCAAAAAGGGGTCAAATCAAGAGGGGAAATAATTAACAAACCAAAACCCTCCACTGGAATTAAATCTCACCTTCTGTCTTTTCTAGAAAAGATATATATTAGCAGAAGACTAAGTACTCTTTGGTGAGGACTGTCACAACTTTTTCTGCTATTTAGACCCCTTATATTCCTCATTGAATGTATAAATTTTTTTCTTATCTTGTTTGTTGGTGTTCTCTCATTTTCTCTTCTGTGAATCAGTACTGCACACCACAGGAGTGGCAGCAAATGGAGAATGGGCTGTAGGTCACAATGTCCACAGATAAACACCCCAGCAGCAAGAGTAAACCTGACTGAGTTTATCTTTCCCCAGTGAATTTAATCCTCAATGTGTGTGTGTGTGTGTGTGATTTCTTAGCACATGTTTAAACCCTTTGTGTGTGTGTGAGAGAGAGAGTGTGTGTGTGAGCATGTGCTCACACGTGGGCTCTCTGGGACACAGGCTCAGCCTCACTTGCTGCCAGACCTGCAGACAGAACAGTCGTGGAAGTGGGATGGAGAGACCCCTGGGTTCCTAGGCTGTACCTGAGAGTGCTTCAGCAACTGCAGGGAAGAAACCCTGGAATCCACAGATTTTAACAACTCAAAAGTTGCAAAACATTTTCACTTTTACTACCTTTGCATTAGACATGCTAGTTTTGATTTGATTTGCTTTAGACAGCTTTTACGCAGATCCATTAAAAATACAAAACAACATTATTTTCATCTGTTTGACTCTTATCTTTTTCACAGGAACACAGCATCTGATGTAGAAGATCAGAGATCCATTTAATCTAATTTTCAAACACTATGCAGTGAGAGGCTATGAAAGCTGTCATGTTCAATGGTTCTGTTAATAAACCCCTCATTTTAGAAATTATTAAATTATGGATCTCAGATTCTGTGAAGACTGGTAAGAATAGAAAACTCAGCACTAAGCATGGAACAAGAAGAGTGTCCTTCTGAGTAAGCAAGTATCCACAAGCTGAACAGCTGCTGCTTCAATGAACGTTACCAGCAAAAACAGAATTTCTGGGTCCTCAGATGGATAAGAGGTGACAGCAGCAGTGAAGAGTCTGGGTGAGAAAGCAAGACAGGGTACAAACTGAGACCTGGGGAATCCAGACATGGATACAATACCTGGAGAAGATGAGTTGGTTGAAAGACAAAACACAGTGCTCCTTGTCCAATGGTCAGTGCTTCAATGTTCAACTGTTAGGTCATTGCAATTGAACAAGTATCTGCTTATATATTTATGTGCACATATAAAAATATATATGTGTATTTACTTTTTTGTTAATTAAAATAATGCTACATAGGTTCAGAAGACTGACAAACCGGCCAGTTTTAAGCTTTAAACCCAAATATTACTAAACTTATTCATTAACAACACATTTTATGTTAATAATTAGTTTTTCCATATTACCAATCACCACAATGTATACAAAACTGTCATCAGTAACATTAATATGGCACTCATTCATATGTATATCATTTATTATGATTATACAAGATGACACTGTTGGCTATGGTAGTTATTGCTTCTCAGTTGCTGAGATTAAGATGATTAAAACCAAGAGACTTTGATGAGAGAATTTATAACTGAAGGACATTAATTTTATTTCTTCCTTATATTTTCACAATGTCTAATGTTTCTAGGCTATTTGGTACTCTCAAGGGGAAACAGACTCTCAACTCCTTCAAAAACTGTTTATATTGAGTTTTTTTCTCATTTTGTACATCATTGTGATAGTAATGGAAATGGCTTCTTGAGTATTCCCCAAATCATTCTGTATGCAACAACACACATCTTTGTCCCTTTGATGATCACAGTCCTCACATATTTTGTGGTTATGAACAGTTCTGCCATCACAGCACTAACCAATACATATAATACATATTAATGCCTTATTTTAGCTTATTTTAGCACCCTTACACTCGAGTTCAAGGCAAGTTAATACAGATTACAGCATTTACAGTTTCTCATTGACATCAGCCTCTGCTTTGGCTACAAGGTATCTGGCACCAAGATAAGTTATTTAAACCCTAAGCTCAAAGTCTTTGCTCCAGGCAAAATGCACAAAGAGACCTGGGCATTCAATAATCAGATGCACAACAGCCAGTCCTCTGACTAGTTTCCAGAATTAGCAATTATAGAATGATGAAAAAATGCATCATGAGTTTACACACCTGATTCTCATCCAAAGGGAAATTATTTTATAAGGATTATCAGCCTAGAATTCTCTCATGGACCTTGGTTCTTAAACAATTTTTTTAAAGAAACACAGATGAGTAATTTATTCCAAAGGATGCCTGGAAGGAATTCTGCTTAGCACAAATCTCAGGAGTAGACAGCTTGCCAGGATTTGGGAGTCAGACTGGATGATCAGCATAGGAGACAGACTACCTAGAAAGTATGGACACTGATCAAAGGAGAAAAACATGCTTTGCCCCCTTCAGAAAGGCTCATGAATAAATATTAGATGATTAATTCACTTAAGAGAATAGAAACATGTGTCTAGTCCTAGTAAGTAAGACACAAAAATCTTACAGTCATTACAGAAAGTAAAATTTACTGAGTTACAACTTTTCCACTGTATTCAGAAATATTTTCTCATCTCTTCTATTTTTTCCATTCCATACTCACTCTATTTCCCATAAATTCTGTACTTACTGATATGGGTCTCACATGAGTCAATGGCACCTCCCAGTTGGGTATCAGCAAACTTACTAAGGGTGTATTCAACTCCTGCACTCAGGTCACTGATAAAAATATTGAACAGAACTGGCCCTAGATTTGAAACCTGAGGGACACTTGGTACAGCCAGATGTAGCCCCACGCACTGCAACCTCTTCAGCAAGTTATTCATTCAGTTCACTGTGGAACTCACTCATCCTAGAGGAGGACAAGTGTTTGAGAAAGATGCTGTGAGGGACAGTATCAAAAAACCTCACTGAAATCCAGGAAAACTACTTCCACTGCTTTCCCTTAATCCACTGTGTGGGTGACCTTAATCAGAAAGATTAAATAAGGCAGGACTTTCCCTTTGTTAACCCAGTTTACTGTGCCTGATGATTGCATTGCTCCTTAAATGACTTTCAATACCACAGTATAATCTTCTCCATATTTTCAGGACTTCCATGTCTGCAGTTCCCTGGGTCTTCCCTCACACCCTTTTTGTAGGCTGGAGCAACACTGGACAGCTTTCAGTCAGCAGGGACCTCGATAAACGTCCAAGACTTTTGGTAAGTGATCAAGAGGGGTGCTTCTGTAACATCCACACCTTCAGTACTCCAGGTCAAATCCCATCGGGCTCATGCACTTACAGACATTCAACTGCTACAACTGCTCCCTCAAAACTTCAGTGTCCATCAGTGGAAAGTCACTGCTTCTGTATCTGTGGTCCTCCAACTCAGAGGACCAAGTAGCCCAAGGGCTTACCAGTATCATTAAAGACTGAAGCAAAAAGCCCCCAACACTGAATGCCTCCAACCTCTTCTTCATCCTTATTTGTCAGGTGACAATCAAGTATCAAACAAACATTTTCCTTAAACCTCTCTTGCTATTAGTGTAGCTCAAAATGTCTCCTTTGTTTTCAGACATAACACTGGCCAGTTTCAAATGTAACTGAGCTTTGCCCTTTTTTCTCCTTGCATCTGTGAAGTACATCTCTGTAATCTCCCTGTGAAGTCTAACCTTGTTTACAGAGATCACACAATTTCTTTTTCTTCATCTCCAAGAGGAGTTTTCTGTTCAGGCAAGTTGGTCTACACCACCTGCTTGCTTTATTATACTATCTGTTAATGATACTGAAGAATTATGAAGTTCCTATGATATATTTTGCAGTTTGCTATTTATTTTCCATCTGATTCTAGCCATACTCCAACATTTTAATGTTATGAAACCAAATTAATAATAAATAAATAAACAAATAATAAATAAATAAATATTCAACATTATTTCCAACATATTTTCTTGAAATAATACTGGAATATTTACATTAAAATTTAACTCTCTTCATTTAATGATTATAGAGGTACTAAAGATTCTTTTACCGTCACCTGAGTAATTGCCAATTTTTCAATATATTCAATATTTAAGGATCTCATTATTTTCTTTACTTGTAGCCCTTCAATATTTCTAGTGCAAATATTTTTTTCTCATTTAGTATAAAGTCTTTGTATACCATTTATTGGATCTCTAAAATAGTCCTGCCAGAGGCTATTGGAATTTCAGACAAAAAACTACTTGCTTATAAATGAAACTATTTTCTTAAAAAGATGAATAGACTGAGATGCATATAGTCATACATTCAGCAAGACAATGTACTACAGTCTTATTTTTCTTTGTTTCTATAATAATGACAAACACATATATGGATAGACAATATGCCAGAAATAAAAAATGTAACTGATTACTCTTTCAGAACTGTAGCTAACACTTCAGTGGGAAACTGGAAATTCTAAAGTAGTAAAAAATACATAAGTATGGAAAATTAAAAATTAGTGCCTCTATATATTAATACTATATTTTATTTAAGTACTTTATTTTTAATAACTTTTATTTTTAATAACTGAATTTGGAGGATTTAAAACAATAGTTCATTCATGAAAACGGGTAATACAATATATTCTATATTTTTATGGAAAAAGCAGTAATCACAGAACTGTTATAGAATCAAAACTAGTCCACATATCACGTCAACAAATTTTACTACTTATGAAACCAATAAAAGGTAAGAAGCAGCATATTCAAGTGCATCAAACTACATAAACCATATATGTATAAAACTGAAAAGTGTAGCCCAACACCTGAAACACAGACTAGGGTGCCAACCAGCAAACTGTCAACAGGTTCCCTCTATCTTCTTTTTGCACACTTGCTCCTACCCAAACTGGCTCGATCCCTTCATCTGCCCACCTTTGGTTCCTCCCCTAAACATTCCATAGTAAGAATTTCACCATCCCAGCATGTGTTTCCCTGTGAAATGATAATGTATAATGCATAATGAGCCCTGTCCCGGGGGCAGGGACCCCTCAGTCTGTCATCCCAGAGGATGACCCCAGGGACTTGTGGTGCTGTGTCTCACTGGGGCTGATGGTCTCCCAGGACAGCCCTGAGGAGATGAGGGCAAGGGCTCGTGTGTCCATGCTTCTCTGTGTGGGGGAAGGTGAGATTTCATCACATACCTTGACATGGGTCAGCTCAGATCTGCATTTCAAGCTGCACAAAAAATTACAGCATCACCACATCAGCACTCATTACTTTTAGCTCATCATTCTCCAAGTGACACGATGCCCATATAGAGAGTGAAGCAAGAGACAGAGCTGGTTGTGAAATGCTATTTAAAATCAGCACCAATATACTCTTTGCTGTAATACTGCACTCAGCTAAAAAGGGGAAGGGATTCAAACATTATAAATCATTTTAGAATGGAGCACAGAGAGAGATAGATAGCAAAAGGGTCTAGCTATGTTCATGCATACCAAGTATCTAGCTGAAACAAAATAGCTTGATACTAGCCCAATATTCTTTCCCACACACTTTCTTTGACCCTACCTCAGCTTCTGATCAATGTCTAATATTAAACAATATGGAAAAAAAGTCTGAAATAGTTTACTTGGCTACCTTGAACACTGGGACAAATTAATAATGCAGTTGTGAATCAAAATTACATCTTAGCTGTTTATCAGATATCCTTAAATTTCAGTTTTGCCTGTCTTTTCTTCAAGATTAGTAATTACAAATGCTACCAAAATTTCCTACACTATCTGTAACTTTAAAATCTCAGCATATGGCACCTAAAAGCCATCAGTATATGTTAGTTGCATGGCAAGAAATGTGTCTCTAAATCAGGTTAACAATTATCTGTAATGCCAACAGTCTTTATATTTTTAAGTGTTCATTAAAGACTACATGGCAGGTAGACAGAATGCCTGTCTTCTTTCCAGCTACAAATTACTTATAGATGTTCTTTATGTAATTTTTATGCCTGAAATTAGAGTCAGGGTTACCAATATTTTATGGGCTTAGTTTACATACAGCTCCATGCACAGAATTCTGGTTCAAGCCAAGAACTCTTCATGAAGAATAACAGAGATACAGAAGCCTACTAGATTTGTTCTAGATTTGTTTCTTCTCTCTGGCATATGCCAGAATATTTATATCCATAACTTCTGCAAGTATTATCAAGAATAATGAATAATTTTATAACTGCAGTGCTTATCTTCCCTGAAACTTCAAGAACCATACAAAGACCTTGAAAACATTACAACAGATAATACAGAAAAAACAGTCACAGAAATAATGAAAGCAAAACCTGAGATGCAAGAAAACTTTTTTGTATAAACAATTCTTTTCACCCTGCCAGCTAACAAGTTGAAGTTTACTGAGAAAATCTGCTCACCAGTGGAATGAATTTCAGATTTGATCAATGAAGAATGATTGTACATAGACTGCATTTCATTATTACTGAATTACAGTAAATGACTGACATGTTTAATATATCTTAACTATATCTCAATCCAATGCAAACAGAAAAGTGGAGTTTGGAAGGACAGTTTAACGTCTTCCCACCAGCTCACTAAATTTATTACCTATGAAATCCACTAAATAAACAAATTTTTTTCTTCCTGTTGCAGCACCTCATCCTTTCCTGATTTCTTTTCCTGTACATACTGCAGAAAAAAAAAAAAAGGACTATTATGACAGAAAGATAATATTTGATGCAATTCTGTATAATACCCTTTTACCTATTACATTAGTGACAAAGCACAGCAATTTCCCAGCACACTTTTTTTCCCTGCAATATTTATCTTCTCTTTTGTTCTACTGACACTGTGTGCAGTAATTTCCTATTATGGAAATTCCCTTTTTTATGTCCATGGTATACAGAACTCAAGGTGATAATCTGTCAGGAAGTATATACTAAATAATTTATTTGGTGAAATGATCATATTAAATGTATTTTCTAAACTTTCACCATGCAAGCTTTCATTTAGAAAGCTTCCACTGCACAATGCAGTACTGTATCACATCCATGTGGGAGCTATCACATTGTTGTTATACTATCTTTTACTTTTTATCTCCACAAAACCAGTGCATTGGGCAGAATAAACATTGGTATTTGTGGTCACAGACTGAAAGCCCTAAATTACTGGAGCTAAGGGGTAATGCAGCTAGTGTTTGAATAGGTATCTGAACAGAAGTCACTCTATTAGCAAAGACAGGGGGATCAAGATATAAATTCTGCCAAAGCTAATTGCACTGCATATACTATGTAAAAAGTCATTCTACCTGTGTAAAGAGCTCAGACACTTCTGCTTTTACATACCTTATAGGATTTCCAAATCATCAAACTCTGCTGACAAGAGATGGCAGAACATTACAGTAGCAACAGCTTTTGCTGAGAATGCCAGTTGTCTAAATATCAGACAAACTACACACCAACATCATCTTAACTGATCATGACTGATACAATACAATAAATTTAGTCACTAAGATAAGAAAAATCTTGTAGCAGTAGAACAAAACTAATTCCTTGGATTCCACTTGAGAACTAAGTGTTTTATGGTACAACATCTAAATCAAAAGAGAATTGCATTCTCGCTCTTGTCTCCAAACAAATTTCACATCTGGCCTAGAGGCCATATCATGTGGCCTCTAGCAGAATACAAGGAACATCTAACATGGAGTTAACAAAATCACAGCTAATTGTGATACTAAAACATCCTAATCCCATCTCTCCATGCACAGTGCATCTGAAGGAAATATTCTTTCTTTCTTAAATCAGGACTGTGGTGGGTACTCTTGAATATTGCTGCTATTTAGTTTTCTTGAACAGAGATATTTTGTGTTAGAGGAAGCTTAGAACCTTACTTAGAAAGCTTAAGCAGTCAAGAGGAGTAACAGCACTTTCCCCTCCAGCTGTTGCCACCACTATATTTGCCTTAATCCATCTCTTCATTGTTTGGGTTGTATTATACTTAATCTTTACACTATGACTGTATCCTCTATGTGAACATGAAGCACTAACAGCAGCACATGGTAGTATCCCAATACTTGTGGAATGATCTCCACTCGTTTCTATCAAAAATTCATTATCTGTTTCATGCAAAAATTATACTAGCCTGAGTGAAGCGGGGGTGGCACAATGGTCTCCTCCTCTTTGTGACCTCCCCTGAAGGACTCAAAGACATTTTCAAAAGCCTAAGTAAGGAAATGGAATTTTACAGCATATCTGTAATACTCTCCTACCGTTTTGAAGAATGTTAGGTCTCACTGATAAACATGCAGTCTGGGTTCCTGGTCAGAGTTCGGACCAAAACCACACTGACATTTATAACCACATGGACTAAGTTATGGGAATACACAACATTCTGCATTCTATCAGGACATTCACAAGAATTATATTATATGAGTGAATGAGTTTTGTATCCGAAGTCAAATACTCATTTTTAAATATCAATGCCTATGTGCTTTACAAGTGCCTACACATACCTAAATATGCTGTCTGTGCTTGCAAGCACTGTGCACCGTATTATTCATAGCATTATTTGTCACAGAAGACCCCACTGCATTTTTTAAAGCAAAGAAACCAGTCTATCCACAATTAGAGTGAAGTTATCTGGAAGCAAAATGTAGGAGCTATTTAACAAAATACAGCTACCTTACACGAAAGTATATGACAGTGAATGAAGAATAACAAATGTAGCTGAAAATGTAGGAGGAATTCGTAATGTAATTATCAAACTTAAATTTTATCTGCCTTGGCAAAGTGAACAGGGAACTGTGAACAGGGAAAATGTGAATACCAATAGTAACACATTATTCCGTAGAACTATTTTGGTGTATTTATTTCTTGGAGGTTGTGAGGCGAGAGTGCCTGCTTACAGATAGTGTAACTAAGGCATCACAGCCTGTCAGGTCTGTGATACAAGTTTTCCACTAGCAGGGCTGATATTCATGTGCCTGACAGGTCAGACAGTTAAGTATCTGCCCATTTCTGATTTCAGCACATTTTAAAATTCTTGGGAGCATTTAATCATCGTGATTGACTTAATGATCCTTGCCAAGTCACTTTCATCCTTGACTGATACCCAAATGATCAATAAGCTTGACCATGCCAAAAGTGCGAGAGAAGAGAAAGAGGGGAAAAAAGAGGGTGAGAAAGAAAAAGAATGAGGAACAAAAATAAAACAAAGGAAGGAAGAAAAACAGTAAAAGAGCACAAGACGGAAAGAGAGAAAGAAGGGAAGAATGGGAAGGAAAGAAGTGGAGGGGAGAAATAATAGAAGGAGGGAACAGAGAGAGGGAAGTAAGACAGGAAGGAAAACTAAGATGGAGGAGGAAGACACACCATGAATATGAAACATACAGCATAATCTACAACTTGAACCCAGAATCACACAAAACATTATGGGACACCAGTACTGAACAACAAATCAATCACAAGAAAAATGCAACACCACAGTATTGGAGGGTTGGGATGGGGGGTGAACTGTAAAGAAATTCTAGACCATCTCTAGCGTGAATACTACTAAATGTTCCTAACATTTGTCTTAGTAGCTGAAGTGATATTTTTAAAATGTATCTAAATTACTTGGAAAATTAAGGGTCATTGAAAATTAGTAGGGATTTCACCACAAAAAATCTTTGATCCATTTTTTAACTGTAAGCATTTATTTGTTCGTGTTAATTTGGTTCATCTAACTGATGAACCAAAATTTCATTTTCAGAAGTAATACAGATAACTTGCAGCATAAATCTTGCTGGATGTCAAACAGATGTGACTTCTAATGACAGTAAAGACCTCTAAATAATTTAGGTATTGAAGTAGTGAGCAATGCAATGCATGAATTAGAAATAACAAGTCTATAATATTCAGTATCTATTTCTTATCCTCTACAACCAATGAAGTATTTACCCCAAGGGATTTTGAATTTCAGAACTAGAAAGTGTTCTTGGGGAAAAAAAGGCAGAGTTTTATTTGAAGGACACACACCACAAAACATGAATACTCAAGGTGTGGCCATCTATGCTGTTCTGAAAGCATAGGTCTCCAGTTTTGGAGTTTGAATTCAGTTTTAATTTCTCTTGAAAAAATGGATTTGTTACATACATAAATGTATACGTATATGTTACATGTATATAGTAAAGAGAGTGATTCTGTAATTCATAAATACAGTTGACAGTTTTATAACAGAATGATTTTCAACTATCTCACTTTAGCTAAAATAAGGACCACTTGTTTTAAAAATTTGTAAATTTTTAAATGAAATTTTGTTATAAACTTGGTCCTAACATGACACTGCCCTTAACACCACCACAAGGCTCACATCACTTGTGAGATCACATTCTGGTGTCACTGCAGAGGAAGCAAACAAGCCTGCCTACAATTACAGCAGTCACACTTCAAGAGTTGTGTCAGCAAGAGAAGGCTGGATGGTACACGAGGCTGTGAAATATACACCTTTGCTTCTCCCCAGTCAACAAACGCAGGAATTCGATGGGGCTGGTTAGTGTCAGCACTAGCAGCTGAAGGTGTTCTTTCCTCATGCATTAGAGCTGCAGAGGCGAGCTCAGCCAGCCATACGCCGAGCCACCCTCTGAATGGCTGCTGTCCTCACTGAAAGAGGGTTTGGCTTTAAGTACAGGTGGAAGAAAGGCATGTACTGCTCACCCTGACACCTCCATGGGAGCAGAATTACAGCCACGCAAACCTCCTCTTTCACACTGTGCTTTGGAAGTAAAGGGTGAATCATTTCCTTTCCAGATTTTTTCAATACTATTATCTATGGTACTGTGGTACTATTACATATATCATGTATATATAAAAATATGGAGCCATACAAATTCATACATGCACCTACACCTATATAGTAGAAAGCCCCAGCTCATAAAGTTCCTAAGCAGGAAATATCTTTCCACAAATGCACTCCATGCATCTAAGACACACCCCTACACACTTCAACACAGGGAAATGCAAACCCACCCGTGGACACACTTGTAAGGATCCATGCTTTGTGACTGGCTGCCAAAATTTCCCAGCTCACACACCTATGTCCATCGGCACCTCAGATAATGCATTTACACAGCTCATGCACCATATGCACATCCATGCAAAACTTACACAAACCTATATGAATGAACAGTTGTGTGAACAAACCCGTGCGCACACGCAAGACAAAAGCACGTCAGAGGCACATATACTGACAGGTAAGAACCCATACGCACAAATACACGTGAACAAAACGCACAGGTACCGAAAAGAATCCACGCACACACACAAACACGGAAATGTGCACATATGCACAAAACGCGCGTGCACACACCCGCACTGAACCGCACGGGCGCAATCACACACCACACGCGCGCTCACACCCAACACGGCAGCGCACACGAGCACGCACAGACACTCACACGGGCAAGCGCACCCAAACACGCACCCCGCCCCGAGGGAATCCTCCCACGCACGCACTGCGGGACCCGATACGCGCACCCCGTGCGCCCAGAATGCACCCCCGCCACCCCCGCACACCTGGGACAACACCCCCGCACACCTGGGACAACACCCCCGCGCACCTGGGACAACACCCCCGCACCGAACACCTGCGCGCCTCCGCACCGCGGGCGGTGCCTGCGCGCCCCCTCCACGCAGCAAACCGCCTGCCCGCGCAGCTTGCGCGGTGGTTGGGCGGGCAGGAGGGCAGCGCCTCGCGCGGTTCAGTCCCGCAGGCCGGGCAGTGCCGGTCCCGCTCCCCCGCCGGATCCCCTCCTCTCAGCTGCCCCGCTCCCCCCGCCGGATCCCCTCCTCTCAGCTGCCCCGCCGGATCCCCTCCTCTCAGCTGCCCCGCTCCCCCGCCGGATCCCCTCCTCTCAGCTCCCCCGCCGGATCCCCTCCTCTCAGCTCCCCCGCCGGATCCCCCTCCTCTCAGCTGCCCCGCTCCCCCCCATCGCCCCATCGCCCCCGCGGAGCGGCGCGGTCCCGGCGGCGCGGCCGGCAGGTGGCGCCATCGCTCTTCCCGGCGGAGCCGCGGCCGCGCCGCCCCCGCTGCGCTCCCGCCCGGCCCGGCCCGGCCCGGCCCGCTGGGAGCCGCCGCCCGCCCGCGGCACCGCCGGGCCCGGCCCCCGCCCGCCGCGCCGAGGAGCCCCCTCACTGCGCCGCGGGGAGCAGGGCTGTGCCCGCCGCTCCCCCGCGCCCGGCCTGTGATTAGTGTCCCCGCGCAGAACAATCGGGCCGCGCATCCCCGCGGGCCGCGCACGGTGTGTGCCCGAGGCGCGGGCGAGCCGCGCTGCGCCAGCCCGGTGGCGATGGCAGCCCCGGGCACCGCGCGTGGTTCGTAACGGGGCTGTGGTTGCTGCCGCGAGCGGCGGGATGGGCGAGCCCCAGGCTGCTCCGGGCGAAGGGGGGACCCCGCCACGCCGGCAGCTCCCGAGCCGCTCTCCCAGGCAGAGCTGATCCTCTGGAGGGAACAAGGGGGTGGGGGGAGAGTCTCAATTGCAAATGCTGTTCGGAGTTTATCGGAGGGAGCGTCTGAGCGCTGAGGTGCTCTCCCGTGGCTCCCGGTGGATGCAGGGAGGAGGCAGGATTGTGGTGGGTTTCGGCTGTGCAGGGAGTTGGGGTAGCGGGGGGGTGGGGGGAGGAAAAGACACGATCGAGAGTAGCTGAGACTTTGTGCCCCCGTTGGAGAGATGGTTGAGTCCTCGTCAAGGTTGCTGTGGTATCCCAGAAACACCATTCACTCCGAGCTGTGACCGCGCACCATCAACAGCAACAACTCCGCTGCGCCTGGCCGAGGAATAGGAATTAGGAGCTCTCAAGAATAATATGAAAGGGATCTGCAGAGGGGAAATCCGTGCAAAGGAATCGAAATTAGCAGACTTTTGGGAAAGGGGATGTACTAAATGTGGCCGGCTGGACTTCATCCTGGTGAAGAAAATGGAGATTAAAAGTGGATTTACATTTTGGAACCTCGTCTTTTTATTGATGGTTTCGTGTGTGAAAGGTAGGGTAGTATTTGAGTGGTATATTTTTAGGGGTCTATTTGCTTTCGGTCAGGGCGTTGCAAGCTCTCGCCTTGTACCAAGGTGTATTTCAAAATATATTTATCTCTTATTTTATATTTTTGCCCTTGGTACTTTGCAATGGAAATACATAAATGATCGCTAAAGCGGGGAGGAAAGAAGGAGTTGATTCAGAGCTCTCTTCGGAGATAGGAAATGTATTTGCTTGCCAGAGCTGGCGTTCAATGCAGTGACTGAGCTGGGGCTCAATAAATATTCTTGCAGTATGCTCAAACGGAGACGTGAGTTGGTTCATATAGCCTCTAACTAGTGTATATTCAAACAAATCCCACTGGTTCACTTTTTTAAGGTGACGATGATGTTAATGCGGGGTGTGTGGGGGGATTACCTACGATTCTGGTTTTCAGTCGAGCAGCGGGATCTTTGCGGGAATGCCTGTATCGATGCACTTATTAGTTTAACCCGTTGCGTGGGGAAAGTTACGGAGGAGCCCAGCGTACGCATAGCCGTCTCACAGCCCGAAATGCGCTTCACTCAGCTGTCTGTACGCATGCAGGGCTCCAGGCTGTCGGAAAGGTGCGTTGGTAATTCAGCCTTGGAGGCATGGTCTGTCGCTAGGTGCAGAGATCGACACCTTTTCTCTTCCCTCCCTTGGTCCCTTTTCTCTGATGTATGTGAGGGAGTTTGACTGGTGGTTTTTGTCTCTTTTTTTTTTTTTTTTTTTTTTTTTTTTTTTTTTTTTTTTCCGAGGCAGGGGCTATTTTGCTTTCTTATTGCTTCAGAGTTGGTGAAAGGTGAGCAAAAAGGAAATGTCTAGTTAGCGGCATAAATATCTTCACTAAGTCTGTGCTTGCAGACAGTTAAGGGAAATGCTACACACAGAGAAAAGAAGAAATATGTGGCTTGAATAATGTGCACCTGCCGAATTGCACGGGCATCGCTAAACAGAGAAGTGCCGATCCTATCACGCGTGCCTTCAGTAAAAGGATCTATTCTGCTACTCCCCACAGTCGGCTGCCTACCCGAAATAATCTCCCCTTGTTTGTGGCCAGTGATTAATATCCGATTAATCACCCTTTTATCCCCCTCCTCATCCTTATCCCTCCTCCCCGCCACAGTCATACACTCCCAGAATATTTAGTAGACATTATCGATCCTCTCCGAGTTTTTAGACTTGGTTATCGCCTACAGAGATTGCCTGCACGGGTGGGAAGGAGGTGTCTTGTGGGGGTGGCATTCAAAGGCGTGCCTTCCTGAGCTGGCGCTGGCTTGGATGAAACAGTTTATTGTAAAGCTTTGCAGCTGCTTTTCCCCCGATTTGCATCGCGTTGAAAAAGACAATTCGCGTTTCACGGGGAGGGTCTGGAGGGCTTTTACCTCATCCCGCGTTATCCTGACGCGGGGTATCCATGGGGAAGGGGCTTGCCTGCCACGTTTATGCACGCTGTAATTAAAGGCAGCCTTTCTCTGTTTGCATCTATTGAAGGGAGCCGCTCCCGGCGCTCTGCCCCGGTCTGGAGACGATTTTCTATCAGCACCGACCCGCGCCTGTGGGGGTGTTTCTTTTCCCCGGTTCAGGGTTCTGCCGTGAGCGCGTTCTCGGTGCTGGTGCGAGGGCTCGCCGGCCCGGGCTGGACGCTGGCCCGGCTGGACTCCGGCCAGGCGCGCCGTGCGCTGCGCGGAGCGGGCGCGGAGCGGGGGCGAGCGGCGGCTGCTTGGCGAGCGCGAGTCGCGGGGCGGCAGCATCCGACCGAGGGACGAGCGGAGCGGCTTCCCCGGCACCTGTTGAGAGCCGCCGCTTGCCCTTGGGGGTGGGGGAAGGAAAAAACGCCGGGATGAGGCACCAGACACAGCCCAAGAAACAGCGAAAAAATGGGTTTTGCAAAACTGGCTGTTTCTCCTTCTTCCCGTTGTCAGGGCCTAAGCTTCCCCGGTGCCAACCCTGGCAATTTCCATAGACTTCCTTTGGACTGGGGCGGTTCTCCCAAAAACTGCCGACCCGGGAGGTGAGATTTTACATTCTGGATGCGGGTTCCTTTAGGCAGCCAAGCCTTACATAGCTGGCTTACACTCACTGCAGCACTGCATCTATTCAGAGCGTTTAGATTAATTCTCTCTCTACTCCCGTGAATAAAAGCGTTTTACTTCGATTTACATTCCCATTGTGTCAACACCTCTTGTCTCCAGAAAGCAGAGGCAAACGATGAATGAATACCTGCCCACATAAAACGTTCCAGATGTTGGGAGCAAGATGACTCCCCAGATCCTACATCTGCTCTACCATTGCCTGGCAAGGCCTTTTCACCACACCCCATCTCCACAAGCTCTAGCCCATACCCTTCCTTGCTTAAACACTTCTACTGTGTCCAGCATCACATCATAACACCCAAACTGTTGCTGTCATTCCTGTCATCCAGACCACTTCCACAGCTTTGCTTGATATCTGTTTCTCAGGCTTTTCCTATTTTTGCTATTGTCCTGTCACCATTTCCCCAGTCTTGAGCCACAGCTCTCCCATCATTACAGGTGTCAAACTATCCTAGAATGCTTAAAGAGCCATGTTCATATCTGAATAATTTGGCTTATATATTAATATAGACAAAACAAATCCTTCATGTTTATCTATAAATTCATGTCTCCTTGGAACCTTCAACAATACCTGAAAGCAGTTAGAAAAGGGAGAAGAAAGCAGAAGGCATAAGAAAGGATATTGTCAGAACTGCAGAGGAAGGAGTGATAGGAAAATCTAAGTAAAGAGGAATTGTTCCTTTTTCAATGAAAATCTTGTTTACACAATCTCCCATTATGCAATGGAACCATCTCCAACAAAATCTTCCTTCAATAGGCATGGAGTAAAAAAGAAAAAAAATGACACCACTGAAAACTGAGAGGCATGAAAGGCATTAAAACAAACACATCCACTATCCAGCCTTTAGAAAAGGCCAAGTAGAGTGATTTCTGATCAGCTACAGGGAGTAGTGAATCCTGTGCTTTTCCCTTTAGATGAGCAAGACACCCAGGAAAACTCCCTCCCCTCACCCCATGGGAGAAATAAGAAGCACCATTGAGGCAAGGGAGATACAAGCAAAGTTTAAAGGAATAGGGAATGGAAAACTCTGCTGTCCAACTCCCTTACAGAAGGGGGGAAGAGGGCATAAAATAGGGGAAAAATATTAGGCAGCATCAGTGAGCTTTGCCTCCTGGGATTTAGGAGAGAAGTAACAGATACTTGTATGCCTTCGGTTTGGCACCTCCCTCCACCAAAGAAAAAAAAAAAATGCTAGTGATCTGTTAGTGGAGGCAAATCAGAGAGGAAATCAAGGAAAATGCCCATATTCCACAAGACTCTCCATCTCTTCTATTTGGCTATCGCTCCAATAGATAGAGCATCAAGGTCGACTTTTGTCTGCCTGGCTAAAATGAAGCTTTGCCGCTGCTGTTGTTCCTCTGTTCCCCTTCTTGCAGTTGTGACAAGCGGAACAAGAGCAGCTTTTAAACTGAAAGGGAGATGAAGCACTGAGATTTTAAACGGCTCATTGACAGGAGAAGTGATGAGAAAATGAAAAGCATTTCCATTTCCAGTATTTCCAGTGATGGGTACCTGGCATGTGCAGTATTTAGCAGGGACAAAGCGTGCCCTGCTTCTTTTAGCCACCTCTGCAATCTCCCTTTTCCTTCATTCCAACCTCAATCCCGCTCCCTTCATGCTCTGCCAGCCCCTCCCCACCGCTTCCTTCCCAGTCACTTGATTTATGATGTTACTGACGATGGATATGGGATTACTGGCGGATGGCTTTCCTCAGTGGGGCACGGCTGGGCGCAGCGAGGTGCTGGCTCTGTCCCCGAGGCGGGAATGGTCGGGACAGCAACAGCAGGTTCAGGTTTCCTCATTCCCAGATGGTCGATGCCGATGCTGCATCTTTGTGTGCGTGTGTCGTGTTAGTTCGTGTGTTTGTGTGAGTGTACCCATGCAGGGGGGCAGGGACACACTGACTGGAGCAGAGCCAGCCTCGTCCTTCCTTTTCAGCTCCTCCACACCCGCTCACCTCCTCTAGGGTGTCTGCCGTGAGCCCCCGCAGGTCACCTAGGGCTGGCTGTGCTCAGCGGGCTGCCCACTGTGACCCTCCTGTTTCCGAGCGACGCAGTTCTTCAGGGCTGCAGGCAAAGTGACCCTCTCTGCCCCCGCCTTTCTCAGGGCTGAAACACGCGGCTGTGCCCGCTAATCGCTCGGCTCCTCCGCCTCCTGTCCCGCAGGGCAGCAGCGGAGGAGCGCCCCTTCCCTCCCAGCAGCAGCGGCCGGACCGGTCCTCCTTCCCCCGCCGGTGCCGCCGGGACTCGCGAAGGGCACGGAACACCCTCGCCTTCACTTCGCTCTTTTTCATTGAGAGAGGCAGCAGTCGCAAGGTGGAGCCGGGTCGGAGGGGCGGCTGCCCGGCGGCATCCTCCCCCCGGCACCAGCATCAGCACCGGTACCGGCACCGAACCCGGCACAGGCACCGGCACCGGGCCCCGCAGCCGCCTGAAGTGACCCTGGCACAGTCCGAGTCCTCTGGCTTTGCTTACTCTGTCTCGGTCACTCCTGCACGTCTCCGGCTGACAGGTCCAAGGCAGCTCTAGGGTGCTCGGCTGGTTGGTTTGTTTGGCTCACACACAGAAATCGCCCCTCACTCCCAAGCACAGCCAGCCCGTTCCTCTGTGAGAGGCTCGGCACTTCAGGCAGCCCTACAGGATGGAGAGGGACAGGTTGTAGCTTCAACTCCATTATCGGCATCTCAATTTGCAAGCACCAGTGCATGAGACCTAAAAAATTCTGAGGATGTGCTTTAAAATTCCTCCTTTTCCAAGATTCCTGTGCAGAAGCATAGCATAAACCTGTGGTTTTTTTGATTATTTGTTTATATTGGGGGGGATGTTTTTGAGCAACAAGTCTAGCAGGATGGTTGCACATCTAGCTTAGTGCCCTTTATCTCCAGCCATCACAATTAGCAGCAGTCTAGTGAAAGATTGGAGAAACACAGCAAGTGGAGTGACTAGCACATCCTGGATTTCAGCAGCCAACAGCTTTGGGTCTCCTTAGATATAGGCTGCTTTTGAAACATTGCATTTGGAAAGGCATGGACTGGCCTGTGTTCCTCTCATTTGTCTGTTCTCTTTCATTCTGCTTCCTTTTTCCCTTGCCTTGCTTTGCCTTTCCTTGCCTTGCCTTGCCTTGCCTTCCTTCCCTGTTCCATACCATGGCATTCTTATAAATCCTGCATTCTTTACTCTCTTCATCTGGCTAAAATCACTGGCTTGTATGGACATTTGTGATAAAATCGGTTGTTGTTGATGTGCTGTGAAGGCCTACCCATAAAAATTGTGGTTTGAAACCATTGAATGCACGTGTAACAAGAAAGAAAAACACACACTTGTCCAGAGAAATTTGAAAAAGTTTTAACATACCCTGTGGGGGTAGCTCAATTTACCTGTAACAACTTTTCAGGGAAAATATTATGAAGAATAAGATAGTCTTGTAGCTTTTTAAAAAAGTAATGTCTTAGACATTGATTTTCAGAGGTATTGAGCATTTACAATTTCAGGTGGCTCTAGTAAGGGTCTGGGGGACATGTTAGCACCTCTGAAGCAAGACCAAGTGAGTCCATCACTATGATGTTGAGACAGAGAGAAACAGTATAAGTAAAAGGAAAGCATCTATAAACTAAATTAAAATCATATTTTAATTCTATAGAATCTGATAAAATGGAATGGTAGGAACAAGAAAGTCTTTATGATATGCTGTAAAATTAGTTTGGTTTTTTTCCCCTTTTCCACTAATAGGAAACTTCAGTTCTAATTCCATGGGGTTGTGACATCTCAGCTTCAACTACTTGCTGATGTTTATCATTCAGCTTGTGTTTCTGACCATAATGGTTAAGGTTGAAAGGATAGAACAAAGCCTTTGAGGGAAATTAGTTTATCAGTAACTATAAGGCAATTTCCAGGAAAGAGCTGTCAGAGAACAGACAACTTGGTCTAAGCTGTTGTTTTTTTTCCTTAAACCCCTATAATTCTAAGACAAGTCTTACTATGTGAGATATTTGAAGAAGCAATGTCTGATAAAAGTAATTATTGCAAGTTTATAAACCTTACCTCATAATTTTGTTTATTTAATTTCCTTGCTAGAGTTTATTGCAAAAATCCAGAACTCTTCCACGATTTAGACCCATGCCTTTCAATCAACTTTACAGAAGAATGTTTCCTTTTCAATGAAATTATAAAATTTCTCTACAAAAAAAAGATAATATTTTTCTTTATATAAAATTCAAGGAACAATATTTGGCAATTATCTTAGACCTACATAGAACAGGGACCTAAATAGAACAGACATGTAATGCACCAGTTTTCACACTCCTTTATTTTAAAAAGAGCCTAGTAGTATCAGAAAATGTTGAAGATCTCCTTCCCAATATCTAGCTTTTCTTCTGGGAAGTAGAATGGAGAAGGATACTGGACTATAAGGAGGAATTTTTAATGCATACAGACACACCATTTCCATTTGTACTTGCTTACATTCCGTTGTTTACCTTTCCTGGCCAGATTTACAATCATTGTTGCGTTGCTTTGTCCTCACAGAATGTGTGAGATTTACTATGGCTTCATAATTTCAGCATTAGAGATGCTGAGTACTGTTGTAAATGTCAAAGAAAGAAATAGTGGGAATTCATCATGTCCTTTCCAGGGTCTGAAATCTTAGTTGGGTAAGTTTATAGATTTAGGAACAGTGTTACTCATAAAGGGTGAGCCTCGGGATATTGGAAAATGGCAAACAAGGGATTCCAGCAGGGCTGGTCCTCTCATAGAGCTCTGTTGTTGAAAAATAAGATGGGATGCAGCAGCACAGACATAGAGAGATGGACTGCCCATTTTCCCTTGGATTGTACAAAATGCATCATAGTGTCATGTGTCATATTTGCATTGTATCATAGAAATAAGGAAAATAACTGTAAGTAACTTAACCACAGAAGCATTCCTGGGGTGATGAATTCTCATCCCCCAAGGCCTGTAAATAAGACAGACTGTCTTTGCAGTAGAACTGAAAGAATTTGGAGGCTTGAGGCAGAAATGACTGAGTTGATTACTTGGATTATAAAGCTATTGAATCTCTATTTCTGACCTTGAATTCTGTTCTGTTTCCCCTATTTATGTATCTTATTAGCCTTATATATCTTTATGTATCTAACTTGTTTGATTTAATTTTCATGGAAATATGTATTCCTATATATTTACACATGCATATATAATATGCATGTGTAGAAATTATATCCACATATTTGATTATGTTATGAAGAAATTCAACAGACTGCATTGTTACCTTGCAAAGTCACAGGTAACAACTTGAAATTTATGTGCTTCCTAAGTTATCTATTACCTTTTAATGTATTGTGTATTTCCAATCTCAGAAGGAAGTTCTGCTGTAATACATAATTGATTTCACTAACAAAAGAAGAGTGATAGTAGTGATAGCTATGAATACTTGTTAGGAGGAAGGCTTGATGAAAAGAAAAAACACTAGTTACTAAAACCAGTAATTAAAAACTGATCCTAGCACATTAAAAATTGACTGATATATTTATTCCTACTGATTTAGGAATTTTTTTTTCCGAATATAGTTTCTATAAACTGTTTTTAGCAGATTTAAAACCTCTAAACAGCTTTCAAGTGCAGAAAAAATGAACATTTCTGGGTTATTTTCAGGTTTATTTTAATACTGGTATTATAATTTGAAAAGGCTGACATATCATATATCAGAGGTGGCTGTATTTCAGTAGCAGTTAAAATGAACCCTCTGCCATCATTATCTCCTCATAGAGCTGTTTTCAAACCCAGCAAGCAGATACCTGCAAGTGTAGTTTGAAGTCCTTGGTGAAAATGAACCACATAAATGCAAAGTACAGATATTCTCATTGAACATAGTGTTGAGCTACTTGAATTACAAAACCTTTCCTCCACTATTTAATCTGACCCATTACTAAAACTTCACAGTTTACAGTTAGCTTCCTTGATTGCTGTGCAGTTTCATTTGGGAACTGAAGCTTAGTCTAATTAAAAGTATTCTTTTAAAAGCCTATACTAATAGTTGCATTTTTACTTCTGTATATGAGCTTTGATCCAAAGGTAAATAGAAGTTATAAAACAGGATATAAGAAACACCTCTAAATTGTCTGCTGTTTGAGCTCATTGAAGGCAAAAGGAGAGTACAGAATAAGATCTCTGAGAAAAGATTTTCCTATTTCTTTTCATACTAAGTTTTGAATTACAATTTTCAGTACATATGTTTAGTTTGACTTATAGATATTAATTATAAGAGAAACCATATTTTAATTAGAAGTGGTCTTTGGAAAACTCTTATTATGTTGTAAACCTAAGGATTACACAATAAATTGTTTAAGTGAAAATAAATGATATATTTGGATACAGTAGGAAAATATTCTTTTCACATTTCATTGGTGGTCACATCAGCAGTTCTCAGTATGAGTCCACTGGATTCAGTGTAATGATAGTGTGCTAATACAATGTCAGGTGTAGTCCTTAGAACCCCAGAATAGTCCTGTTTTTTGTCAGGACATATGGTGAATTACAACAATTTTTAACCCAGTTTCAAGATTTCTTTTTTTTTTTTTTTTTTTTTTTTTTTTTTTTTTTTTTTTGCCACTGTCTTAATTTAAAGACATCTAATATGCTGAGTCAAAACCACAAGAACTGAAATATAGTGGAAAACAAAAGTCCAAATCCTGACTTTTGGGAAGCCTACATGGTTAAACAAAGATTGGGGGAAGAAAAGGTCTTTGTCCCCCTCACATAATCATATCCATTGGCTTTGTGGTAATAGATGCTTTTTCCTTGCACCTCCAGGGGCATGCAGGAACACAGACACATCAGCACTTCTGGTAGCAGGCATCTGTAACTGTGTCCTCTACCAAGAAGAATTATGCCTAATTCATGACTATGCTCTCGTCTTCTGTGATTTCCCTTGAATATATCTGTGCTGACACTTCAGTTATATGACTCCTGCTGACTTGAGCAATGCTTGTTGCATGGAATGGCAGAATTGGGTGGGTTGGCAAAGACCTCAGGGACCATCAAGTCCAACTCTTAACCCAGCAGTGCTGAGTGATGAGTGCCATGCATGACATGGCAGTTTTAATGTCCATGAGAGAAGAAATACATATGCTTAATAACCCATAATAAAAGGGCAGTCTTTGCATCAATATAGTGCTCACAAAGGTTCTCACCTGATTGGAGAGTTTTTATCACTATGATATATTGAAGTGTATTGGCATTTGCACTGTCAGCTGTGGAAAGCTGCACCAATCAACCATATAAGACACAGTCTTTTTGAAAACAAACTTATGATTTGCAAGGCTCTTTATCTGATATAGAAATGAGCAACAGAATCAATGTTTAATAGAGAGCAAGTTCAATGGCATTGCTGATTCCTGCATGCCTAGCTCCATAACTTTCCGAAGGATATGCTTCAAAATTCCTAAATCTTTCTAGTACTACAATTGCAGTCCTTTGAAGCATGTATGAGTTTCTACACTATTTTCAGCTACTTTTAAATTAGGCTACTCATAAAACCCCCACCATTCTCCTAAGCTCTATCTATATATTTTTACTACACTCAAATCTAGCTCATCAACTAGCTCCTATAATTTTTCTGAATTTATTCAGCCTCCTCTGCACTTCTGGGCTCTCTTCCCAAATTCTCTTCCCACTCCACAAGTACCACTGGAGAAGTCCCAATAACATAAAGCCTGCAGTAAAATATAGAAAGTTCTCTTCAGCTTCCATGTAATTTTTAAAGGCCTTTTTTGGCCCAAAGTAATAATCATGTAAGGGTAATAGGCTCGGAAATGAAATATCCTCCCAGCCTTACAGTCATAGACTAAACTTACTTTTTCAGGCAGTTCTTTGGATTTTATATAATCTCCAAGAAACCAAGATTGGAAGAGTAGTTTTTCATCTGTATTTCTTTTCGTTCTTCATTATATTGTGTCTTTTTATCTGATTATTGTTTGGTAACCAAAATAATACCCATTCACCCCAAAGAAGAAAACTTCAAAACACATTATTAAAAAATGTTCAAAATTTGATAATGAGATACTCTTACACTTACTTGTGTATTAACAAACAGTATAGAATTAGATAGTTAAAACTGGAACTCTTGATATATTTTGGAAATCAAAGCTCTAATATATACAGTTAAATTGTCCAAGTGACATGGTAAGAGAAATTTTACAGATCTAATATTACTCCTGTATCCTTTATTAATACTATTGTTCTGGGATGACCACAAATGAGTAGCTGGGACTGGATTTACATAATATTGTAGAAAAATAAAATCATTAAAGAGGAAAGGAGAAAAATCACATACAATAAAACAGGGTTAGATTTGTAGGGATAGTGTTACGTGCTTGTTCCCATTGACTTTGTGTATTCCAGTGAAGTCAGGAGAGTTTGCTGTGTATCTGACTTGTGAAAGGGACTGTTCCAAATTGCTCCCTTTGGGACCTCCTGTATTCCTCACCTCTTTGAAATCTATTGATAGCTGAGTTAACACAAATCTGAGAGTCAGAGTGTGCCACAGATACCAACTAAGGAGAGAAACTACTCATCAGAACCACTGTAATTATTAAGAAAACATGAATTACGTTCTGGAATTTACAATAAATCTGACTATATGGAAAATGGATAGTTTATTTTAGAATATTGTATACAATACAATGAACATTGAATCATTGCTTCTGAAAACATAACTGCTTTGTAATGTTGAGGTGTTCTCTGAGGAAGGTTTTCTTTATTCTTACAAATTTTAATATTGTGCATTATTAAGCTAGTACACAGTGTCCTGTAGTTAAACATCCTCTGGCCAAACTGATGTGGATATATTTATTTGATCAACTGTTTCTCCTCATCTAATTCCTCCATGCTTCATGTGTACAAAAGTTACTTCCATTATCTCTTTTCTATCATACCTATTTTGCGCTTTTAATTCACAGATTGTTCTGGGCAAGGTTCCTATTCTTTGTCTGGCACACCTGGATGATTGTGCACTTTTTAGAAGTTGTATCTTATATTATTCCTCTTTTCTTGTCTCTTGTCAGTATTACAAATAAGCCCATTATCTACTTGAATATCTGTATTTTACAATCCTAATGTCTTTTTTTTTCCTACCTGACAATACTATTTTTTATTTCATTTCTATTGACGGTCCAATTAATGTACCTAACAGTGTTTCTATTTCACACTGCTTGGTGGCTCTAAGTCTTCCCATTCAAAGCTTCTTACTTCTCAAGTGAGAAGCATACTTTTGAAAAAGAGTGATCATCCATTTAATTATAACCTTGTTGAAGTATTTACTAGTAGATTAGTTTAGAGCTTGTCCCTACTGAACTGAAGAAAAGATTTGCCACTGACTTTTAGCAGAACAGAGCAGATTGATGCTAAAAAGCACAATACTCATTTCAATGTAGAGGAGTTTATTTAGGATGTGACAGCTGTACAGAACTGTTTATGCTTTGCATGGGACTGAACTGATGAAAGGGAAAAGCTGTAACAGTTGAACTCCACCAGATTCTTTTTTGCCAGTACCCTAAAATGGTATTAGATCTAGGTGGCTGGGCTACTGAAACTCTCAAAAACCTTTCAGGCTTTATTCTATTTCTGTTCACTGTCTCATGAAGTGAGTCGACAAAAACAATGTTTCTGATGATAAGATTGATATCAGGTTTTATTATAGTTTTCAAATCCTATTCTAATTCATTATCAATTTATGAGGATGGCAGAAGGAAGACTACAGTTGCAAGATGACAAAAATCTAAAATCCTTTTTAAAGCTTAAAGTAAATAATATCAAAATTTTAGAAGACAATGAGTCAACAGTTTATTAACCAATCACTTTTTTTTTTTTTTTTTTTTTTTTTTTTCTTTTTTACTGATTTGTTTTAGAATTTGGCAGAAACACATGAGAAGCCCTGAGAGTTTAAAGTTTCTGGCTGATCTCTAAATCTAAAACAGCTGAGCAGATTTAAATATTTTGTGTAAACAAATTTGCATCCAGGCTGCTAATCTGCATGCCATCCTTCAGCTTGACATTTTCTGAAATGATGGAAAAATGCTAAGCCCCTAATACTAAATGGAGTTCATAATGGAAATGCTGACAGACCCTTAATTACCTGTATTGTGATTCTGCTGAAAGCTTCTTTATCTGTCTAATCTTTCACAATACAGTTAAATATATAAATTCTTGAGAGGAGGAAAAAAAAAAAAAATTGTGTTGGAAATACTGAACTGTAGTAATGCTATATTTTCTTCCAGACATCCACTTATGGAGGCAGCAGTGACAAAAAAAAATATTTTAAGAAAAACGTAACATTATCTGTGCGAATGTAAAGGCAGCCAGCGATGCTTAAAAGTTTAACTTAATCTCCATTTTACAATCTTTTTGAGTCACCTTTCTGGCAAAGTATGACTAAACAGATAAAATCAACCATTTTTAATATAATAATGAGGTATTATCACAGAAGAAATTTCTTATTGACTTGATAGGCAAAAAATCACAAACAACAAAAAATACCCAAAGTATCGTTCCATTGCCATAATGGATACTTTTGCTTATCTCTTTCTGCACTTAATGGAGGAGGAAGTAGAGGATAATATGAGAGGAAGGTCATTGTCTGGACTTTAGTTTACAAATTCTGTAATGTAGAAACTCCACTGTCTGCCAACTTTAGAATACAGTCTTTAAGATTCTCTGGAAGAGCTTTTTTTTTCAATTTTTTTCCCATTTCCCTCATGAAAATCTTCCCTTTTGTCCAGGCTATAACCACCTGAAAAAGTAGACAGTATTTGCTCTGCAGAAATTGCTTAGGTTGGATGACTCAGACATATCAGCCCTGCTCCAGCTCCACACAATCTCTGTGCCCCAGCCAGGGCACACAGCTGTGCCTGTAGAGCAGCTTTCACACATGACACTGGTCCTTCCAGGAAACAGAATATCCTCTAGCATTTTTGCCTTTGTGGTTTGCTGGGCGAATGAAATCTATTTCTCCAAGGTTCCCACAGCAACGACTGACAAAGCTCAAAGAAAATATCCTGAATGAAAATGAGAAACATACTACTCTGATACCTTCTTTCCAGACTGCTGCCTTCTCCAAAAGAGACCTGTAACTTTAATTTTTTTGCTTGTGAAGAACTACTTCAGTTCCAGGATCAGCTATTTGCCCATCTCTGTATCTTTTATAGTATCATTCTGCTTTTCTTGGCATAAGGAGATTAGAACTCTGGGCAGTGCTCAAGATAGGGGTGAATCAGTGTTTTCTGTAGGGGATAAGTTTCACTCTGTTTTACTCTTCCTGATTGTGGTAGTGTCATGGAACATGAAGTCAATAATTTCAAAGAAATTTCACTGATGTGTTTGAGGTCAAACCTCTGAGTTCCAAGTTCAGCATCATGCAGGTATAATTTAGTTATATTTTCATGTATGCATATTAATCTCTAAAACTTGCCTACTCCCACATTTGCACACCTATTGATTTTGTGAAGACATTCTGGAGTACCTTGACATTAGAGTACCTTGGTGCATCATTTGGTTACCCAAAAGATTTTAACATATCCATTCTTGCAACTTTCCATACATAGTCCTTACTCTGTTGAGGATAGAGATGTGAGGAAAACTGATCACTAATCTGAAAGCAGTAACCCCACTTTTGCTTCATCATCTAAGCAAGAGATCATAATCTATTTATTGTATGTTACCTTTTAACAACTTTAAGTTTGTAAAAGGATCTTTCCATCTGTTCTGTGGTAAACTATTTTTAATAGCTTTTGGTGGCGAGCCTTGTCCAGAGATTTTTGCATGTTGACAGTGACTGAACTTAAAAAGTTTATCTTTTCTGATTAATGCACTTATACCCAGGATTCCCTTCTCCAGTGTGACAGCCTTAACCAGGAGAAGAGCTGCCTGTGTATGTTGCCTTCTCTGCTATGCAGATGACCCAAAAATATTTTTATATCAGGACACTTTTCATAATACTTTTGAGGTACAATAAGACTGTTTTGTACTTTAAAAGCTCACTTAAAAATATATTACTGGAAATGGCATATATATTGCAGGAAATGGTGCTATTTCTATTGGAAGCACTTTCTAGAATTTGGACTAAACTACCATTCCAAGCAAAATATTAGAGACACTGAGCTCTTGCAGTTGTCATGTTCCAGATGAGATGTTTCTGGCGTGTCTGGTCCTGAAAGATTGCATGGTATTTTTCACAGAAGATTATTATTAGCCTTCATCTGCTGGCTGAATTCCAATTTGGATAATTACAGTCTGCTATCTAAATTTTCTACACAGAGTGTTGCAAATAACCTTCTACACTTCCTTTTCTGATCTTCTGAGAGGCATTTCTGAGAATTATTAAATAATAGATCTATTTAGTCTAAAAGGCAGCTGCTTCCAAATGCTAGGGGAAAGTTACTGTTTTAAAAGGTGTGTTGACTATTCTGTGCTCAGTGATAAATTACACAATGGCATTGGTGTAGGAAATGCTCCTTAGCACTGTATAAAAAAAAAAGGAAACTAGTTCCTTAACAAGATTGCTGCAATTTAATTAAGAGTTCGTGGAAACATTTTAGATAAACAATACAATATGCTCTACCAAGACCAGGAGTATAAGCCTGGAGAAATCTACATAGAACGTTTTGGAAAAGTTACAAGTTATTGAAGGTTGAAATAAAGATTTCTTATTCAAGATGAAGGATTAATACACACAATAGTGGTACACAGGAGAATATAGAAAAGTGCAAAGCTGTGCAAAGCTTTGAACTTCCTCAGATAGAAAAAAAATCAAAGGGAGAAAATGGGTCAGTTGGACCAGTCATGAAGTCAAGTCCCAGATTTGAAATAACTGGATGAAAAGGAAACATTTCAGATGTAGTTGAGTAGAACATTTTGCTAAGTACATACTAGTTCTGTTGTTTGTTTCAATGTGAGAAAAGACAGGAAGGGAATTCAATATTAATCACAATTGCTCAATATATTTTTGAACATGTGTAATTATTTGACTAGTTTAAGGATAATTTGTTAAGCTCATTGGTCCATCAAAAGTGGTGTTTGCTGCTCCCTCTTGGCCTCATGGTGAGTAGCAGCATTCAGCAAAATAAGAAAGAGATAGGAAGCAGAGATGCCACAGAAATGTCTTGATTCAAAAGGTGCACTCATTTTCACTATCTCCATCTTTTCTTGGTGCCTGTTGACACGGATGTGTTAAACTAGGAAAAACCCTCTCCTGTACTTTCTTCCAACCTTGTTTACCTCCCACAGAATGCCCTCTATCAAGCCCAAAGGGTTTTGCTCTCCATGAAGAAAAGATGACAGTGTCAACATTTTTGCTCATGATTGTTCCACCCTGCATTTTGAAAACTCTGTACAGGTTCATGGTAAAACATTTTTTTGGGGGGCGGTTTACAGAGAACAGTACAGCATAGTTGATGCAACCACATAATAATTCTATGACTTCTGGTATTGTTTGGCATTATTTTAATTCAAGAAAAAAAATTATACCCACTCATGTGTGCTGAAGCTATTTCTAAGCTCAGTCCAATCTGTTAAAAAAAGCACTATAACAAGATCATTTTACATAATGTTATGTGCAAATTAGGTATTCACTGGGTTGATGCATGTCTGGATTGAATGGAAGCAGAGGTGGTTTATAGCCCTTTGAGAAACCACTTAAATCTGGTTCTAAGAAAACTCTTATTACAATGCAGGTGGTGAGTTGATTGCGATCGTGAAGATTAAGGATATCTCTATTTCTCTGATGTTACAGAAACACAGAAGGCTTTTTGGCCTGATTGCCACTATGACTTACCGTTGCCAAAAACTGCATTAGCTGCTATTTTGGAGCCTCCTCAGTACAGAATTTTCATTATCTTAGTTTCTTGTATGAATACAAAATTAGTAAATATGAGTGAAATACAATATGCACGGTTCCAAACCAAGTAGGAGCATTCTTAAGATAACGATCAGGAGAAAAATGGAATGAGTTAATTTCTCTGTTAAACAGCTTCATTATCTGTTGGGTAGTGAAACTTCAGGTACTTTAGTGTGCAATTTAACACTACATTGCCAAAAAGACTCACTATATATATGGCAGTTCAAAATACACTTTGAAGTCTTCGTTCTTTATAGTTGTGTAAGAAATTGGCTTCAAGGGAATTGCTACTATCCTTTGCTAAGGAAGAAACAAAAATAAAATCTTGAAGTTAGTGGGTCAAATATCATCCGCTTTAATTACTTTAAACAGATGGAAACCATGAATAATTATTATTCATAAAAGCCTTTTTATATGCTTTTTCAAGGGGTGTTATTGCAAGATTTTTTTCAGTTACATAAATAGCAAAGTGAAAAAGAGCAAGTAATATCACCTCATGTCTGCACATTAAGAAACAGCAATAAAAGGTTTGTTTTATAAGTGCTCTGAGAAGCTGCATGGGTCCAAGACCCATGCAGACAGCACAAAAAAAATTCTAATGTTTGAGATCAAACTTGATTGAAGGATTTATTTCCAATATTTAATTATTTCTTCGTTTTTTATGATTTGGTTTCACTCATGCATGCCGTTAAGAGGGCAAGGGGGAATTAGTTTCTGGGAATTTGATTTTTCACTAGGAGAAGAATACATACCTCTTTTCAGATAAACTTTCAGATAATGCTTGATTTCTACCAGCTGCAATGAGATTTAAATGCACACTTTACTAGTCTTTCAGTATTTGGCTTATGAATCTGCTACTGGACAGTCTGAGAATGAAACTGTGCAACATTTTAAAAACTGACAGAGTAAAAGTTCATTCACAAACAAAAGATTTTTTTTCCTGACAATTGCCCCACTTTCATAATTGTACTACATTTCAATTTGCATTTATATGTGGGTTATTTCTGATTTTGGTCTCACTAACATACCATGTTTTTGCATCTAAAATCAAACATTTTCCTGCTGACTAGTGGACTGAACATTCTTATATAAAATGCTGAAACATGCAAAAAATTAAAAACACAGCCAAACAACTGTATCACCATAGCTGTTAGACCCATGCATCTCCTCAGTGTCTCACCCTTCTGAGCTGACTATCTATATTGGCTTCTGAAAATTTCTCCATGTCATGTATACTGGTATAAACAAATTTACACAGTTACAAGTGCTGAAATAATTTACTTCCTACAGTCCATCAGCCCATTCAGCTAAGAGGCAGGAGGTTCTTGAATTGCTATTACACAACTACAAATAGACATATGAGAATGTCTGATTCTTCTTGCACTCACTTATGGTTGTGAATTCAGTCCTCTGTAATAGCATACCTTTCTTCTTCTTTTTTTTTTTTTTTATTTCTGGTAGTTCCTAAAAAAAAGAGTTTGAGTTTCAGAAAATGGAAGAAAAAAGGGAGGATTCCTCAAGTGACTCTCATTCTCTAGATTTCAAAGACTAAAAAATCTGAGAAAATATGTTCTATATTTGCAAAAATAATGAGCAAAAATAATTGTTGCTTGTTTCTGCACTTTGATAAGAATGCACTGTATGTTGCTAGTTAATTACAACTAAATTACAAATTGCAGTTTTGCCTTTGATATATTACTTTTCCTTCCCAAGACAATACAACACCTGTTTATCAAAACTGCTTAGGCAACCTCACCAAAATTAATTTTTTGTTACTGTTTGCATTATAAATATTGTGGCAGGTTGGTTGGTTGGTTGGTTGGTTGGTTGTTCTGCTCTTACTCGAGAAGGGGTCTAGGAGTTTTTTTGTCTCATCATAATTACAAGATTTCACAAACAATGGATGACTTTCCCAGTTGGGAGTGAGAAAGAAGGAAAAAAGAGCCAAATAATCCTTGTGAGAGCATTTAGGGCAACATGTTCTGGCCTGGCTCCAGAGATGCTGCTCTATAGAGACAGTTAAAGGGCAATTTAAATTTCACTTTGTTGAACAGTTTGTGGTCCTCTGGGTTAAAAGCTGCTACTTCCATGTAAGCATAACTTCAATAGGAAGCCTTACAATTCTTTTAGGTATCTTCCTATTGTTTTCTCTGCTCAGCTGGGAGGTTTATCTGCCAGTGAGCCAGCCTAGCTGCTCACCTGTAGAGAGCAAGTGGATGCTCCTCCACAGAGCACAGAGCAGCCATGCACAGTGGAACATCCTCTGTGCTAACCAGGCTGTTTCCCAAAGTATTCTCATAATTTCACACCACATTATACTGTGAGTCTTAAATGATTGAATGTCTCCTTTGAACATTCAAAGGTTCCCTACTCTACTAGCTCAATGTTATCTTTTTTTACATTGCCTCGTGGCAAATTAGTTGAATATACTGTAAGAAAAGGGAGATCATCAGTATCTTATTTGCATACAAACATCATATTATTTTCAAATTATCTTCTTTAAGCTTCTCATTTTCCTAGGATGTTTTCTTCTTTCTGTATGAAGTTTTCTCATTCCATATGCACTCTTCTATTAGTGTTTTCTTGCATAACAGATTTTCCTTTCCACCTTTATTCTCTCCCTGGATATAAGTGCTAAACTACACAATGGTAAGAACATCAGCAATACTTCACAATTAAGTTTTACTGACTTATACCAAGCTAGTCAGAAAAGTTAAGACAAAAGTGATACAAAATTTTAAAAAAACAAAAAAACAAGCAACCTCTTCACTTTCTCACTGCATAGGAAATGCTTGTATGGCTTGAATATTTCTATCATTGTCACTTTGCCTAAAACTTACAAAAAATTTCTCAGGCTCATAATGCCTTAGGCAGCAGCCCCTATGTTTTCCCCTCCCACAGAAAAGAAGAAAAGGCTTCCTTACCCTACAGTCTTCATGGGTGTCTTTGGCTCATGCCAGTAAATGTATTGTTTTTGTCTTGTATAAAAAATTTGTACTTTGAGAGGTACATACTTTGAGGGACAGGGGAATGGGAGGTGATTTTTCTAAGAGAAACATAATGAAAGCAAGTTAATCTCTGTACAGTTACAAGTGTTCTCACTGCTGACAATGTCTGAACAGCAGACATGCTGAGATGTAATGGGGAATCACAGCTTCAGGGAGCCATCTGTAGATTTCAATGCAAAATCATTCAACCCAGCAAAGCTAAAGCAGAAACAGATCTATTTGAATTTTTTTTCTTCAGCTGAGAAAAGACTTTCTGAGGAAGATTACAGGAGAATTAATAGATTTCAACTCTACCTTATTTCTTCTTTATCTTGACCAAACTCCTTTAGACAATGATCTGGTTTTCATGCAGTACATAATATTAACATTGTACCTCTCGTCAAGAAAATGTTAATATTATTCCTAAAAGGACATTTTCATTGCAGCTTTGAAAACATAGAGAAATATGTAATTATGAATTTCCTTAACTTATATATTCTGGAGTTCACTACCTGGAAAATATCTCAGGTGATATTTCTATCAAATTTCTAAAGGGAAGTGTCGGAACCTTACTGTGTTAGAAAAAGTTAAAATGTTCTTTGAACCAGGATTCTGTCCATTGCTTCCTATCTCTACGTGACAGATTAGCAAGGACCTAAAGTATGTACAGAAAGAAATGAAATACTTATTTGCCTTATTGCATACATATTGAAACTGTTATTTGCTTCATATATTCTGTATATGATAGGAACTTTAAAAGTGGAAAAAATAAAATTAAATGAGATCCTATGGCAAGTCTTTGAAACAAAATGTCTCACAAAGATTGCCATAATACCCCACTGTTTCTGGATTTCATGTACTTCCTTTCACTGTCAAGAACCAAATATCACTATACTTAGCATTGCTAAGTTTATTTGGCCTGTTGCTGACTTCCCAGGCTTTCAGGTCCATAGCAAAACAGATGTCACAGATACAAATAGTCAAACATATGTAAATCCATCACTAATTGCTTAGAAAGATATTTTCTTTTCATTGCTAAAAAGGAATTACAATGTAAGAACATGTAATCATTGTCTGATTTTCAAAATAAACCACAAACCTTCTATGTTTGAAGTGATGGAAAGGAAAATAGATGTGTAGGGGAGAAAGCAGCACCTGAGCAGATTATCTGCCCAGTGATTTGGTTATTTTTATTCCAAAATACAAGTTCTCTCTACCTCTGATTAGGAACAGCATGTTTAAAAGCTGCAGTTCGTGTGGTGTCAGCTAAATATTGTCACTGTTTTGAGATGTGAGTAAAGAAACATCTTTCAAAGAATACTGGTTTTCTAATAATCTCTGGCAGTTAATTTTTTTGTCAAGGATTTTATTAATGCTGCATATATAAAAATGTGATAGTCATTTCTAGTTAGTGAATGTTGAAGTACGTTTTAAAGACTCTGAAGCTGATTATGAGGGCTTTAATTTGCTGTTGTTTTCCAGCCAATACATTAACTGTCACATAAATTTATACTATTAGTGGGATGTAACATATTTGGTGGTAATTAAGATTCAGGTCCAATTTTCTTAGTGACCTTTCCTCCTTGTATTCTCCATTTCAAAGTGATTTATTAAAACCAAGATTATTTGCTAGATTCACTCTCTTTCCTAATAAGAATTGCCTTACGTTACCCATTTCTAATGGAATTATTTTATTCACACGCCAAAAGTGGATTTCTCCATTCCAGGATAACAACCTTACTTTCAAATACTGACAAAACATCAGTGACACAAGGTTACTGTTGTGAGAAATCCTGGTCCAAAATACCTCTAAGATAATATGAAGTGTTAGTAAAAAACAAATGCAGTATATTTGAAGCAGAACTGGTAAGAAGAAAAAAATAATAGGAAAAATACTTCCAGAAAACATTCTGAAGGTAGCTGATCCAAAACAGATTGGTTAGATATATTCTGTCATGTTCTAAGAATATTTATGACTTTTTAAACTCTCTCCTGCATTGTATTTTTTATTATCTTCTATCATACTATTTATTAATAGTTTTTGTTTAATCAGTACAGTAAGTCCATGCAAAATCTTCTGTCATTAGCAGTGCCATGCATTAAATTCACACCTATTTCAATAGACATTTGAAGTGTTCTTTTGGTCTGATCAGTAGTTACAGAGAAAAGAGGGTGGCCAACTCAGGACAAACGAACAAAACAGTAGAAACAAAGATATGCTTTGAAATTGAGCACATACATATATTGGCTTTTAGTATAAAATACCTTTGTTGCTACAGAATATCTGATAGATAAATAGTGCATGAAAACGAAAGGAGAAAAGTAAAATACCTAGAGCTAAAGTGTTAGTCTAATGTGTGAATGCAAGTAAATTGGTACAAAGTACAGGTGATTAGAACAGCCAGCACACCAGATCATTTAAGATCTTGATTGAAAGTTTGGTTTCCTTTTTGTTTGTCAATCTCTGAGATTCTTTCAACTCTTCTCAAGTTCTGTTCACACCTTTTTTTCAATGCACTTAATCCTTTTTGTCGCAGTCTGTGAAGCACCTTTAATTCTGCAGTGTCATCTCTGGTACAGGCTGGGCACTACTGTCTGCAGTTTTCTAGATACCACTGCACCATTAATATTATGAAATGACATTTTTTAATGATCTGTCTTACATATTGATGCACCATCCCTTGCTTTAATATCTAGCAGTGCTATAATCTTTAATGCATGTTTCCATATACCAATGTCATAAGGGAATACTGTTAGTTGTTACCTTGCTTGCAGATAGAAAATCTTTCTGCAAGTCAGTTATGGGCCAGATTTGTTCAGGGTATTTAGGTACCTAATGATCCAGGCAAGTTCCTAGCAGAACTGACAGAAGCCTGAATGTGTAAGACCCATTATTTCAATAGGTATTAGGTTCTACATTTTTCAAAGTCATGCTGCGCCCTATCTGGAAAATACCTTTTAAAAATCTTAAAGTATTTTAAAAATGTCCCATGTGACTTCCCAAAGTTACAGAAGTCTTTCATCAAGTAGAAAGCTGAAGCCATGTTTCCTGATTCCAGGGCACCTCTGTTAACAGTGATCCATGATAAATCCTTTTCTATGAGTAAACATAAAATACTAACCATGCTGTTACTAGGTATAAAGGAACAATGTCCAGTGGGGGAGGTTTATATTTTTAGAAATTTCTGTATTTTTCTAAGAAGATGTTAGGTTTTATGCCACTTTTCAGTACTGATCTGCCTTCCATATTAAATAATCAGTCTAGTGAAATAATACATGAAATGGAAGTGACACGAGTCTTTAATTACTAGGTGCTACTTTTTCTGGCAAACTTTAAAGTTTGAGTGGACATATAAACATATACAGTCAAAGCCAAAATTGGAAAAGGACACAGTGAATGCATATGAGAATTATTAGTGTTGACTAAAAAATGCAAATAACTGTACTTCCATAGCATATGTGCAGGATCTGGTAAAGGAGACTAGTAAAAAAGGAATTAATATGGGGGGTTTTAACATGCACTAAGAATGGCTGCTTTTTGAGATGTTTCTTTGCTACAATTTCTCAAAAGCTGGTACATGTCTGGCAGCTGATGAACTTAAAGCACTGCACTTCATGGTGATTAGCACCATCTCATTGTTTCCTTGTGCTCCCCAGTCTGCATGTTCTTGTGCTAGTCTACATGCCCTTGCACTATCCTGCACTCTAGTCTGCAGTCTTCTCAAACTGAAATTGGTGTCCTTCCTGTCAGTGCAGTGTGCAGCACAACATGCACCTTGTATATAGCAATACTTTGGAAATATTATCACAAAATAATGGCTGAAACTATAATGCGTCTAATTATTGATTGCTTATCATCTTTGAAAGGCAGAGTTGTTATAAAATACAACCAAATCATAATTTTGCATACAATAGCAATTTATGTCCATTTTTCAAAGACATTAATGGCAAAGGACATTCACAGAGATGAAAGATCATGGCCTGTAAATAAACTGGACTTCAAAAGTTTTTAATCTCTTAAGCATGTTTCAGTAGACTGATTAATGATTAATCAAAATGCGTGTAACAATGACCTAATTATCTTCAAAGTTAGTTTGCTTTTTTTGGGATTTATTAAATATATTAAAGTCCAAAATGGAAAATATTTTTCTTGAATGTCACAAACAACTTCATATTTTAACTGCAACTTTTTAATAATCAATTATTTCATAATAATTTCATAAATAAGTTATCAGCTTGCAATGAAGAAAAATTTGGTCTTTCTTGAAGGTTTTCGTTTTTAAGCATGAATTTACAGCAATGAATTGTTGCATTATATGCTATATATGCATTAAAAATATACCTACCAGTCTGCAAATATTGTGATTTCTCAAATATGCATTGTGAAGGTCTGCATTCTTGTCCACGTTCCACTTAATAAAAGTGGAACACTCCTTTGCCAAACATTAATGATAATTTTGATGTATACACACTGAACTTCCATCCCTGAATTGCAGAGAAATGCAATTAGCTATAAAATACACTGAAACATGCAGAAATCTCAGAAAAAATGGGCCAAACTTTCTTTACTCCCTTGGTATTCATTCTAATATGTATGTAAAGAGGCCAACCAAACAGCCAGTATGGAATTCACTCTTGTAATAAAGAACATACTAAAGTATTTATTATTAATATGCTTCTTGATTCCATTGCTATGGTTTAGTCATGTCTCCAAGACGCTAATTATTTTTTTAGTTCCGTTATTACATTGTTCTTATAAAAATTTTACAATGATAAAAGGGGCTGCAAGGTTGTAGAAAATCAGACCAGATGCAAAGTAATGAAGACTTAGATTCTGGTATTTATCTTGCACTTTTGCATAGTGGTGTCTCAGGTGTATGTAAATATCCTATCTTGATATGTATTTGTTATATCCATTACAAGCTCAAATTACTATAAACTTTAAATTATCTCTTTTTTCCCTGAAGTTTGGAGGGTTTTGTCCATGTTTGCTCTAGTTGTATTGGTCAACAGCTATTAATACTCAAGGCAGGAAATCCTACTTATGATTTTACAGCCATCGTTTGGTTTGGTATATGACTCATGAGACTAAGAAAGAAAATTTATTTAGCCACAGAAAAAAAAAATTATTTAGTGCTTGAAGCAATGAAATTTTCTGGCTTGTATTCCTGATCTTCCTTTTGTGTCCAAATGTATATATACATTTTTTTTTTTTTCCACCTTGTACCTTATTTTTTTGCCAAATCACAATAGCAAATAGTGACTACAAGTGAAGGACTGGAGAATGTCCAAAAATCATAGTCTGGTGTTTAGGAAAATATAGAAGGCAAGAGAATTGCTTCATTGTAGTGTTTCTACTTTGTTGTTGTTGTTGTTGTTGTTGTTCTCCTCTTTGGGAGGCTTTTGAGACTAGAAAGAGAAACAGAATGTTATATTCAATTGATGTATTTTGAGTAAAGTTGTGAGTCGCATAACATTTTCTAAAAATCACAGAATCATAGTCATCAAGCTTGTAAAAGACCTTCAAAATCATCTAATCCATCTATCCAGCACCATGGCAATAACCCCTAAGCCATATCCACAAGTGACACATCCAGACCCCTCTTGAAGACTTCCAGAGACTGTGACTCTACATCACCTCCCTGGGCAACTTCTTCCACTGCCTAACTGCTAATTCAGTGATCTTTTTTTTTTTTAGGATAGATAATCTGAACCTCTCCTGGTACAACTTAAGTCCCTAACCTCTTTAACTTGAGACCTGTCAGAAGAGAACAAATCCCTGCTTCAGTACAACCTCCTTTCAGGTTGTTGTACAGAGCAATGAGGTGTCCCAAGCCTCCTACTCTCCAGAAAAAACTTTTCCAATTCCCTCATCCACTCCTACTAAGATGTTTTCTAGACTGTTCACCATATTTTTTACCCTTTTTTGGACACAAAAGATCAATACAGACTAGAGACCTAGTCTATTAGATGTATTTTGAGAATGCCTACTAGATGTTCTGAAGACAGGAGAAAAAGGATGGCCTTAGTCCAGGCTAAGTGTCAGAGAATTTCTCAGTGTCTCAACTCCATCATGCTAAACTCCAAGCTTTTACATTTACTCTGTCCTTGCTGTTTTGGGTTTTTTTAATGGTGGCCAAGCAGACTTTGAATGTTTCACATTCAAATCTTCACAGGTATTTTGACTCCAGTTCCACTTGCTTCAACAGCTTTAAAGTAATTTATTTAATCCCCATCTTAGCACAGAACTTCTGCATGCCCAATACTTTTGAAAAATTCTGTACCCAAAAAGCATATTTGGATAACATCAGTTACCCAGTAGACAGAACAATAATAGACCATGATTTGCTATATATCTTTATGTATGGATCCATCACTATAGTTTAGGAAATCTGTGGGTGAAAAAATTGGAAAATTTTTACTAAGTCAAAATAGCATGTAGTAGTGATACATCTTAATAATTATGAAAAGTATCCGAATTGAAATACCTTGGCTTAAATTTTTTACTCCAGAATTTATTTTTTTTTACGTAACAAGGATTAAAAAACTACTGCCAAATAATATATGGCTTGTTGAAGGAATTGCATTTACTTATGAGTTTTGTCTGTTTGCTGGGTGGGTACTTAAAGAAGTGTGTGTATCTTGTCTTCCTGTGGATGTCAATTCTTTCCTTCTCTCTGGTTTTGTAAATTCCCAAAATATGAATGCATCAGAAGTAATTCACTGGCCGTGCATGAAACAGCTACGTGCAAAAACACAGTGACTGCTCTGTTTCTCATAGCTGAGTTCAAGCCAGTGCAACTCTTTGTGCTATTAGGGATTAAACCTCCTCTATTTTGTGCTACAACGTCTGCAGAAAAACTTGGCATGCACATGGACCTTGTTTGTCATCTATATTGCTGGGAAAGAGAACTGCTTTCATTTACTGTACACGGCTCTGAAACTAAACCAGCTGGACCTCGGTTTTGGTGGGAGTTTGTTGTTTGAGGGTTTTTGGTTTGATTGTCTGCTTTTGAGAGAAAATGTTCACAACAATAATACTAACATATTTCAGTATTCAAGAAATAGTGGATACTTTTCTGTTGTTCAATGCATTTTGATAATGGGAAGTCAGTCTCTCATCTCTTTAGTCTTCTGCTCTTGGCAGGCTTCTGACATTATTTATCCTGCATTTGATAATTCATCCCCATAAACTTGACTTTTATAAAAATATTTGTTTGTGGGTCTAGAATGTATGAGATGAATTCAGTATGTGAATTCTGAATTGCATCAATTTCATCATATATAAAACATTCTTTTTACTAGTGACACATAGATTTTCTTGTTTAAAAATTCTAATGCATAGTTTATAATACAATAAATGCGCAAAACTTTATGTAAATTTTATAATGCACTGATGCAGTTTCACTTTTATTGAAAAAATTGTAAGCATAGAAAATTCCTTTTCGTTCTCTAAGAGTATATCATAGGGACCAAATAATATTTGTAAAGGATTCTATGATTATGTGCCAAAATATTAGGAAAAAGATTAAATATCCATTATGTAGCATAATACCTAGCTGTGTGTTCTTACTTCTATGTCTGATCCTGCACACAAAAGTTTAATTTAATTTACAGTGAAATAATCCTACTAACTCTTTCCTGTTCTCTTCCTGTTGATCTAAATGGCAAAATTCCCACAGGACTTGAAGAACCAGACAAATTTCTTAATATGTAAAGTTAATTGTGTGGCTAGATTCAATTACACGGGTATCAGAACAAACAGCATTTACTTGCTCCCTTAATACTGTTGCCTTGCCTTCCCTTCCAGAGGCCATCTGTAAAAAGCATGCTGTAAGCTAGAACAGAGCTATTCTACTCTTGTCTGTGTGTGACTAGTGTTTAACTTAGGTAAAAGCTTAGATTGCCTCAAGCCTTTTTTTTTTTTCCCCAACAATTCAATAGTCCTTTCATCCAGATTTTATAGATTTCACAGACATCACCTGGCAGTCTCTGCATCTACTTTTACCAAGCACTTAAAAAGCAGTAAAATGGTCATGCAATGTGTGCAAATGCACAGGATTGGTTTTCTCTTTGGAAATTAACCAGCATAATAAACAAAAGTCCTGACCAAAAAAAAAGCATTGAATAAGAATATTTTTCATGTACCCATCAATTATACAATTATAAATATGAAGGGATGTTTTAATTATTATAACAAAGAACATTTCAGTGTTGCATGCAAGAGCATATTTCCTAGAGACTATTTCCCAGAATATTTTAGATGAAAGGCAATTCCATCTGAAAAAAAAAAATCCAATTTCTTTTCTTTTTATTTTTTTAGACAATGATTTTCAAAGCTTATTAGGTAAAGCGGAGATATAAAAAGCCACTTGAAAGTACAAACAAATGAACAGGGAGGAGAAAAGCAAAGGAAAGCAAGAAAAATCAGAGTAAACAATTATTAACCCTTTACAGCAACACTTTGCTCCCATTTGGCAGCGGAAAATATCTTCTTTCAGCCTTATGTATAAAGCTGAAGTTTCATTAAAAGATATAACAGTTCAGCACATATTTAAAATTAGGCAATTGATTTTATGTACTTAATTGAATTGCAGGCATTTTTTCTACTTTTTCCAGAAGTTTCTCAGTTATTATCATATGAGACATCTCTGTGCAACAGACAGCTTCTTTTACTCATGTGGTATTAAAAAAAGCCCGTGGTGGGTTCACCCGTGGTTGGACACCAGGCACCCATTAAAGCTGCTCTACCACTCCCCTCTTCAAATGGGCATGGGGGAGAAAACACAAAAAAAGGTCCATGGGTTGAGATCAAGGCAGGGAGAGATCTCTCACCAGTTACCATCACAAGCAAAACAGATTTGACTTAGGGAAATTAATTTAATCACCAATCAAATCAGAGTTGCATAATGAGAAATAAAACCAAATCTTAAAACACCTTTCCCCCACCCATTCCTTCTTCCTGGGCTCAATTTCACACTCAGGTTCTCTCCCTGCTTTTCCTCAGTGGTGAAGAGGATGAGGAATGGGTCCTGAGGCCAGTTCCTCACATGTCTCTGCCAATCCTTCATCCTCAGGAGGACTCCTCACACTCTTGCCCTGCTTCAGTGTGGAATCCTTTCCATGGGAAACACACCTCCAAAATTCTGATGTGTGTCACTTCTATGGGATGCAGTTCTTCACAAGCTGCTTCAGTGTGGGTCCCCTCCAGGAAACCTTCTCCAGGGTGGGCTCCTCTCTCCATGAGGACTCAGGTCCTGCCTGGAGCCTGCTTGAGCACAGTCTTCCCAGAGCCACAGCATCCTTCAGGCACATCCACCTACTCCAGCACTGGATCTTCCATGGGCTGCAGGTGATTATTTTCTCCACAGTGGCCTTCCACTGCAGGGGAACAGCCTGTCTCATAGAATCTAAGAATCATAAAGTAGTTTGGGTTGGAAGGGACCTTAAACATCATCTGTTTCCAAGCCCCCTCTGCTATGGACCAGGACACTTTCCCCTAGACCAGGCTGCTCTGAGCTCCATCCAAGCTGGCCTTGAATCCCACCAGGTATGAGATATCCACAGTTTCTCTGGGAGGTGTATTCCAGTGTGTTATCACTCTTACAGTGAAGAAACATCTAATCTAAACCTACCCTCTTTCTGTTTAAAGCCATGTGCCCTTATCCTGTCACCACATGACCTTGCAAAAAGTCCCTGTTCAGGCTTCTTGTAGGCCCCCTGATGTACTGGAAGACTACTTAATGTGAGCTCCAGGCCATGGAATCCCAACTCTCTCAGCCCCTCTTCATAGGAGAGGCATTCCAGCCCTCTGATTATCTCAGTGGCCATCCTCTGGACTCTCTTTTTTTATGTTGGGGACTCCAGTTAGATGCAGTATTCCAGGTGAAGTCTCAAAACAGCAGAGAAGAGGAGAATTACCTCTCTAGATCTGCTGGTCCTGATGGAAGACACAGATGGCTTTCTGGGTTGCAGATGTACATTGCCAGCTTATGTTGAGGTTCTCATCCACCAGCACCCCCATGTGTGGTTCCTTCTCAGGGCTGCTCTTAATACATTCTCTGCCCAGCCAGTATTTGTGCTTGAGATAGTCTTGATCTGGGGGCAAGACCTTGCATATAGTCTTGCTGAACTTCATGAGGTTCACAAGGATCCACCTCTCAAACCTGTCCAGCTTCCTCTGAATGGCATCCCTTCCCTCCAGAGCACTGACCACACCACACCACACCACCCACACCACACCACACCACACCACACACACCACACCACACCACACACACCACACCACACACACCACACCACACCACACACACCACACACACCACACACACCACACCACACACACCACACACACCACACCACACACACCACACACACCACACACACCACACCACACCACACCACACCACACACACCACACACACCACACACACCACACACACCACACACCACACCACACCACACCACACCACACCACACACACCACACACACCACACACACCACACACACCACACCACACCACACACACCACACACACCACACACCACACACCACACACACACACCACACCACACACACCACACCACACACACCACACACCACACACACCACACACCACACCACACACACCACACCACACCACACCACACACACCACACCACACACACCACACACACCACACCACACCACACACACCACACACACCACACACACCACACACCACACCACACACACCACACACCACACACCACACACACCACACCACACACACCACACACACCACACACCACACCACACCACACCACACCACACACACCACACACACCACACCACACCACACCACACCACACCACACACCACACACACCACACACACCACACACACCACACCACACCACACACACCACACACACCACACCACACCACACACACCACACCACACCACACCACACCACACCACACCACATACACCACACCACACACACCACACACACCACACACACCACACCACACACACCACACACACCACACACACCACACACACCACACACACCACACCACACCACACACACCACACACACCACACCACACCACACCACACACACCACACCACACACACCACACCACACACACCACACACACCACACACACCACACACACCACACACACCACACCACACCACACACACCACACACACCACACCACACACACCACACACACCACACACACCACACCACACCACACCACACCACACACACCACACACACCACACACACCACACCACACACACCACACCACACCACACCACACCACACCACACACACCACACACACCACACCACACACACACCACACACACCACACACACCACACACACCACACACACCACACCACACACACCACACCACACACACCACACCACACCACACCACACCACACACACCACACACCACACACACCACACACACCACACCACACACACCACACACACCACACCACACCACACCACACACACCACACGCACCACACACACCACACACACCACACCACACACACCACACCACACCACACACACCACACACACCACACCACACCACACCACACCACACACACCACACCACACACACCACACACACCACATCACACCTTGGTGCTGTCAGCAAACTTGCTGAGAGTGTACCAGATCTCATTCCCATGTCACTGACAAAGATGTTGAAGAGCACCAGTCCCAATACTGACCCCTGAGGAGTAACACTCGTTACAGGTCTCCACTTGGACAGTGAACCACTGACAAAAGCTCTTTGAGTGTGACCATCTTGCCAATTCCCTATCCACTGCATGGTCCACCCACCAAATCCCTGCCTCTCCAATTCAGAGACAAGGAGCTGTGAAGGACAATATGTCCTTCATGTGTGTCAAATACTTTGTTCAAGTCCAGGTAGATGATGGCACTTGTTCTTCCCTTACCCACCAACACTCTGGCCCTGTCATAGAAGGCCATCACATTTTTTGGCACAATTTGCCCTTAGTGAAGCTGTGTTGGATGTTGGTGGTCACCAATCATCTATTTACTTACCTTAGCATAGCTTCCAGCAGGTTCTGTGATCCAGCTCTGTTATCTTGTCAAGCACAGGAGTCTCCTCTACCTGTCCTTCTGGAAGACCTTATATGCTTTCATTTCAACACTCCATTGATAGGAGATATGCATCCCACCAGGTCTGCATGTCATGCAGGTAAGATCACATCCCTGTAGGCTTGTGCACATCTCTAATTCCCCTTGTTTATTCCCCATGCTGCTTGTGCTTGCATAGAGGCATTTGGGTTTAAGCCCCATTGAAGCTGCCCTATGGTCTGGAGTGGGTGGAATTCCTTTCTGTTGCTTTTCAGGTGTTCTTCTGCTCATCTGACGTCCCTCTCCAGGCTCTGGGCATCTCTTGCTGGCACTGGCATCAGTAGGAGTGGGATGGACTGAGGTTCCCTTTCCCCTGGCAGCTTCCATTTTTCCAACTTCCATAGTCCAACTGAATAATTAGAGCAAAATCTAACAATTGATTTCACTGAAAACAGCCAAAAAGGATGTAGGAAGAATGCAGGCTACTTGCTTATGTAAATAAGCTAGTTTATAGTCTACAGAATTAGGTTTTTTTCCTTTTAAAAGGAAGAATTATTTTCTTTGTGGACACAATATCAATATGTAGATATTGTTGCCTTTTTAAGGTGCATACATTTTCACTTGGCATAAATATAGTGGGTAAGATTTTGAAAGCCCGTAGTATTGACCTAATCTTGTTCTCATTTGTTCTCAAAAAATTAATGACTTATGAGTCAGGCATTTCATTAATGCCAACAGTGAGAGATAAGAAACTGCATCTTCAAAGTCTTCAGTACTGAAAGTGCCACCTATCCATTTCAGTTAAAATTGCCTATCCTGAATGATGATGAATAAGTTGATATGGTTTTGAGAGATTGACAGGACAGATGCTTGATTGTCACAAAATATAGGCTTACTCTGATAATTTTTTTATAATCAGTAACATGCAATTTTTTAAGCTTAATATAATATAATTTAATCTAATTTAATTTAATTTTTAATTAAAACGTTACATTTTTTTTAAAATTAAACACTCTATAGTGTAATTTAAATGAGTAGGTAATTTTCAGGTAAAGGTATAGAACTTTTAAGTCTTTTAATCAGACATAGGCCACCATATTTCCTATGTGAATTCTTGAGCTGTATCCTCTGATCTGAGTTTGGAATGAGTTCATTAAAAATTAGATCATGCAATTTGAATTGGAAAACTCTTCAACTGCATGAAAATCTAACTGCTGTACTTATTAGAGGTTGTCTGGATTTATCTCTCTAATTTAAATTTCAATCCACTGTCCACTGATCTGCCAGTCAGATTTACTTCTCTTCGTACTCTCAGTGAAAGTACTTGAACAACATGAATAACAGGCAATTGTCTTTCATAATAAAGAATATTTTGATTATTAGAGAAATTTGGGCATGGAGGAGCTCTGGATCAAATTTCTTTAGCATTTTTAACATTTTGAAACATTTCAAAATCATGAAAAACCAAACAGAGATCTGAAAGTCTTGAGAGTTCAGGTGTTCAGGGCACACTGAGAATGACAAGTGCAGGGTGGGAGCAAAGATGGTGAGTTACTTGTATGTTCTGCTACATTTGCACTTTTCCTGAAAATTGTAAATAGGATTCTTTATGGAAAAGGTCCTCTTAGAATTAATTCCAACCTACTTCTTATCTTGTGCTTTTTGGTAGTGAATACCTACTTTGTTTCAGCTTTTTTTTTTTTTTCCCCCCATTTGTGTCATACTTTGGATAATCTAATAAAACATTGAGAGTATTCACTGTACTAAATCAATTCATACAGCCAATATTGCTATTTCTGGCAGGTCTGATAGAAGGAAAGATGGGCCTGGGAGGTGGCCACTTCAGGTCATACTAATGTGGAGAGGATTGAGAAGTTTAAATTGCTACTTTTGTGTAGAAAAATGGAAGCATATAGCTTCCAGAAAATTCCAATTCAGTCTTTTTTAAGCCATAGAACTCACTTTTAAATTATTCCTGGTTTTGTATAATTCTCTGTTTCTGTGCTGCTTTCTGTTTTTGCTTCTCCTTATCTCCCTTTCCCAAGAGGTAGTTAGAGCTCTTCTCACCTTTCTATGACATGTTCCATACATAGCAGACCGATTTATTTCAATGTGTTTATACAGTTTTCCAAAGGCTTAAATCTGTGTTGTAGAGGTGACCCTGCCAAAGACTGCTGTGAAGCAACTGCAAGCAGAATTCCTTGTGTGTGTGCACCAAGGCAATTGTCAAGGGAAGAAATGGATAGCTGCAGGAATGGGAAGAGAAGTAAAATGGAGTTTTCAGATTTGCTCTAGATGAGAAATCCTTACCAACTCAATTTAAAAAAAGTATTTATATTTATATCTATATATTTATTCTTATTTGGAAATGGAATAAATAAGAAGAGAATACAGCCACAACTGTCATTTGGGTAGAATAATATATAAATCATTCTGGTGATTAATATGAACTTGGAAGTCTAGATAAAAAGGACTTTTCAAAATAATAGGTAAATTTTTTATTAGATAGAAATCAAAATTAAAAAAAAAAAAAAACCAACGTGCAAAATCCAGGTCAGTTGTGATGTGATAACAAGGAAAGCTGAGGTAAGAAAACTGAAACCAAGCACAGTGGGCCCTGCATTAAATTCATGCTTTCCCTTAGTAGAAATGGCTATTAATCTTTCTGTCTTGGAAATAGAAATGTTCTTCACATTTCACCAATCCACCAGCACTGCTTTATGACCCAGATATTTGTCCTATTAGTTTGTCATGTATGCAATGGTGCTGCAAGCAGTACACGTATTTCTTGCCAAGGTCAATGACATTGCTAATTTGTTTTTACTTAGAAATCCATCAATGACCAACTTAATGTAGTGCAGGTTGGTTTCTGCTACTGAAATATTCTAATTTTCAGTATGGAATTGAAGCATTGTTTCCAGCACCCATCAAATTTACTATTAAAAATCTGTTGCAATTTAAGTTGCATTGATTTAAGCACTTTATTTTAGGTGTCCCATTTGAAAATATTACCTATGTTTAATTTTAATTTTAAAATTTTCAGTGGTTTTACTGAGTAACATTAAAAACAAAAATTAATTTTTAAAATAGATGGTAAATCACTACATCTATAAAACTGACTTGCATTTATAATAATCTTCAGTGATATTTACTTGACAATAAGGTTTCAAATATAAACTGAAAATATCTACTTGTGTCTAGTCTTTGCTGTCTTTTTGGTTACCTATTCACTGTGATTTATTTCCATGAAACTTTCTAGTATTTTTAAGTCATACAAGGGAACAAAGAGTCCTTTCAATGTTGGTATGACTTATTCATGCAAGTAGTGTTTACGTTTCTGATTGCCAATGTATACTGTATCAGCATTACAGTGACTGTGTTGTATATTTCAGAAGGTTGTTACTGCTTCTGCACTTATTTCACCTCCATTATGGAAATTTATTAATGCCATTAAGAGAACATTGTTCTGGATTCAGTTAATCTTCAGCCTGGATAAAATGCTGCAACTTTACACATAGTGGTATCCTTGACATAGCTGCAGAGCTGATATAGGTTAATGTAATTGTTTGTGTGCAAGACCCTTGGTATTGACCTGAGAGACATCAAATTCTGCCTTTAGTAACACTCACATAAATCAGGAGTAGGTCCATTGATTTCAATTACTCAGTATTTACAGTGAAATGAAACTGAGAACATAATTTACCCTATACATCTAAATTTAACCTTGACACAAACATGCACAGTTCCTATTTACTTGAACAAAGCAGTTAGAGAATTCCAGAACTGTATCATAAATGGAAAAAAAAAAGTCCTAAATAGATAAAACTCAGAAAAAGTATCTGAGCAGCCATTAAAATTTAGTGAAATCACAATTTTATCTTTCCTCCTGCCCACAAAAATATCATCTGCTTTTAATATAATAATTTCTTACCAGATGTAGCTGTATTTAGAGTCACCCTTTTGGGTGACTGTGGTACAGCCTGGATCAGTCTTTATTTTGTCTTCACTAAGAACTATTCTCAGTTATGTATTTTGTGTCCAGTTTCTGCTACTTAACCCCGTAAAATCAGAAGAGATAACCCTTTAGTCTCTTAGAAGAGATTGAAAATTCATCTAAATCAGAAAGCAATTAACATGGAGTTTTGGTATTTATAGGGGGCAGTTAATCTAAGCCTTTAAAAATATATAGAAAAACTGACATTAGAAAGACTTGTTAAAATGCATCTTCAGGTTTATACATGATGTGTAGGAAACACAACTAATATTGTCTTTCACCCTATTTTGGAAATGGAAAGTAAATATTTATCAGGTTTATATATCTAATAAGGCTGTAATTACTAGTCCTACATAATATTAAGGTTTTTCCAGGAAAATAATCCACATTCTGCCTTATGCCTGCAAAGAACTGTGCAGATCACCTTGCTCTATAAATTACTATATTGGATGTTCCTTGTGCCTCAACTTTGACTCTTTCAGCTAACTAAAACTGAAAGTTTATTTTAAAGTCTACAGTATTCTTCATAGAAATTATTTGTATGTCTTTTGCTTTCAAAATGTATTTTATTCTCTGTTCCATAAATAAAAATTCCTCTTTATATGGATATAATGATGTTTGCTAACATTAGGTATATGTGCTTAATATTTTCCTATTTTCTGTAGCTGTTATTAAACTGTATTCCCTGTCCAGAATATAACAAAAGATGATAGCATGAAGTACCTATCTGGGTCATCACAATTAAATTGTATAGAAATAGATAAAAGAAAACTTTAAAGAAAATTGGTTCCTTTCCTCTGCAGAGATTTGTTCCTCCAGGGTTTCCTAAGGATGGGCATCTTTAATCTTTAAAACCAGACACTGTTCTGAAACTATGTTCCAGAGTAAAAATATTTTTGTACAGTAAATACATTTTGCAAAACTGAGTATTGTAGCTGTCACTTTCATCAGGAAAATCTCAGAATAGAAAAAAAATTATCTGACTTTGAGCCTACACTTACATTCAGACACATCCTTCTGGTTGGGGGATACAAACTACAAACTTATGCTGCTCAAGGGTTTTTTAGCCTCTCCCTCATGCACATAGGAAAAAAAAACTCCTAATTTATTTTTTCGTAACAACTAGTATATTTTTTTCTATAATAATCCTCTTTAAAGTAAAAAATTGTAAGATTTTAAAAATAGAGGTGATAGAAAATACAGACATGCCCCTAGTAGTAATATCAATAGTGCTTAAATAAATAAGTTCCAGATCTTTCTGCATCAGCAGGTTCCTAATCCTCAATTCAAAGGTTAATAAATTTTATGTAGACATAAGAAGCAAGTGGCTGAAAACACACATTTAATTCTTAGTTTAAGGCTGAATGACCTGTTCTTTTATTCAGGCATCATGGTATCAAAAATCACTGAGCTCTTTCTCTGATTTTTATGTGGTACTGATAAGCATTTGCACTGGTATTAACATTTCAGTCCCTTTTACATGGCCACAGAAGTGCTTCCCCTTTAAGAGCCAGGTATTTAATCTTGAAGAAATATATTCTGTATATCCTGATGTTGTGAATTTGACCTTATAATACCATGTCAAATTAAGATTAATTAAATTTGTACATTTATATCTACTCAGTCTCTTATAAATTTAAAATAATCCCTTCTGCCTGCCTCAGATTTTACCATATTTTCCTGTGGTGAGTAAGTTGAACAGAATTCCTAATATTTTGCAAAGTTGCTTGAATAAGGAGGGGCTGAAAAATCATAACCAAAAATTGGTGTGGGACTTCAGAGGATGCTAGATTGCTTTCTCATATGAATAACCCTACTAGTAGGATGCTGTTTTCAGGACTGAATGAAGATAACAGTAGTACTTAATTGACCTTCTACTTCTAGTTTATAGGTGCTGTGTAGACAACAGCTAATCTGTACCACATACATATATGTACTAATTTCATAATGATTTACTTTGTAAATTTTACTAGCTAAACTTGAGTCTGAAATTTAGCACTGTTTTATAGAGCATTGTTTTCACCCTTTGTGAAGTAATGCAGTATCAGAAATCTAATGCCATCAATCCCTCTCAATGCAAATTACCAAGAAAATTAATTCTGCATGTGCTCAGTCCTCAAAACTAGCTGAGTTTTTATTGGAAATGAAAATGAGCATATTAAACAGAGTAGATTTTTAACCTACCACCAAACTTGGAAAATGACAAAACCCTGAGAAGAAAAGTGAGAAACAATACTGGGGGAATGTTTGGTTATGGTGGAAAAATTTTCAGAGTTTCACAGCAAAGTTATGAGCTAGGGAGCATTTTCATTATTCATCACAAGGCCAATGATTAAGGATAAGTAGCCTTCACACTACTGCTCAGCCTGAAGATAATGCTGCAAAGAATTTTCTCATGAGTATCTGCTATATGTACGAGGGAAAAGTGTATTACACACAAAGTCTTGAAGCATTCTACAAAGTAAGTTTTTAATTACTGGAGAGTCAAAATAGATGGATGAGAATGGAGAAGGAATACATGGTTCAAAAAGCTACACTGCAAGATGCTTTTGCTTTTCTTTCATAACCATAGAATTTGTTTTTCATCTACAGCAGTTTGTCTCAGAGTGATAACCACTCAGAACAACAATCCACTGCTTAGTTATTTCCCTCACTGGTTGTAATGCCCACCCTCATCAAGCACTTACTATCATCACATGGAAGAATGAACTGGTTTATAAACTATGGAAAATAGTGTGTCTCTAATGTATGCACTGAAGGCTTGTGGAATACAGATGTTCCACTGTTTAAACTACAGTGTCCTAACAGCATATGTTGGGTGTAGGCAAGGAAAATTAATCTTAATTAGAGTTTAAAAAATTGCTATATACTTACTGCCACCAGCTTTGATAAAAAATCATTCGAGCCTTTAAAAAGCAAAATTAGGAAATAAAAATAAAATATTATGTCATCATTTTTAAGTAAGTAGAGGGGAAAATATCTATGTAGGTCATGTATCCATGTGCCCTCTTAATGTTTATAGCATTTCTTCCTTGAACTAGTCTTCACTACTTCTTTTTTGCATTTCTTCATGATTAGTTTCAATGGAACAGATGTTTTCAATGCAAAGCAACACTCTCATGCAAAATAATTTGGAATATTACAGGGTAAACCAGAATAAAGATAGCAAAATAGGAGTAAATTAATACTTTTTAATAGTTTCAGTTTATCATGGGTATAATTTAAAGAAATCTTATCAATTCAGCAGTAGTAACTAACAGAATTTTTTATTGTGGTGGTTTGAATCTGGCTGGATTCCAGGTGCCCACCAAAACCACTCTATCATTCCTCTTGCAACTGGACAGGAGTGAAAAAAATATAATGAAAAGCTAGTTCATTGGGATAATGGCTGGAGAGGTCACTCACTGATTACCATCATGGGCAAAACAGACTTGAATTAGGTGAAATAATTGAATTTATTACTGAGCAAAATCAGATGAGAAGTAAAGCAAATCTTAAAAACACCTTCCTTCCAACCCTCCCTATTTCCCGGCTCTACCTCCTCCCCCTGAGCAGCACAGACAAGAGATGGGGGTTACAGTCAGTTCATCTCAGATTGTTCCTCCTCAGGGAGAGTCCTTCCCCACTCCAGCCTGAGGTCCCTCCCACGGAGACAGTTCATGAACTTCTTAAAATGAGTCCTTCCCATGGGATGCAGCTCTTCAGGAACTGCCCTGTGGGGTGCAGCCTGTCAGGAACAGGCTGCTCCAACATCAGCCCCCCACAGGTAACCATTCCTACCAGCAGTCCTGCTCCAGCGTGGGCTTCCCACTGGTCACAGCCCCTTTGGGTGCATCCACCTGCTCCAGCCTAGGTTCCTCCGGGGCTGCAGGGGGATCTCTGCTGCCCTGTGCCCTCCAAGGGCTGCAGGGACACAGCAACCCCACCACATGCTGCAGGGGAATCTCAGCTCTGCTGCCTGAATCTCCTCCTCCCCCTCCTTCCTCACTGACCCTATTTCTCTCATATATATATATATATAACTCTTTATCTGCAGTTATTTCTGTGCAATAACTTTTTTCCCCTCTTCCTAAACATGCTGCTACAGAGACATTATTGCCATCTGTGATGGCTCAGCCTTGCCCAGTGCTGGGCTGTTCCTGGAGCTGGCATTGGCTCTGTCAGACACAGGGGAGCTTCCAGCAGCTTCCCACTAAAGTCAGCCCTGTGGACCCCCAACCTCCACCAAAACCTTGCCATGCAACCCAATGCACTTATTAGGAAAAGGGATTATGGTGATCCATGAGGAGAACAGACGGTATTTATATAGAGAGAGTGAGAGAGCAAGCTATTACTATTAAACATAGTATGTTTTGCTCCTGCTTTCCTTAAGGACTGTGTTTTTTGCTTTTATTTTCCAAACCTACTCAGGTACTTTCTGTTGAGATATTTTTAAAACTTGCTTTTCATAGTATTAAAATCAGTGAGTTCATATACATCACATCTTTACTGAATGCCTGTCTTATGTTTACACTGGGTGTCCTCTTCTCCCCTCTAAAACATCCTTGAGAAATATTGAGAATAAAGGAGAATGCCTTAAATTAATAAATTTCCAAAGAATTTGACTGCAGAACATGCCAGGGAAGTTTTACTGCACGCTATCTTGTTTCATACTCTTCTCCAAGAATTTAATTTACTGACTAATATACCATGCATAAAGCCCACTCTAAGTTTTACTGTGCTTCAGTTTTAGGGATGTAATAGCAGTGTGAGGAAAATTACAGTTTTTAACAAATGTATGATTTCCAAATGCAAAAAACATATGTGTAATGTTACTCATGCCCCAGGCTATATTCATGGTGGTAAGAAAATTTATATTATTTTCCCATGATAAAAAAAGCTTAGATAAGAACAAAAATTACCACTTCCTTAGAAAATGCTCACTATAAAAACAAATTGCTCTGAAGGAACCTATGCAAGTCCCATTAAAGGAATTGACTTTGTTGCCCAGTTTACATCTGAAAGGGTGAATACATTTATGGGAACTTGTTATGCAAAATGTTTGCTTTTGAACCATGTGTTGTTATTAAATCACTAGTAGCAGAGGATTCACAAACCCAGGAAGGGCAGTCGGTAGCCATTTTTTCTTTACTTAAGCTGGTGAGGGCCTAATATTACTGCTTTTAATTTCTTAGCTTACTTCCTTCATTTTTTCAGGAAAGATTGTGATGTACAAGCACCCTTATAAAAGAAAACTGTGTTTCTTATGTTTCTTTGTGAGAAGATGTCAATGTTTGTGAACTGATGTGCTGATTTTTCTCTTGTGCTCTTTGGTACTATGACCTGCCAGAGCTAAATGGATGCACGGTTTCATTCAACATCTCTGCATGTGTTGGAGATTTTCTACCTCCTCCTGGTTTTGTTTTGCATTTTGATGCCTATGGAAATACCACATACATAGATAGTGTTATGTTCTTTTTTCTATTCACAGTGTTCCAATTTTTTCCTACATTGACCTCTTCACAATTTTGGTATGTTATATAGGAAAGAAGGTAACAAGTACCATTGCTGCTAGCATTTCATCTGCAAATATAATGAGGGTATAATCGACACAATCATCCAGATAATTAATGGGGGTGTTAAAGAGAATTGGACTCAGAATTGACCTCTGGGGTGCATCACCATTACTGTACTCAACAGTTCATGATACTGATCACCACTCTCTGCTCATCTTACTCAAACTTCATCAACATCTCTGTGAGGACTGGGAGCGATCACTCTGGGAAAAAGAAGTATTTCAAGAGTACCTTACAATGGAAAAATTGTCCTGCAGAAAATGCAGCCACTGTATTGTAATTAATTTCATATTGTATAAAGTAGGAAATAAAGATAAATTACTTTTATCACCCATCAACTGAAAAATGGAGAAATATTAGAAACCTTATTTTATCTCTACTGGAGGTTTGTTTAAGAACTGTAATGGGAACTTTCTACATTCCAGTAATTTCCAGACACACAGGTTTTTTTACTAGTTTCTTTTTGAAAATTGTTGCTATCAGTAGTCAAATTATCCAAATTCCACAGTCTTTCAGGAAAGCATTAAAAAAATTACTATTCAATGTACGAAAAAATTAAAAAACCTCTAAATTAAATTTAAAGTTTTAGAATCTAAATTGCTAAAAAAAAAATTTAAATCTAAATAATAATATATTTTTTATAACCATAACATAGTCAGTGAATGGCATCTTGTTTTTTGGGGGAAATGTTTCTGACATTGCTTGTTCTTTCTTTGTACATTTATATTTCTTTCTAATGTTTCTGGAATTTCTCAATGATAGTAGATGATAAAAGAATTTTAAGCTTTAATAGAAACATGGTAAATGCTTTGTAGTAAATATTAGTATCTTAAACAAAGTAGTGTGTGAGTATCTTTTTTTCACTATCACAATTCAGAAATAAGAGCATGTTCTGTGTTTTTTGGACTCTCTCTGCTAGCTTTATAGCAAGAAGCTAAACACGACAGATGCAAAACAGAGAAAAGATACCCAAGTCTGTATGAATGCAGTTAAAAATATCCAGACATCTTTAATTTATGGAATCCCAAGCAGATGGTAAAATATGTTTACTGAACTCTTGTCTCTTTTTTTCTCTAAAGAACCAGAAGCTTTAAATATCACAGCATGTTTCAGAATTTGGCAGTGAGGACATGAGTTTTCTCTGGTTTCTTTTTTTTTTTCTTTTTCTTTTTTTTTGTTTTTTTTCCTTTTTTTAAAGTCCTAATAAGATGCTCTTAAATTTGGAAGACTGTAAAGATTTTTGATAACTGACTCAAATTATTTCTTTGAGGCCTCTATGTGAAAAAATTTACTTTTAAAAATGATAGAAAAGAAAAAATGTTGTCTTACTATTTTCAGTGTCTGTACTACAATTTGATTTAGGCATTATAATTTAACACTGTCAGAATCTGGCTGTTTTGAAGGCCAATGTTACAATTAAATTATATAGATTTTATTCTTGCATAACTAGATTAGAATAAGATGATTTCATTATTTTTGCACATAAGGGCAATGTGGTGTTTGTCTGAAACACATCTTCCAGATAGACATTCATTCCTGCACTGAGACAATAAAAGACTGAAATCTTGCAGCCACTGATGATTTGTTTCAGTCCCTTACTGAGGATCATCTTAGAGCATTCCTTTATTTTTATTTCCTTCAGTTCACTTCAGTTTGCTTTTTGGTTTGCTTTTTCTTCATTTTTTATTGTTATTATTTCTTTTCTTGTGTAGATTCTTGATCATAATTCAGTTTCATAAATTGAATAATATTAATTTATGTGATAAAAGGAAGAGTAGCAGTAGAGAATCAGAACTGTTGTTGCCTCACATCAGTAGGTGACATCAGACACCACATATTGGATGCCTTTTGTGCATCCATGTGGGGCCATGTTCAGGTTGTTATTTCAGAAATGTTCCTGTCTGAGGACTATACAATGGTGGTGTTTTACATACCTAGATAATAACAGTTAATAATTATACTGTGCTTTCGTGTCCTCCCAGGTAGTCGTGTACTTATCTTGAATTATTCTGAGAACTTATTTGATATTCAGAAGTTCCAAATTATTCAAAATTTTTTATTTCCACAATCTTCAAGATAATGGAAAACTCATTGTTCGACTTCCATATGAGGCTGCTGGTTTTGGAAAGTGATTAGATGCAATATGTGTGAAAGGCAGTGTGTACAATCTGTGTGAATCTATCTGAAAAGATAAAATTACAGTCTAGATATTCTGAATACTTCTTCACAATAGTGGCTGTGAGAGCTTCCTTAGAAGCCTGCTCAAACCAGAACAGGAAAGACCAAGCTGTGTGGCTGGGCAATGTGCAGGAAGGAAACAGCCGGCAGATTTTCAGGAGATCATTCTTCAGGGTTATTTCTCTGCATAAATTCCTGAAGCTCAGTTTCCAGATGAAAGAAGGAAAATGGAATTCCATGCTATCCATTCATGAGATTTTTAACGGATTCTAGAGGATCAGGCAACCTGCATGTGAAGCAGAAACAGAGTACTGCTGTCATTACCTATGTTTCCAAGACTCAAAGTGAAACTCATGTTCTTTGTAGCCCACATTTCAAGAATTTCGTGGGTATTACTGAATCTAGGTTTTTTCTTCCATCTCTGAAGATAGATAGTATCATAAAAACCAACAAGAGTAAGTGTTCTCATGCAAACAACTCTGTATTCTGAGTCTTCTGAATGAGAGCTACGGTAGGAATTCAGGGATGACTAAGCCTTAAAGTTTGAGTAAGGAATGTGTGTGCATGTGCAATATCCCATTTCACATATTGAAAAAACATAGGGAACTGTATGAAAGCTGAATTTGATCTGCCTCAATCTGTAGGCTCTCCATTCAGGAAGCATGATCTTAATAAAGAGGAATAGGATATTTGAATATGTCGCACTGCACAATCGAATTTGTGGTTTGGGGAATCAGGTTACAATAATACCTAGAAGAGGGAATATGCACTTTTTTGATGGAAACACGTGCATTTCAATATATGGTTTAATATATACATTATTGTGATCTGTTTAATGACTTTATTTTTTTCCTTATCCCTTCCTAAAATTTGCATTTCTTCGATTACACAATTTTTAATAATTTATTTATTAATAATTATATTGATTACTTAGAAAGTTTTTTGACCTGCTAGCTGCCTACAGGAACATCACAGATATATATAAACATAGGGTTATAAATAATATTTGACATTATTGACATGTGTAATTTAATTTATTCCTTTGAACAATGCCCTTTGAAATGCTGACATTCTAAGCTTTTGAAACATTAATGCTTCTCTGTGAAAACTTCTATGTAATGGTTTTGGGAAAGTGAAGATGTGAAGAATATACATTTAAATGGAAATTTGGAAATGGTTTTCCTGAAAAATCAAGTTGTGAATATGGTATTAATTGTCCCCTTGAACTTTCCATTAAGCATGAGGGTGAGAATTCACATCTTTTATTTGCATTGAGCACTTTTACTAGCCTTTTGTGATTGCTATTTACAAACATTTGAACTGCACACACAATTAAATATTTTTAAAATTAGCTGTTCTGGAGCTCCAGTCTTTATTCTCAAAAATGTCTTGAACTAAATGCCAAGAACTTGCCTAAAACTAAACGTGGTGACATGAGAACTGGAGTTATGAAATGTATGTCTTTAACTGTGTCCACCTTGTAACAAAGACATTAAACCTAACTAGTCATTGTCTCTTCCTCCATTTAATGTAGTGAATTAATAAGAGAACTGAGCCTTTTTATTAAGTGATCTTAATAAAAAAGGCAAACAAACTGGCTTGGTGATTTTAGGATATGGAAATGTTTTGGTTAAGCAACTTGTATCTTAGCATTTCTGGAGGAACCAAAACACTTAAGTGTAGTTATGAATTATTTCATAGCAAGACTTTGTTTTCATAGAGAGGGGAAGTAAGCTGGTGAGAGGCTTTTAATGCCTTGTCCCTGGCTTGCCTATATCTTGCACAAAGGTTTTGACAAGAACTGCTGGAATTCCTTTCAAATACGTTAAAATTATAATAACTTTATTTATGAGTTGTTTATCTGTACAGTCAGAAAAGTTATGGATTCTCTTACTTGTAAGAGTTTGTAAATCAGAAGTATCTATTCTAAACACGTTGCCTTTCTGCTCCTGAGAGTATAAAGGCAGAATTGTAATAGCTATCAGAATATATTTTCTAAAGTTTTTTTTTTCTTCTTTAACCTTGTTTCTTAGTGCACAAGTGTTCAATAAGCCAAGAAAAGGGATCTAGTCAACTCTTTATCTTCCTAACCTAAATGCACTTGGTTATTGCTTAAAAAAGTCACATGAAGGGAAAGGGAGGAAGCATCCTCTGCAACCTGATGATCTGAGAGATAACAAAATTTCACTTAGAGTTTCCCATGGAAAGAAGCACTATCAAAATGGGAAAAAATGTCAAAGGAATGGAAAAAAAACAAAGTGCTATGATAAAAATAGAACTCAAGCCTTTTGTGAATAGGATGTGTAAGTATATGTGTGGGCAATGATTTAAACTTGCACACCTGTAAACCTGTACAGTAAACTTCAAGATCAAAAGAGCAGATATTCTAAATCTCCTCTCTGTAGGACAAAGTTCCTCCCAAATGCTGATTTTGTCTTTAAAACCCTATTTCTGTATCAGTTCCTAAATAATAATACTAATTAAATGTGTTCCTTTTTCTTCTCTGACGATTGTTAAGAAAAAAACTCATTACAAGTCTACCTTGTAAACAGTGCATTAAACACTGTTATACAGTATTTACACTGTATTAGGGGAATTGTAATTTGCTGGTTCCTAGTTTATTTCTTTAAATTGTGATTATATCAAAGCCTGCAATAAGGAGTCTCATCTTTCTATGGAAAATTGTCTCTATATAAACATATATTTATGTTTATGCAAGTATATTGCCATAGCCTTCAGTGCAGATGTAGTTTGGACAGCAAGGGATGCAACATAAAGTAGTAATTTCTGTTACATTACTGTAAATTCAGCAACTAAATACCAAATTCTGTGTTTAAATTATCTGAGAAACTTTTGAGGGAAAGATGAAAAAAGAAGTGATCAGGACTGCTAATTCAAAGAGGCAAAAGATGATGTGCAACTCAGCAGAGAATCTGGGCCATAATTACCAGGGGTAAATCACACCTGACTGATCTGATTTTCTTCTATGATAAAATGACTGGGTATGCAAATAGGGAGAGAGCAGTGGATGTCATTTACACTGACTTTAGCAGAAGCTGTAATACTCTCACCCACATTAAACATTACAATCTGGATCAGGGGAAAATCAGATGGGTAAAATTTGGATGACTAGACTCAGAACAGTGGTTAATGGATCAGACACTCAGAGGGTGATAACAAGGGCAGGGTCTTGGGCTTGTCTTATTTGCCATCTGTATCTATGACTACAAGAAAGTTGTGGGGTTTCTAGGTGACACCAAAGAGGGAGGAAAATAAATTTAAAAATTAATACATAGTAAAACCTCTTTTAAAGTGCTGTAACTGACCACAAAAATGAAATAACTTAGGATCCATTCGAAAGAATGGAGTAAATTAATCTGGATGTGAGGTTGCTTCATTAATTTATTATAAAATACAGCAAAATATGTATTCAGAAAGATACAGAATGTACAAAACCACAAGCATAGTACAGCTACAACTGTTAGGTCATTCTCTGTGTTACTTCATTTAATAAGAAAGTAGGAGAAATATCCTTCTAGAACTCAATTTCAAATGATCAAGTTTTAGAAATATAAATATAACCTAAATAAAACTGTTTCAAATACGTAGGTAATGATCTGAATATATGACTTAAATTTCCAGTTTGGGAACACTCAGAATTTCACACTGACTTTGTAGATAAACTTCTATAAATGCCTTCTTTTTCTCTGCTTAAAAAATATATAAAATTTGTTTGGTATTTTCCATGTGAAATCCATGTCTGTCTTTTACATCTTTAACAGCACAGCTGCTGTTAATGCAGACCCTGTTTTAAAAACCTTATAAACTTTTATGAACTAAACCTGCTTCTAATTTGTATCAGTGCATACTCTTTCAGTGGAACATTTCAGTATGAAAGATTTTTTAATGGAGGAGAAACCTAAAACAAGGTATGATATTACAGCAGATATCCCACAATTAGTGATTATACAGACTGCTAGATTTGAGGCTTAATCTAATATGCTCTATAACTAAGGTAACACAAAGTTAAATAGCTTTTTTTTTTTTTTTTTTTTTCCTTGAATGCCAATGTGATTCATCTGAAGTTAATTTTGGATCTTTTTTGATAAGTTTTGTGCATAATATGGGCATAAAACTAGATTCCTCCACTATCATTTGGGTTTCATTGCCATAAAACATTCAGGTTTAACTACAGATGGAGTTAGTAACTTTGGTATCAGTTCTTTATAAAATTAGATGGTACCATATAATTTCCCATAAAGTATTTTGTTTCCAAGTAGGTTATATTATCTTTATGAATGCAGGTGAACTGAAGTAGCTTAGAGACTGCAAGCATTACTGTAAAGTTAAGCTGCTTGTAAAATTGTCTGAAAAAACACCAAAAGAAGCAGGAATAAAGACCTGCAAGTAGGCTTCTCCAGGCATAATAGAAAGAAAAAAAACCCTTCAGTTCATAATTCAGCACTTTTTTTTAATAGAAGAAAAGTGCTTCATTTCTATTTTAATTAAAAATGTAATAGTCAATGAAATGGAGATCAGAGTCCAGGAGAAATAAATGAAAGCACCTATTTTTCTTTTCCTTGTTTTCCTATTTTATTCTTGCTCTTATGTTCTTATTTTCAGCTCAGCTTCTTTTTTTCTCCAAATGGGAAAATTGTTGAAAATGTGGATTTTATGGGATTTTAAAAAAAAACCAAAAAAAAACCATATCCAGTTTTTGTTGCAAGTCATTAAAAAATGCAGTAAGGATTCAACTGAACAAAGTGCTATTTGGCTACTCCTATAAATCACTGGTAGATATTGTTTTTAAGATCATATTCCCCATGGTTAAAGTTTCTTTCTGTCTTTCCATTTTCTAGATCTTTCTACACAAATTCCCTTGACTGAATAGTAAGCTGAAAATACTGATAAAACCCCCCAAAGCTGACAGCTCTTCTCCCCATTTTGTGCATGAAGTGCAGGACAGAGACATTTGAGCTCCTGGGATGCCACAGAGGTTGCATAGCAACGGGTGCCAGAAGCAGCTCATCTCTGCTGACTGCCACACTCCCAGGACAGCAGAGAAAGTATTTCAGGGATTGCAGCCTCAGATCTTTTAGACTCTTTAACCTTTTGTGTTTAAAAGAATGAACTATTTTTAAACAGTACTGTGTAAGCATACATAGCTTTTTAGGTTCCACCAAGACAAGGAGAGTGAAACAGGAATATTAATACATCTTTTCTAAAAAGCTTTTTATACTCATATAAAACTTTTACTTTCATAGAATAAAGCTACAGATGGGACCAAAATGTGAAAGTAGAATAACATACTCTCCTGACCACTTGCAAAATGGTGCTACAATTAATTTTTGTCAATGACAGAAAACCAATAATTTTTTATATTTTTCTGCATCAATGGAACTTCCATTGTGCAGTGAGAGCAGTAAGATGCATGATACACATGGAATAATGAAAGAGTTGGAAAGAATGATTGACACTTAAACCTGACAATGCAATGGTTCCATTTGGGACAAATAACACTGGTCTCTAGTTAGGCAGCACTTAGAATTCCTAATATTTATAATATTTTAGTTTCAGGATTTTAATAATTTACAAAGTAGAAGTGGGACTTTGCAAGTTACTTTCATTTCTTTGCAAAGAAAACACGTGAATCCCAGGAACATTTCACACATCTATAAAGGTTCCTTTAGAAGATTATTAAGCCCCTTAACAACATGAAGCAACAAAGCTTTGTGACAAATTACTCCCAGATACAAACAGAAAACAAGTATGGCTCCACAGAGAAATAATTAGGACAAACTGGCACACTACTTAGATTGGAAATCATCATAGGATAAGATTGCCTTTTAAAGCCTCTAAAGAGTTTGAAGTGAAAAATTAATTTGTCAATGAAATGTAGACACCTCCTGTGTTAAGCTGAGTGAGGATTTTCAGGATCAGAAGTCTGGACTTAGGTGCCTAAAATCCCCAGACATTTCCTGTGATCCAGAATCCTTAATGATAAGTGATTTAAAGCAAACTTTAAAGGGAGTCAATTGCTGTTTTTGTCAGTAACTGATCCGAGGCCCCAGAGGCTGAGTCTTCAGGAGCACTAAGACTTACAGTTCCAATGGAAGCTGGCAGTACAGGGTTTTGAGCTTGTATGAACTCATGAAACATTACAGACTGCTAAGTAGTGTGAAAAATGAGATGGCTATAAATACAAACTTTGCAATTATTTTTGGATTTGAGTGCTATGTGATTCAGCTCCTCTCCTGTAAACTGTATTAACTAATCTAGCATGGATATTTTTTGGTGAAGCCATGTTCACAGTTTTGGTAGCTGATAATTGTAAAATGATTGGTCTGAGACACAGGCACTGTATTTCAGCAGTGAAATTGTCTCTACTATTTCATATGCAAACTTTTTTCTAATTGTTCATAATTTTTTACTGTGGGATTTAAAAAAAAAAAAAAAATACTTTTTCTGGATATTCATGCCTGACCTTTGCTTAAGAAGAATGGCATGCAATTCAAGAGGTGACCAATTTGTTATAATCCCTTTCAACCAAAGGCTGGCCCAAGTGGGAATGGTATCTCCATGGCTGAAAATGAGAGGTTTTGAACTGCTGCTGAGCAGACACAATTAGGGTCCTCATATCCCAAGATGAGAAAATTAATTTGCATGCCTGTAAGGAATAGTGCCAAGGTGCAAGGTACACAGACTCCAAGGCATCCTTACACAGACAAACAAAGCCTAGGATGTATTACATTAATTGCTAAATAGATGGAGTGCAACACATTAGTAACATTCTTGCCCACACAGTGATGCTAGATATTTTTGAAGAACTATATTAAATAACATACCTAAAAATCTAATTAAGAGAAGTGTCAGTCACAAATGATTTCGAAGTAAATATTGTGATTTCAGAAACTGTTTCCATTTTGGAAAAGAGCAAAACATTGGAACCTTTAGTTTTTATAAAATTAACTGAATAAACTAAACTAACATTACTAAATAATTTCACTTGTTTGGAAAACGTGAAGTACAGTTCATATTCACCTATGGTGTTGAATATTAAACTAGCTATACTAATAAATAAATTAAAATGTTTGGAAAAGCTGACCATTTGATCTTTGTTGGTTATTGCCAAAATGACTTCCACATTACAAACAAACAAATAAAAAACAAAACCCATCCAAACCAAACAAAAAAAAAACACCGTGGTTCACATTAAATAGTAGTTAAGGTTTTTTAATCTTTTAGTGTCAGTCCTGAAGATGATTGAGTTTTTAATATGAAAGTTGAGTTCACAAAAATTTATCAATAAAAATTAAGCTACAGACATGTTTATGGACATAGATTTTAAAGGTTTACAATAGTACCTTTCCTAGCATCAGATAATTTAGCAGCAGTGACCTTTAATATTTGGCAGTAGTACCTTTTTTCCGAACAATACTGGAAGAAATGAAAGACATGAAAAAATGCTTAGCTTGTGTTTTGCAAAATTAACAATTTAAATACCCAAGCCTGAGGGACAGGTTTTTTTAAATAATCTATTTCTGTAAATGGGATGCAGAGTCACAAAAATTTATTTAAGACCACAACATAGTATAAAAATGTGATTGAATAAGAACTGAGAGTAAACCTCAAAGAAATCTCAGTGGTTTACTTGTTACTAAGTTCTTTCAGTCACAGAAATTTTACTCCTATATTTAGTGCTCCCCTTCTCTAATCCTTGTTCCTTACCTTATTCTTACCTTTCTTAACTTATTTTTATGCTTACTCTGCACTTCTGTAATTGCTGAGAATTTTATAAAAGCACATTACACAGACAAAAGTATTTACTTGGCATAGTTAAGTATACATGTAGTATGTGCTATAAAACTAACTACTCACAATTTCAAGCATTTGATTAGAATAATTTTGAAATTACTACAGTGGTTTTCTGCCATCTGTCAGTAATATTTCAAGTAGAAAGAAGAGCTAAAATACAGCTCTTTTTTTCCTTTAGATTTTTCTCTTAAATTTTGTTTTCAAATATATGTAAGAAATATGAGTTGTTCTTAAAAAGCCTTGAAGTATTTGTAGTCTGCCCATGTAAAATCACACCTGTGATGACTTCAATGGAAATGCTCAATGTGTGAAAAGAAGAATTACAGATCCATACTGAGCTCCCTTTTCATACAGTCCTTGTTTATTATTTTCTAGCATTGGCTGTATATAAGTAAGTAAGTATAATAGCTTAGTTCATATTATTTCAACATATCTAAGCTTGCAAATTAAAAGACCTGTAGTATCAGAGCAGTTTTGAAACCTCTATGGCATTTCCAGTTAAAGTTGGTTTTCAGTTTTAAAAACATACTGGAGAAAGTAATACATAGTACTGGATAGCTGCACACAATTTTCATAAACAGTTTTTCAATAAATATTTGAATTAAGTTCATGGTATTCTGTCTTCAAAGCAAAATCAGAAGAAAAACAGTGATGTGTTTGCTCCTATGGAGTACTAAAATTCAAACTCATTATAGACTTATAGTTGAAAAGTTGAAATTGCACAGGCATCTTTCTCAGAATCTTTCTGTAGAATGAAGGCAAGTATCCAGTGCAGATAGAGAGTGATGCTTGTAAGTGTTCAGTAACAACATCCTCTAGAATTTATCTGCTTCCTACCTCCGAAGTGTTCTCTTCCTCTTGTACCTTGCTACATGACACAAAAGTTTCCCATCTGCACTTGCCTAGAACTCAAAAGTAGAATCTACATATGGAAACTTCTGTCTGGAGATATTTTGACCTTTGATGTAATGATGCAGATTTTTGCTTGGCTGACTAATTCAGATCTTTATTGTTACCAAATCTATTTATTCCCAGAGCTGGGTTTGAGGTCCTTCAATAACATTCTTTTTCTTAGCAGATATAAAAGAGAAGGAATGAGGTGAGGGCTCTTATTGGTAGAAGGTTATAAGGAACACATCTGTTCCCAAACAATTTTTATTATACAGTGTGGGTAATTGAAGTTTTACAGCCATTTATGAAATTAAATTCTCATAAGGAAAGATACTGTGATAGGAATTGGAGAACTAAAAATAATTCTGGTACTTTAGACACTCAAATTTTCCACATGACTGATTTTTTGGCATTTCCATAATTCTGTAACACAGAAATCCATAGTATTCTAACTTCTGGAACACTTAGAGATTTGCCAACGATGAATGTGCGTCTTTGGCTAGTATAGGGTTGTATGGACGCTAGAAGTTACAGATGTGACACCCGATGGTGCACTCGTGACCGATATTACCGATGCTCCTGCACAGAGTGGGTTTGCAGAGGGGATGGGAGCATCCCTGGCCGAGAGGCAGCCGGCTCTGCTGGGTTTGCAGAGGGGATGGGAGCATCCCTGGCCGAGAGGCAGCCGGCTCTGCCAGCAGATGGAGCGTGTCCTCCCCGCTGGATGCGGCTCCGGGCGCAGCCGGCTCTGCCAGCAGCGCCCGCCCTGCGGAGCGGCACACGCTCCACCAGCCACACGCTGCCGTGCATGCTTCTCATGCTTCCAAATATTAATGCCTTTTTTTATTTTTTTATTTTTTTTATTTTTTTTATTTTTTTTTTAATTTTTTTTTTTTTTGTGTTTTTTTGTCTTGGCTTGTTTGTTTGTTTGTTTTCCAACTTACATCCTATCCATTGTGCTCTAGTCCTAGCCTTTTGTACTCTTGATTGTTTTAGGATAGATCTCCCATGTGCCATCAAGCAGAAATTCTGATTTATCTAGTTTCTAGAGACTAAAATAGGCTTTACCTCTAATACAGAGCTAGCAGAAAACAGTATGATGTGTAAAATTTAATCTTTAGTTCTCTATTGGTCCCACATATAATTTTAAAATTAATTTGCACTTTAAAATATGAATCACACTGGGAATCCCCCAGTAGCTAGTCTGAAAACTCAGACACCAAGGATCCAGCAACCCCTTGCCACCCCATCTCCCCTCCCCACTGCAGAGCAATCTCTCAGTGCAGAGGAGCTGACTGGGGTCTCAAACTTGTTGGCCATAAACTTATATAAAAATAAAGTTGTGATGCTACTCTATCTTGATATGTATTTGGATTCTTATGAAGAAACACCAGTTATAACCATTGTATTAAAAAAATCCTTCAGAAATGCAAAGGCTACCTTCTACTTTGAAATTGAAAGTAAGCTTAAAAATGTATTATTCAGGTGTAGGGATTTTTTGGTTTAGTTTGAGAGGTGGTGTTTTATTTCATCTGGGAGGAAAATTTAGGTTTTTAAAAATTAGAAACAGATTTTTTTTTTTTTTTCTTTCCCCTTCTTTTTATTTGGATTAATAGCTCCTGGGCCTGTTTAAACTTACAGACTTACCAGAAAATATACAAGTGCTTGCTGGCATTAACCCCATAACACTCCATGAAGAAAACAAACCCCTTCCAAACAAATTCTGGATGTTTTTAGAGTAATCAGTTTACAAAGACAAAAGTACTTCTCATTCTTGAAGTTTATAATGATAGAAGGAATCATGTTAATGTATAACTTTCCTTGTCTGACTAATATTAATTTTATCTGGAGGAATGCTTCTGTGAATAAATCTTATATGCAAGGCAGAACTGAAATATTTTTGCAGTATGATTTTTACCATGCCAATATTTTTGTGTTTCTAGTAAATAACTTTCTACTGACAATTTTTGTATAACATACTGCATTTTCTGTTCTCACAATTTGAATTCATAAAACAGAAACTCAGATGTTTTATCTAAAAATATTTTTAAATTTATCAATGATAACCTAACAATGTTACAAAATGCAAAGCTTAAGACCATTCAGCTCTCTGAAAATATTTGCACAATCAGTTTTGAATTAAAATGCTGCATCTTCTCTTGAGTAAAAATAAATTGGAAGAGTAATAGCATAAGAAAAACATATGATGAAGAACAGTGATGAAATCTTTTGTTTTTGTGTAGGAAGATATGAGATCATGTATTTGTCATGGTTCATTGGTGGAATCATTACTTGTAGAAAAACCATAACAAATGTTCCTATTCTGCAATTGTTTTTTCTCTCTCTTTCAAACCAGAGAAGGAGTTGTAAAAAGGCAATGCTGACAGAAGATTTACAAATCAGTTAAAAGTTATTCATACTGAAAAGATCAAATCTTACCCAGATTTCAAGATAAGTGTTTTAGAATAAAAAAATCATATTAGAATTCTTCAAGATTTCATAGAAAGGGATAAAGTTGTTAAAGCATTTTATTTTCTCCCATATGTTTATGGGAATCTGGATGAGGTCAGAGATACAAGTTTTCCTGATATTTCAGCCAATACAAGAAGTTTTTCCCCAATTCTTTATTTCCTCTGATGTCACAGAGGCCATCACTGAGACCCTCTACTGTTTGGTTGGGAGGATTGTATGTAATAGCAAGGAAAAGAGAAGGCAGCTCTTTGTGTATAGAATAAAGTAATCTAAAATATATAGCAGCATATTAACTAAGAAAAGAAAATCTAAAAGAAGTAGGTATGCAGATCTTAAAATGACAAGGACAGCCATCAAAATGAGTCTGTAATCTGGTACAGCAGAATGGTATCACATTAATAAAGAGAATAAATATAGGATAAAACTGTATAAATTGGTATTTTATTCCATTATCTTTTGTTGTTTTGATTAACAATATACAGCAATTCAGAGACTTTGATATAGTCACAATAGTTGTGTTACATTAATTATTTGGACTGCATAATTTCATACTCATTATCACTGTGTAGTTGGGAAAGGAAAGAATAATTCACAGAAAGGTTTACTCTAGAGTGCTTTGTGAGGGAGCTACATCTGCCAGTCTGACAGCAGCTTCAGTCAGTAGTTAATCCAAAAGGTTTTTGTAGGATGCTCTAGGTTTAGAAAAGGAAGAGATTTCTGAAGAAAGAGCTTTGGTATCTTTTTAAATCTTAGATATTATAAAACTAGAGAAATTATACCAGAAAATTAATTGGCTGTAATTTTCTAATCACATAATGTAGTGATAGGTATTAGCATCTGGACCAAGACTGCTTGTATGCCTATGTAAGGTAATTGTGGGAACTATTTTCTTTCCATTGAGATAGCTTATCTTGCGTTTTTACTAAATTCATGTGCTAAGTCTTTTCTTGCATGAGCAACTTCTACAGAACACTCTTTAAACAGAACTTTTCGATGTATAATTATCCTCTTTTAATACTTAAGCAGTAGGCGAAATAACAATTTCAGAGCATCTTATCTGAACTGCCTGACCTATCATTTAATCACTCCATCATTTTATATACTCCATTCTTATTTATCTCTTTTAAATTGCCTCCTTTCATTCATTCTCACAGTCTCTGCACATGCTTTTTTCCTTGTCATTTCTGCATTATTTCTAAAGAGAAATGAATGAAGTTGATCTGTTATCAGATGTCTTATATCAGTGTAACTTTTTGGATTTATTCCAATATGTATCAGAAGAGGATGCAATTTGGTACTTCAGAAGAGAATTTTCAGGTGCAAAACTCTCTTAACTCAAAATAAAAGCATTAATAGAATTTTGTGTGTTCACATGCAAACTTTTAATTAAAAAAATTTAGATCATTGTTTCAGTGTAATTAAGATTTCATTCAGATAAACAAAATTATGTCCAGTAAAGCCAGTTAATTTTAATTCAGAAGTGTGTTAAATAATCAAGCTATGTTCCTTTTCATCCACTTTCATTTTCTCTAATACATTTTGTGGTCCATACAAATATCCTTCTGATTTTTTCCATCCTTCATCTCAAATTATTTCATCTCTGTAAAATTCTGATATGTCTTCCTTTGCCCTTTTCAAAAATCAGTATCCATAACATGAAATATCCATTTAAAGAAAAAAGAACTGTAATACAGCATTCTTTCTCTCCTCTATTTACACTCCTCACAACTTACAGCCTGATACAAGTATAGACTATGTACACCAATTTTAGAATGTATTTGTATTCATACAAATTTAGAACAATGAAATTAAATGTTTGATTTGTTCATAGATGGTATAAACTCATAAGAAGGGATAGGCAAGGAAAGAAAGGCAATGGTGTAGCCCTGTATGTTAAGAAGAATTTCCATTCTCCAGAGTTTGGTGCTGCTGATAAAAGGTTTGAATGCTTCTAAGTAAGAATCAGGACAAGACCAAGAAAGCAGGTATCATGGTGGGAGGCTGTAACAGACCAGACAGGAGGATGAAGGGATGGATGAAATACTCTATAAGCAGAAGGAAGAGTTATCATGATTGGTAGCTCTTGTGGGCGACTTCCACTTTCCAGAAGTCTGCTGGAAATAAAATACAGCAGAAAGGAAGCCACCTAGGAGATTCCTTGTATCTGTGGAAGACAACTTCCTGACACAGCTGAGGGAGACAGATAGGGAAGGAACCTGTTTGAGAATGAAGAATTTGTGGGACGTGTGATGGTTGCAGACCTACTTGGACACAGCGATCATGAAATGATGGTTTTGTGTTCCCAGAGAAGTAAGGAGCAGGCCTGATAGCTATATTGGACCTCAGAAAAGCATTCTGGCCAGTTTGGGAGACGTGCTGACAGAGCCCTTTGGGGGTAGTCCTGAAGGGCAAAGGAGTCCACGAAGACTTGACATTCTTCAATAAGGAAATCCTAGTTACAGGTGCAGGCTGTGTCCATTCACTGAAAGACAAGCAGGGGGGAAGACCATTCTAGGTGAACAAAGAGCTTTCCTTAGAACTCAGGAATCAAAGGAGAGTTTATGACCTTTGGAAGAAAGGCCAGACAGCTCAGAAGGACCACAATGATGTCGTGAGTTTATGCAGGGAGAAAATTAGAATGGCCAAAGCCCAACTAAAAATCAACCCGGCTACTGCTGTAAAAGATCATAAATATGCTCCTAAAAAAAAAACCAAAAAACAAGCCATAGTAGCAAAAAAAGGAGGGCTAAGGAGAACCTCCATCCTGTTTTTGGATCTTTAGAAAAGCCTAATGACAAAAGATGAGGAAAAGACTGAGGTAGTTAATGACTTCTTTGCCTTGGTCTTTTTACAGTAGGACCAGCTCTTCTCTGGTTCTCAGACTCTGGAGCTGGAAGACAGGGATGGGGAGAAGAATGAAACTCCTGTAATCCAAGAGGGAATTATCTACATGGATCATGCTATACCACAGGAAAATATAAAATCCATCTACAAGAAGGGTCAAAAGGACCTCTGAGACAGGGAACATCCTGGAGCAGATCATGTTCAACATCTCAACACAGCATGTCAGGGGATGAGGCCAAGACATTGGGGGTTTATGAAAGGCAGGTCCTGCTTGACAAACCTGATCTCTTTCTGTGACAGGATGGCCTGCTTTGTGAATGAGGGAAAGGTTGTGGGTTTGTCTACCTGGACTTAAGTAAAAAGCATTTGACAACAGTTTCCCACATCATTCTCCTGGAGAAACTGTTCATGGCTTGGATGGGTGTGCTCTAAACAACTGTCTCTATGTCTGGGCCCAGAGGGTGGTGTGGTGGTGAATGGAGTTAAATCTAGCTGACAGCCAATTGTATGTGGTGTTCCCCAGGGCTCAGTAATGGAGCCAGTTCTGTTTAATATCTTGATGATTTGTCAGTAAGTGATCTTTCAGTCAGTTTGAATGTGACACCAAGTTGGTGGTATTGTTGATGTTATGGAGGGTAGGAAGGCCCTGCAAGAGATCTGTACAAGCTGGATCAAGGTCAACACCAATTGCATCACATTCATCATGGCCAAGTGTCATATCTTGTACTTGGGTCACAACAAACTCGTCAAGTGCTACAGGTTTGGGACAGAGCCCCTGGAAAGCTGCCCAGCAGTAAAGAATCTGAGACTGAACATGATCCATCTTGTACCCAGGTGGCCAAGAAGGCAAACAGTTTCAGTCTGGAGAAAAGTAGGGTCAGGGATCACCTCATGACTCTTTACAACTACCTGAAAGGAGGGTGTAGTGAGGTGGGAATTTCTTCTTCCAAGTAACAATTGATAGGACAATACAAAATGGCTTTGTGTCAAGGGATGTTTAGATGGAATACAGGGGAAATTTTTTCCCCAAAAAGATTGTCAAGCATTGGAAGAGGCTGCTCAGAGTGTTTATAGAATCAACATCCCAGGACTTATATAAAAGATGTGTAGATGTGGTGGTAGATGTGGTGGCAGATGTGGTGTTTAAGGACATGGTTTAGTGTTGGACTTGGCAGTGCTGTTTCAGACTCAACGATCTTACAGGTCTTTTCCAATCTAAATGATTCTCTGATTCTAGATGCCACCATAATAAACATGATCAAACATATACTTCTTTTCACCTCCTTGCTACCATCCATATCAATGCATGATCTTTCACCATCATGTGCCAATTAATTTACAGTCTTGAAAGGCTTTTGTAAAGGACTTTATCCTAAGCTTTTCAGGCATTCAGATAAGTCATACTTGCTCTTTCTCCACTGTGACGCTTTTTTGAAGACTGCCATCTTCAAAAACAATTTTTCTCCTCTTTTTTTTTTTTTTTTTACTGTCCAGATTGTGCTCTTCTGAATGTCATGACTTTCATTGTTTATATCAGTTTTCCAAAACCCAGTGTAAGAATGGCCCTTTAGCCACCAGTTGTTCTTAGTAGTCTTGTTAAAATTATAGTGCTATCTGATTCATTGTATCTTACATGTCTTTTGAATGACATTTGGAAAAAAAATTAACAGAGGATTTTATACCAATCTTACTGCAAGAGAAATAAACTAAATAACATATGGTTTTTGTTTTCTTTTCCTGAAGGCAGAAGAGTGGAGTGAGGTGCATGAAAGTTACCCATTAAGCATTTTTTAGCAGAGGCCTTCCAAATCTAATGTAAATGTTCTACTTGCTAATCAAGTCTCTACACAGCCAGACTGTGTAGGACTGCAACACAGGCAGTTCTGCTATCTTGTTCTAAATGTACTTAGCTTCAATAATAGAACAAATATCATGAATTTTGCTGTGCAATAAAGGAGGAAAAATAATAGTGGCAGAAAAGAAAAGCACATCTGATTTGGAAGTGCTTTGTGATTTTGCAGGTAAGAATTATCTTCTTTCCTTTCTCTTGGAGAATTTCTAATGAGTCATTTACAGCTGTTAGAAGGGCAGTGAACTTTATAGATATCATTGTGTATATCTGTAGTATGTCTTCTCTGTTTTTTATTTTTTTTCTAAAGCAAGGTGGCAATAGTTACCTTAGTTCAAAGTCAATGTTGCTATGTCATACTGTTATCAGTTAGGTCTGAGCCTTATGAATTAATTATAATGGTCTATGAACTCCTTTCTCATAACTTTTTATATAAATGTTTTGCCATACAGAATCCCAAGGAACATTAAGTTAGAGAAAATTAAAGAGAAAAGTGACCAGGAATGTCATAATTTGTGAACCCAGTAACAGCTCAGTGTAAATCTTTAAGAGTTCTTTCATCTCTCTTGAGCTCATTAGCTGTAATAATCTTCCTGATTCTGGGTCAGTCATTGAAGTGTAAAACTCTCAGGGATATGATTATATTTACCTGTTGTTGAGACAATTTTTTTTTTGACATCCAAGGACTGATGAGAAGGATAACTGTAGCTAATGCTTCTGCCTTATTCCTTAGGCATTATTTCAGAAATCTTTTAACTCAGCCAAATGGAATATTCCAGTATGTTTCTCAACATTATCTCAATGTCATCTTCCCCTGTAGCAGGTAATGCAAGCCAAAGAAAGGTTACTAGCTTAAGTAGGCAATAAACTCCCATAAAATGAAGTTTAAAAGGCAGATTAAGAGATGTTTTCTCTCATTATATATTTTAAAATAATTGCTGTTGATAATCATTAACGGTTTTTAACTCATTCCAAAAACTACTTATCCCTACTTTTTTTTCCTTCATTTTAATTGTAATATGAAGATTAGAGAAATAGTATTTAAACCAATTGTCCAAAAATGCAGCATACAATTTATTAAAATGAAGAGTTTTTTAAGCAAAGAATTCATGCAGAAGCTAGAAGAAAATACTGAAAAATATTTGAGTAGTTAATTGCAACAAATATGTGAAACAAAATAAAGTAGTAAATATATAAACATAGTTTTACCAAGATGTTAAAATATTGTCCATCATACACTGACACAAATATAGCAATCTTTACAATTTTTCCTTGTATGGGAATTTTAGTATTTGGTGTCATAAATTAAATCAGTTATAATATATAAGGATATATATATAAGCAGTCAATAAGTAATATAATTTTATGCTGGTATTGTTTATAGTATATTAAAGTTACTGGAAGAGAATATTTGTACTTAAATGGTCATTAAAGAAATGCATTGCATGGATGGCACAAATTGGGTGCTGTGTTATTTAAAAAATTAAGATGAATTTAGTACAGGGCTTAACACTTAGAAGGAAATCAGTTAAGCAGGCTAGAATTACCTGGTATTTTTTCCAAAGCATGGGTTTAGTATAATATTAGAGCTGTCGATATTTATGGATTTTAAATTAAAATAAAACCTATATCTTGTCTCTTTATAAAACCACAATCTTTAATTGCTTGTGAATTGCAAGAAAAAAGTTGTTTTGACTTATTCCTGCTCACATGAAAAAATCAATTCAGAATTTCATAGAGGCATGAACAATTTTAAATATATTATTTCAATTATTCTTGCTGTTTATTAGTCTGTGTGGGGTCATTAAGCCTATGAACATTTAGGATTACAGATTTACACCAGGAAAATATTAATAAAATCTAGAGGCAAAGCAGACTAGAATGTCTCATGTTGAGAGTTTGCATAACTGTTTTGCTGAAAAAGACTATCCAGCAAGGTGTTATCCATAAATATTGATATATTGGTTTTGACAAAGCATTGTTAATAAGAATAAATACAAATTTTTCTCAGTGGTATTGATAAAGTACAAAAAAAGACAGAAAGTTAAAAACAGATTTTCTCAAAGCTGAATATAATTTTGAAATATACCTCAGTGTTGTTAAAGTGAATGATTTATTAGATGGACAGGCTTGAATTTTTTTTTAAATTTCTTTTAAATCTCTTTTAAAATTCCCACTGGACTATTGGGGTTTTGAGCCAAGTGAGGTTGTGTTTTGAACAGAATCACAAAGTATAACAACATGTCCCACACTTACTAAATGAAATATAAAAATATATTGACTTTTTAATGTAAATAAATAGTTTCATTCTTATCAGGAACAGCCTTATTCCCAGGATTTCTGAGTATTTGGTATCTACATTTTTGGTATCTAACCTTCTATTACAAATTAAAGCTAATGGGTTAGTTTCACTTGGTGACTAATATGTTGTCCAGTGGCACTTAAAAAAATTAAATTAAATTAAAATTGATTTTGTTCCCTCCTTTTGTTCTTATAACATTTATCAGACAAAAAAAGATGCTAACAACTTGGAGTGGTGATTTGTTTTGCTTTTGAAGTACTGAGAAGTCTTCTCTGAAGTTTCTTATAGCACATATGATGAACTTTCAGAGAGCTTTAATGAATTTCTACGCTTTGAAAAAAGTTGCAGAATTTGTGCATGGAGATAGCTGTTCTGTAAATTGAGACCTTCTCAGCTTTCTGGTGAGTTCTAAGAATTACTCTATTAATCAACTCAAGTCAGTGTTTAACCTTGGTATAGCAGTTCATATTACATATTCAAAAATCCTTTCCAGTATTAATGATCACCCTCTCTTAGTAGGGCACAATATTTTTTATAGCCTGGCAATCTGGATTTTTGAATGCACTGAGCATCAGTTGTATTCCCATCCCTGTAGCATCAATCATATGCAGTTTGCCACCATAATTCAACAGTCAATATATCCTTTACACCCAAGAAATAAGTGCTATTTTTTAGAAGTTATTGGGTTCACTGTGCATTGATTTCAGTTTATTACAGTGTGTTAATACCCTAGTCACATCCCTCAAATTACAACAAAGTAATTAAGAGAAACATAAAAATATAATTATGTTTTGTTTGAAAATTCTGTAATTTCCATGCAGACTGGGTAAATTATTCATATTGGATGTGGATTTAATTTTTCCTTTATTGCACGGATAGCATAATCCCATTGTTCTAATTATAGAGATAGTAAATAAGAGAGAAAAGAATACCACCTCTTACTCCTAAAAAAATTCTACTGGCACACTAAGAACTAATTAAAATTTATTATTGCATCATATATTGCACCAATAAAGAAGTTTTGTAACAAAAGCCTGCGTGGGAAGGAAGGAGTCAGAGGGTTATTGCTAGGTTGTTTTTCAGTGAGTGCTTTCTTTCTCTCTAGCACTTGTTCAAATGCTTCAGAATGTTCTCATAAAGCTGTTGCTGTTGGTCACTGGTGTAATATGAGCTGGGGCACTCTCAAAACCAGTGTGGAGCATTCATTTGCAATGCCTGCAGAGCTAATACAATTTTCATTTTCTCTTGAAGAGCTGGTTAAGCTGTATTGCTATTATGCACTGTTTTCTGCAGTGCTGTGTCTTCATCAACTCCACCTTGCACACAGATCTCATTTAGGATTTGAGACAGAGGCAAAGAGCAGTTGAGCAGCCTACTTACCTTCTGCACTTCTTGGATCTGGGGGAAAAACTGTTACATGGAGTTGAAACAAGCAGCTTGATGGTCCTGCCATTTCTGAGATGTGATTTTGCTATTGCTGTCAGAACATGCTGACAGATTTACCCTTGCTGTGCTGGCCATGTTGCATTCTCTGCACACAATACAGTGATGGCACCAACGATGGCAGCTCTATGCTGTAATGTGCAGGTAGGAAATGGAGATCAGACACTGAGTATGCCCTGCTCAGGTACCTGGCCCTCATCTCCTTCAGAAAAGGCAGAGGAAAAGAAAACACTGTGAACCTTACAGGTAAAATTACAATACTGAGGTTTATAAGCAATTGTCCACTTTTCAATGAATTTACTCCTGTCCTTGTTATGCTTGAGAATAAAAAAAAGGCAATAATACAATAATTGGAAAGGACTAAGCTATAGATGTATCTTTGGCAAGATTCTCTCCCTTGATCTTATGCACCTGTGGAACAAATGTCTAAGTTGACCTAGATATTTAAATTTCTGTTATAGCTAACAGGATGGAATCAATTTATTTGATTGCAGTCTGATATACAGGAATAAGCATCACTGAATCTATTGTCCAGGACTTGACTGATAATAACAGGAGCCTTGCTGTTAGGACATTGTAAACACCCACATTTAATCAAATTGTGTTCTTTAACTAATTTGTAAGCAGATGAGAGAAGAATAAATGTCAGTATTGGAACATAAAGATGACTTAAGCCCCTGGACTGCATTCAATAGTTAGAGGACTCTGGATACACCAACAGAAAAGTTACTGGACATGAAGTTAAGGCTGAAAAATAAATCTGCTTTTACAGAAACACAATTTGCAAATTTGGATTTGATCCTAAGAAACAAATTTAATGAAAACTAAGGCACTCTAGAAGATATGAGCATGAAGCTGACTTGCAATTAACCTGTGTCAAATACTCTGTGGGACACATAAATTGGGAGAACACAGGGATCGAGGACTTGAAATTGAGTTTAGAATACCCCAGTAATTACTGTGAACAGATAGCTATTACATGGGATGTCACTCTTAGTTAGACCAGAAGTTCATGTTGGCACTGAGAAACCCTAATAAAAATGCATTTGGATATAGATTAAAAGAGGATTTGATTTAACAAATTTTTATTATATGGAAGGAAAAAAAAAAGAGATAAATAGTTATACTCAAACATTCCAATCAATTTTGCTTCCAACTGCACCAACTATCACTGAAGAGAGTGCCACTCAAGGTGGTCACATCTCCTCTGAGAAAGGTACTTTGATACAATCAAAGCTTTTTCACTGTGGTGCAGTCATTTACCATGCCCCACTTCTCTGGTATTTTTTTACCAAAACTTAATCCAAATTCCACTCCTACACTATACACAGAGTGAGACTGAGCATTTCCTCATCCCAAGGATCATTGTGGGCTATTAAAAAGAATATTTACTTCCCTAGGGAAGTATCATTATATGTGTTTCCTGTCTGTCTATCTATCCATCCATCCATCCATCCATCCATCCATCCATCCATCCATCCATCCATCTATCTATTCATCTATCCACCTACTCATCCATCTATCCATCTATCCATCTATCATCTTTCACATGCATATATACAGAAATCAAATATTTAAAAAATATTTCCCATTAAAAAGGCTGTCTCTGTATTCATATTTGCTCTCTTATAAGCAGACATTTGCCTTTGCTGCAAAGAAGTAGAGAATCAGTAAGTAACAATAATATATTTTTGTGTTAGGGAAAGAAAACAGCATAAAAAAGAGGTGAGGCCCCAAATATCTATACCAAGAGGATCCAATGCTTATTTTTTTTTAAGGCCAAAATATAAATCAAAGTAAAAAAAAAAAAGTGTCTTCCTCCTGAAAATTTTGTTAGGTAAGACACTGCTACCATCTGATATTTAATAAAAAGAATATGACCTGAGAAAGACACAAAGGTTTTTCTCCTCCATGTTTTCAATTGAACAAGCTTTAATACTCTATTGAGATTCTTTACTACTGGGGATATTTCAGTGCAGTACAATTTGTTTCAAAGTAATAGCTTTCCTGTTAGAGCTAGTTTGTCATGTCAGAGGGGATGATTATTCATGATAAGCCACTGGCAATATTACCAGCAATTTTTTAAAAATGTAGGGTACTGATTAATTTCAGAAATATTAGCTACTGAAAGCAGACATCAGTACTGCAGAATGGATGAGACACTTGGAGTAACAGTTGCCAAAAGGTGAAATAAGCTAAAACCTGGGAACACATCAATTACAGATATAAAGTCACCCAATTTAATAGAAAATTACGTGTTTTGCTTACTTGATCAGAAATAACAGTGAACCCTACTGAGTATTAATGACTCCGTGGGAGGAACTGAATGTCCGAGACTATTTTATAACAAATTAAGTCTCGAGAAATAATTAGTACTCTCTCTCTGGTTTGTTTTTTGGGGTTTTTTTTTTTTGTTTTTTTGTGCTGATATAAGCTGAAACCCAAGAAGAAAGACTCAGTCTAGACATCTGCATTTTTCCCATGCATAAATTGTTGGGAGTAGTTATGATATAAGAGTATGCAAGAGGCATTAGCAAATACACAATACCTAGCACATTAGTAAAGCATGTCCAAATTCCAATCAGCAGATATGGCAGAAAGTAATATGCCAGATTCCTTTTTCCCATCCAAATGAACATGAAGACATTTTGCTAGCAATATCTCAATATTTACAATAATATTATTTTAAAATAAAATGGTATAACTGTCCTCTAAAACAATTTTACATTCCAAGTATGCTATCCAAGTCAGAACTACTTACCTACATATTTTTTCTTCTTGTTTCTGTTACTTCAGTACTGCACTGTTTGAGTTTATTCTTTTTTTTTTTTTTTTTTAATCCATTCTTAAACATTTTCTTATGACTTTTCACATAACTTTTTTGTCTAACTTTGTTCTGCATCCCCAGTTCAGGTGATCCAGCATTTTTGGCCAGAGGATGTTGTTGGCAGGAATGTGGAATATGGAAAAGGGTAACTGGTCAGTTCTGGAGATCAAATGGGTTTTTCTTTGATGTTGAGCTGGTGTGGCTGGGTTTTAATCTGTTTCTCTGTTTGCTATTTTCAATAGAGCAGGGAAAAGAAGACATCAATGATGCCATCAAATATTAATCCCTCTTTCTGCAAATGGTCACAGTGCAGCTTAAAGTTTTATCAAAACTGGTAGAGAGATAATTATTCTTTTCTTGATGGTGATGACCCTGCATGGGGAGGTTTATCTCACATAGAAGACTGGAAACATCAGCTAGGGTGGATGAATCGGTTCCTGTGGTCTCTCTGTACCTCAGAGTCATAGTAAGGGCAGCTGGCCAGGGGTACTGCTCATCAGCTGATGTTTAAAACCTCTCTGTTCACATCAGCTCCTTGCATTTTGCCATAATATGCAGATTTCCTCCTTAGCAACTCAGGTATGAAGTTCACATGAATGCCTCTATTGTGGAGCAGGTTATCTCTGGAAGGGATCAGAATAAATATATGGAATAATAGTAACAGCTTCAGTAGTCCTGGGACTATTGGGACCAAAACAAAATCTGAAACAACACTTGACTGTATTGCTTGGCTCTGTAACATTTTAGCACTCTTATCTCTACTAAATAGTGTAAAAAATCAAGAATCTATCAGTGCCACAGAGTTGGACTCATTTGTACATCTTTTGCTGTAGAACAGTTTTCATACCTTTTCTAGAATTTTTTTCATAACTTTGAAGTGCTTTCCACAGTATGGAGAAATAAATCTCTGATTTACTTTTTAGAAAATTATTTGTTAAATACTTAATATTTTTAAGTCAAACTCTCCAGTGATGATGTTTGCTTTCTAAATGGAAATAATGGGAATGTATATATAAATAGAAATAATATAAATTAGATAATTAGATAATATAGATTATATAAACAGTATTGATAATGCTAATTTTATTTTTTTCACAGTGTCAATAAATTAGGTACCATTAAAAATCTTACAAGCTCAGATATTGCAGTAACTAACAGTGGTCTTTATCTTTTGATCTTTCATTAGCCTAAACTGCCTCAACAGTCTACTGAAATTTAGATTCTGGCTTATGATTAAAAAAAAAATACATTTATGACACATAAAAGTACATGGTAAACATATTTATCCTTTGACCTTTTGCAAATTCAGAAATGTACAATGTGAATAAATTCAAAGTTAAAAATTGAGCAGAATTGACAATATTTAAAAAATTAATTTTGGATTCAGACACCTGAAGCCACTAAAGAAAATCATAGCAGTCTGTAGATTTTTAGATGAGAAGAATTAATTTTAATACATTAAAAGGCTGCTTCAATAAAAAAATTACCTTTTGTAAAAAATTTAAGTGTAAAAGAGAATTAATTTCTGTATATAAAAGGTGTTTAAATTCTTCTGAGATGTTTAAATTTTGCTCCTTTCATTTTTACAAACTGACAGAAACTTTCCCATAATGTCAAATTCTTCATGGGCAGTTCTCCTGATCTCCCTGCATTCAGTTGACCCTTATGTAGTCTGTGTCTCTTTGAAATGGTTTTGGGTTTCTTTTTCACTATTATGTGATCTAGAAAATGAAAAGCAGAAAACCCCCTGGAGTCTGGAGTATATCAAAGACTATAGCTGGATTTTCCTGCTGCTGCTTTCTTTAATTCTCAGCACAAATTTAATTCTGCTACCCTCAGATAGTTTAGGTTATTGTAGAGTACATGGAGTGCTTTTGGTACAACGATCCAAATCCTACAGTAATGGTAGAGCAGCATCCAGTAGGTACAGCAATAGCAGAGTAGCTACTGACATAGAGTTCTATATGTCTCACTGTGAAAGCTGAAAGTTTCACTGGAGAAGGTAGAGTTTCAGAACCATGAAACAGTAGTTAGGCAATTATTTCTTCTCAAGTTTATTGAAGGGTCTCAAAGGTCTGAATTTCCACATGATCTAAAGTAGGAATGTTTTTATTTTTTTTAAATTTTAATTTTTTTTTTTTAAGATCATCCCTGTAATGAATGAGGAGAACTTCTAGGCTGTTTATGTCTGAAGTAATCTGAGCTGCCATAGAAGTCTTGTACTTTTTGGATGAAGGAAATAGAATGTAGGAAGACTGTCTGTGGTAGTGCTTAGTAAATACTGTTTAATTTCTGCAGAAACTGTAAACAGAGCCTTATTTTTTGTCCTGATTTTTCAAGCACTGAGTCTTCAAAATCTTTTCTAGTCTTACTGAAGTCACTTCAAACCAGCGCTGTATTTATTTCACAGTGCTTATTTCCTACCTGAATGCTCACTAAAAATTTTATCCTTATTCTTACTTTTTTACCCCTTCTCCCCACTCCCTTTCTGAGTTTGACTAAATCTATGATATTTTAGAAGGTTTATGGGTACTGTTTCTTTATTCCTCTAAAGCTATATAAGAATTTCAGTAGATTACTTAGATTTACAATAATCTTTTCTGTCACTTACACAAAGCTGCTGCAAGATGTCCAACACCAGAGGAAATATAGTGCCCTTCCCCTTCCCCTTCCCCTTCCCCTTCCCCTTCCCTCTTTCTGTAAATCTCTTTACAGTAGTCCATATCCCAGATCTGAGATTTTAATGAACCAGGTATATTTCAGAGGTTTGCTGTGTGTGCCAATGGGCTTTAAATTTAGGGAATTCAGCTCAGCATTATATTATCAGTTTTCCTGTAACATTACAATTATTTTGAAAACTAATTAATGCTATGGGACATTTGAATTTTAAAAGTGTAGCACTACATACCTCTTAATTTCCTCAGAAGTCACTTTTGTTTCAAACATTATTTTGAAGAGGGCATTTCCTTATATAGCACAATTGCCAAGAGCAATGGCTCTTCAAACACTTTATTAAGTGACTGTTTCCCTTAATTAAGAATTTTCTTATTTACCAGTTTTACAGTATTGTTAACCAATTATTCTGGTACAGAAAATTCCATTTACTCTTTATATTTTTGCAAATAAAATTTCCCAAGCCCTGTTATCTACTTATATCCTAGAGACCCAAAGACCTATACTTTAAAGCAAAGTAAATTATAAACTGTTTTAGAAGCTACAGTTTGACCTGATACTGCAGTGGTTGTATCTTACAACTGGCTTCATGAAGCCCTCATGAAAAGAACTGGCTACTTGTCAGAATGTTTTAATAGAATGAAAATTTTACTCTAAGGTATTTTATTAAAAATTAGTTAGGAAATCTATGCCAGTTAATATTTTATTTCTGTAAGAACATAATACTTCAAAATATTGTTGCCAATACATAGTATTCTATGAATGGTCTTCCCTGTGATTTTGACTTGCTGGGAGATTGTTCTAAGCTAACTTTACAAATACCACAACCTAATTATGAAATTAACAGTTTCTCAGATCACATATATAAATTTAAAAAAAAAAGCAAATAAAGAGCATTAAAAATCTTTGTACATGTGGTTAGCTTTGCAGAGAAAGGAACAGTGAAAAGGAAATGTAAAACAAATATAGTTCTTTCAACAACTTATCTTTGCAATGGAATCTCTGTTCCTGTCTTCTCCACAGAGTAAATTTCCTATGTTATCAAACACTAAATTTGCATTAATTAATTTTCAGACGTGCCTTTGATATGGTGTCCTCTTTAGGGCTGCTGGAAAGATTCCTGATACAATTTCTAATTGTATGATGGTTACTTTCTACTTTTGAAGTAGAAAAATTGCAGGAAGAGCAGGTAGATGAAGAAAGAGTGCAAGCTCAGAATACTAATGAAGACACTTTTCACAATTAATTCTCCAAAAATGAGGAAGTCATAGCTCAAAATGTTTATTCTTAAACATGGGAGTGAGAAGCAGGATGGCCAAATGCCACTGAGACAATAAATTTGATTATTTGAACTCTAAAGAAAGAAACCCTTTAAAACTCTTTAATATCTACACCCTCCCCAAATACAAAAAATGTGATTGCCCTGCAATTCTGTAGTGCTCACATGTATTAAATATGGCAGGATTTCAATCCCAGAGAGCATTTGTAATTTGCTCTGTGATGAGATTCCAAATGTCCTCTCTTGTTTTTATGTCTAGTTCTATTGCCCAGATGCTTGTCACATCTGAGAGATTACCCTTATCTGGCTGCATGAGCAAGGAGGCAGTTGTTTTGGAACAGATGATCCCTTGTCTACAAGGCATTGAGATATTATGTCAGGAATAGCAGAGAAATATTGAAATATCCTTAGAAGGAAAGTTAATTACATACTGGGGATAAAATCCTGAGTGTATTTCAGCTGACTCTGTTGAAACCAGACTTTCATCTATAGTTGTGCTAGTAATGCTTTTAAAATAGAAGCAGAAGATGATTCTGTGTCAGAGTTATGTATAAACCAAAGTAATTATGCCTAAAGGTGAGTTTAAACCCCCTATTTTCCTGTGAAGTGACTTAGAAGTTTCTAGATTTATGTTTCATCTTTTTAAAAAATTCCTCAAAGACTGACAACACTATTGAAGTTAAACCCTCTTTGTTTTCAGTTATACAAAATGACAAACAGTTTTCTGTTGTAGAACAAGAAATACAAACAATGGCAATAAATATTTATTTCAATACATGTAATAAAAATTGTATGGGTACATTTCTTACATAAGATCCATTTTCTTATTTTGCCACCTTTCCAGTTTAAGCCTCCTACTGCTCAGAATGTATTCCATATGAACATGAGTAGTCCTAATGTTTTTTAGACCTTATGTTTTTTCAAAGAAGTAACACACTCAGGGTTGGCAGGAAAGAACAAACTTTTGTCCTTCTAGTAGTTTTCACAACTAAGACAAGTGGAAGACAAGACTAAAAAATATTTCAAAATCTCTTTCAGAAAATGTAACAGAGATAAGAAATTAGTCTCTGAAGGAAAAGCAGTACCTCCAGGAAGTGTTTAAAATGTGATAATATACAGTGATTGCTTCTTTTTGACTGATATCCTATACCAGTTCCACTGATTAAGTTATAGAGTTTCCAGTCAACCCTACCAAAAGATTGGAAAAATCTTTTTGGAACCTTGTTATATAGCTTATGCAAAGGTAAGACAATCTGTCTTTCTCAGTTATTTACCAAAAATTATAACCATCTTTTGTCATAGCCTTAAAATGATGTGAAACACAGTTAAAAGTTAAACTTCTTTTGAAAAATTAATGGTGTCTGAACTTCATAATGTCCCAGTTTCAGGTAAGTTGTGCAGAGAATAGACATCAGAATATATTGTTTGAAAAAGCAAATGCTTTTAATAACAAATTGAAATACAATGGCAATTTACTTAAGAAATCCCCAATTACTTGGAACTCCTAAGAGTTGATTTTCAGAGACGTTTTTCAGTGTTCTTTGTGCACTTCACAAACACAACATTATTGCAGTTTCTTTTGTTTGCTTTGGTAATAAGGCTTTATTGGGCAGGTCTGAGATTTCCTTGGGCTAAAGAAGAGTCCTAAATCAAGGAAATTTGCATTATATGTCAAAAATCCCAAGAATTATATACAAAAGTAGAAGGTAAAAAAACAATCCAAAAAGATAGATATCACCACAACAGAAGAAGTTGTAACCGTGAGATTTGGAGTAGTTTAGGTTCCAGGGACACCTTACAGAAATCTTCCAGTACCTAAAGGAAGTCTAGAAGAAAGCTGGAGCAGGATTTTTAGTAGGATGTATGTGGAGAGCTAGGCTGAAAGGATAGTCCAGGAGGGAATCTTTCCCAATGACTCGCAGCTGTGCTCATTACCAAGGAGTGGAAACATCTGAGTCTGCCCAATCAAAGAATGCCCATAAAATAATGGGTTAGCTGGCCACTAGTTACAGGTACTTTGTACTTTGAGCTGTAGTATGAGACTGAGAGGCTGCTGGAGTGAGAGAAGGAAGCTGCTGGCTGTGGTGTGAGGAGGTGTGGGACATGTGGGTGTGCAAAGGACAGACATGGTGAGAAGATGTTGAGTAAGGGACAGTCAGGATTGGTGGCCAGGAAAGGGACAGCTTGGGGTCAGCCAGTCATGCAGAGGGAAAGGAGGAGTCAGAGCTGTGTGGAACTCCCTGCAAGACAAGGAATCAGTACTGGGTGAAGCTGCCCATAAGAAAAGGAGTCAGAGTTGCATGTGAGAGAGGTCTGTAAGAATGGAGGAAGAGATGCTTGAAAGAAATTCACTAAGAGAAGGCAGCATGTAGAGCTTGCAACTGAAGGGGATATCAGCCGTGTCCCTCTCAACATATTCATTACAACAGATATAAAGTAATAGAACAAAGGAAAAAGGCTTTAAACTGACAAAGGATTAGATTTTAGAAAGAAATTCTTTTCTGTGAGGGTGGTGAGATACTGGAACAGGGTCCCCCAACTCATGGATTTTCCATCATTGTAGAGTTCAAGGGCAGGTTGGGAAATTTGGTCTAAAGGAAGGTGTCCCTGCCCACAGCACGGGTTTGGAAATTTAGACTTTTTAAGATCCCTTCCAACCCAGACTATTTTATGATTCCAAGTATTTATTACTTTGGGAAATTAAAACACAAGACAGTAACAATAATGTGTGGTCGGGTAAAATATTAAATGAAGATTTTTCTCAGCTGGTCAAAATTTCATTATAAAAGCTGCTATTGGAGCTGAGACAGAGATGAGAATTATTTGAAGTACAGAATGTTGAATGAAACAGGCATAGAGATCTATAGGATAGTATTTTCTGAAACAGCACAAGCTGTAAGTCCTTGTGGCAGGCATGGATTTCCACTCCACTGTGAACTGCTGCCAAGATGCAGTGTCCTTCTGTCCTGGTGTGCTGTGGGGCAGGACTGCTGCTTCGTGTACACCTCCCATGCCAGCACAGGGGAAACAGGAGACTGGTGAAGAAAGAGCAAGCTATAATGTTCTAGTGGGGCTAAAATTAATATTGTGGTTAGGAAGGGACAGCAGTGAGTGTCCTTAGTATTAGTGTCCTAGCATGTCTCAAACAAGTAACAGTTTTTTCATATGAAAACACAGTAGAATAAGAAAGAAGTTTGCAAGCTGCTGGACACATGGGGTAGGAAGACAAATAGTGGAGAGTAAGAAAGAACTAAGTCCAGTACATTAAAGGAGATGATTACCTTTCGTATTTGTAGTCAAGTGAAAAAATGGAAAAGCATAAATTAAAGAGAATTAAGATATGATACAAGTGATGAAAAGGTAAATTTCAAACACACTTCAAAGTAAAATGCAGTCACCACATCTGAAGAGAGCATCCTATTTTCAGTTTTCTAAGTGGACTTGAAGATCTGGGGGTGAGGCATGTCAGGACAATTGAAGTTGAGATAGAAATAAGTTTTAGAAATATTAAGTATATATTTTGCAAAAATGGATAAGATTGGTAGCAGAATAATAAGATTGATAGCATAGAGATAGGTTCACATCACTATATCTGTGTCTGAGCTCCAGTAGATTCTTTGAAGTGCTAACAAAAAGGATGAGCATAGAGGAGCCATAAAAACTAAGTGAACAGAAAGAGAATCCAGTAAAACAGAAAAGAATCAGCTGTACTGATATATGATCAGCATGAAAAATAACTACCCTTTGCTGCCAAATACAGTCAGGTGATCAAATACCACAAACAGAGAAAGGTGTTGCAGAAACATGCAATGAGAAGAGACAAATGAATATAGATGTATTCTGAATGGAAGAGAACTACCATTTAGGGGGACAAGAATAATTTTGCAAGTGGGTATATTGCACAAAATAAAGGGACATGAACGTGGATGACATGGATAAGGGATACTTTAAGATAGGATTTTAAGGATTTGATTTTAAGATAGGTGCAAGTGAAAGAAATGGAAGATCACGTTACCAGAAAAGATAATGAAGAAAAATGCAGCATATGTACAAATCATCTTCTACTTCCTTTGTTTTCTCTTAAAATAAAAGAAAGTATGAAAAACTTAATTAAAAGGAAATTCACAAGCAACTTAGGAATGTACAAGTGTGTTAATCAATGCAGACTCAGTATAATTATCTTATGATAATGACTGCTATTAAAGAACACACTCAACAAGGGAGATAAAGATTAAATGAAAGGTGTGGAGTACTTGGAAGGTGAAAGGTGTGGAAATATGTTATTAAACAGTATAATTGAATGGTCAGGAGGAAGAGGAAAAGCCAAAGACAATATTGTTGAGCATTGAGTGAGAGTAATTATGGGACATTCAAGGGCAAGGGGTATGGACATGATGTAAGAACTACTTGCTTTGCTAGGAGGTAATGAAAGTTGAATAAATGGATTAAGAGCTGCTGTTACTGATGCTCACAATAATCCCACAATGAATCAAAGGATGACTGAAATCAGGAAGAGGAGCTGTGTTTTTCTGATTTAAAGAAGTATTTATTCATGTAAAATTGATGAGGATTAAACATCTGAATTTTAAAATCTGGTAGAAAACAATGCAACAGAAACTTTGAATCTTACCAGCTATTAAGAGAGTCTCATGAATGGTGTTGTTCATCTTCATACTTATTTCAACAAGAATTTTTCTTTTCTAGTCTAACTTCAAGCTTTTCAAAATTCTTTCTTGTGTGCTTTGAATAAAACTTTCCCTTTAATGACAAGCAGTTTGCAAGTAAATTCTGCTTGGAATTCTGATTCTGAAATCTAAATGAAAAAGATCACAGTATCTGCTACTAGTTATTTCAGCATGAATTTTACCTCTTGAAAATAAATGTCATGTTTTCCACAGTTGATCAGACCAGTCAGTTAATGCACTCTGTCTATTTTGATCATACCCAAGTTGGACTGCCAAGGTGAGGAACATCACAGAATGTATTAACATATGAAAGTAGAGATTAAAGTGCACGTTGTGCACATGAATTCTGTTGGCATGATTCTGTATTTTACAGACTAAAAGAGTAGACCTATCAAAATCAAACTTCACATTGGTTCATTTGTTTTTTTTTCCTTTCTTGGAATTAAAAGTCTATCTTCTGACACGTGCATAGCTGTGCTACATTCTGCTAGACTCTGAAAAACATCCAAGTTAAATCATCTTGCAGTATATGAATAATTCTCTTTTGTTACAGTTTGAATATGGAATAAAGGAGTAATTGGAACTCTCATATGTCATGGATATTTACATTTCATATCTAGGTATGAACAGGACTAATTACACTCCTCAATAAGTAGCATGTTATCTCACAAGGTTCTGTTCCCTCATAGTTGTGGCTCTGGGTTTTTTGATTGATTTTTTTATTTTATTTGGTTTAAATATAGTTTTATAGTAGACCTATTATAAATGAACTTTTGGTTGTATTGAATTAACAGAATAGTCCATATGTAACTGAGAGCTTTCATGAAGTATAGAAAAAAGATTCTGAATTATGGTGCTGTATTATGATCTTGTGTCAAAGTTTATACTCTGCTTTCCACACTGAGTCTGGAGAGATGGATGCAAATTAATAGTCCATGCTATTTAATTTTCAAGGCTCTCTAAGTTTTATCTCTAATTCTATTGAAGAAGGCCTCAGCAAGAGATTTCTAGGAAGAATTGGATTGATAAATACATTCACACAGCTATTTAAAAAGACTTATTACAGTGATTGTATTTGGTAGGAAGGGTTAAAGTTCTAGGATGTAGATCTTATGGGTAAATAGTTTGATTTTCTAAAGTGTCTTGTGCAAAAAACTGTATTCCAAAAGATTTTTAAAGTGCTAAATAAAACAGCTAAGCTTAAATAATAATACATAAAGATGATTTAAAAATAGTACAAGTATATGAGCCAGATGCAGAAAGAGATAAATAAAACAGGCTCCTAACAATGAAGGTTGTGCAGGCACTGATACGAGAATGAATTCTCTAAGGCAACTTGCAGTAGAAGGTAAAATTTGCTACACGTTAGATGACGTAAAAAAAAATCCTAATTACTTTTTGAGTATCTTCCCTTCTGTTTTTGTCCTATATATCTGTGATTCACTGATAATTGTATTAAAAAGAAGTCATACTTCATAAGAGGCATCTTTTTTCACCATTGTAAATAGACATGAAAAAGCTGAGATAAAAAAATTGTACATTCCACCCTTCTGTTGTCAAGAAAAGTCACTTTACAGCATAGCAATACAAAGTGTAAAATCTCCAAAGAGTTCTGTTTAGTACTCCAGAGAAAGGGGTCTCTGTACATTTAAATGCTCAACGTGAAGACAAGCTTGTGGATGTGCCATGCAGGTGACGATTCAACGAGCTCAAATATATACGTGTGTATAATTTAAGAGTTGGCATATGTTTGTTTGTCGTTTGTTATGAAATGTGTATCATGTTTCTGTGAAACAGCAACTCAGCACTTTGCGCTTTCTCTCAGATGAAATCCCTCCAGTAGGAGAGGGGCTTGCTCCGAGCATTCTTGGGGAAGAGAAGCTTCAGGGGTGCAAAAGGCAAAGTAGGAAAGCTGATCTAATATTTAAGGGATAAGAGAGCAGAAAGCTTGGAAAGGGGATGTAGACGTACATTCAGACTACAAAGCTGGTGGAAAATAAAAAAACCAAACTGAAGTCCCAAAAGAGTTAAGAACTGCCATAACTGAGCATTAAAACTTGAAACAAAAACATAGAAAAAGACCTGCCCTGCCAGTGCACAATGACTTGGGAGAGACCTTTTTTTATTTATTCTTGTTTTCTTATTTTTCTCAGGAAATTGATTTTCTATTTAAAAAAAGGAAATTTGTTTAGAGTTTGAATGTAAGGGGATTTTCTGACATTTGAGGATGTTGTTTTTGAAAAGAATCTATCAGCAAAGCAACCTTTTAGCTTTGACCCACTGTACTGTATTTGGCTGGGATAGACTTAATTTTCTTTGTGGTAGATCCTATGGTCTTATGTTTAAGATTTGTAACCAAAACAATGCTGAACATTTTATCAGTGCCTACACACCATCCATCTTCTTCTCATACCTCTGGGAATGGGCAAGAGGGTGGAAGGGGAAACAGATGGGATATAGATGACCCCAATCAGTAAAAGGGTTTTTTGGAACGTATGGCTGCATACTCAGTAATTAAAGCTGATGGAAAGAAGGAGGAAGGGACCACATTCAGGGTTATGCTGTTTGTCTTCCATGTAACCATTTGGCCTCATGTAGGCCTGTATTCCTGGAGGTGGCTGAACCTCCACCTGCCAAAGCAGGCAATGAATTCTTTCATCTGCTTTGCCTGCATGCACAGCTTTTGCTGTACCTATTAAACTGTCTTTGTCTCAACCCACAAGTTTTCTTGTTGTTACTCTTGTTTTTCTCCTCCATCCCACTGGGGGAAGGGAGGGGGGTGTGGTGTTGAGGGAGCTCTGGGGCCCTACCTGATCACTGCAGATAAACAACATCCACATGGGGTCAGTCCAAGCATGTCAACTGTTAATATTTACATGAGATAATATAGTGATGCAACAGATGGCTAGTTCAGATTGAGCCCTTAAGTACAGAGCTTTCATAACCCAGAATTATTGATTGGGAAAAGCTTGCTCATAATAAATAGACTTTCAGTCTTTTCCAGAGCCAAAATACATGGAGGAAAAGCATGAGGTTAATAGTTTTAACCTGTATCAGACTGTATTGAAAGGGATTTGTGTTGAAAGAGACTTATTTACTCTTCCCTTTGACAAAAAAAAGGGAATTGATGTGAATACTTTGGTTCGTAAACAAATTTAGTCATAGATGTTGTTATGTATATTTATTTTCAAAGGTGCTACCATATGTCTTTAGATAAACAGTATGGAAAACACATTTGTTAGGTAGGTGGGATTGTTTGGCATTAAGTGGCCAGCATTTCCATAAAAAAATGAGCTTTACCTTTCTAAATGCAGTAGCTGCTCAGAAACATTTTGATGTATTTTCAGAAGTCATTAATTCTAGTGATGTATTCTGTTGAAGGTGGGTATAAAAATGGATTACTAACTTTTGTTTCTTTGCTATTTTTTTTTTAGGATTTATTTATACTTGTGGTGGAACTTTAAAAGGACTTAATGGCACTATAGAAAGCCCTGGCTTCCCATATGGATATCCAAATGGTGCAAACTGTACCTGGGTTATAATAGCAGAAGAAAGAAACAGAATACAGATCGTCTTTCAGTCTTTTGCTCTAGAAGAAGAATATGATTATTTGTCATTATATGATGGGCATCCTCACCCTGCAAACTTTAGGACAAGGTAAAGAATAAATATTATTAAAATCTCACCGTAGTAATAAATTAAAAACATATGATAAAATAGTTAAATCTAATGTTTTTAAATTATGGATTCTTCAAGGTGTGCTTCCTCTAATTAATCATAGGTGTCAAAATGTATATCGTGCTTTAATTTTAGTTAAAGTAACTGCTGAAATTAATCTAGCCCTCATAAAACTCGTCTCAATGAAATGTAATTAATTAAGAAGCATATGAGCATGGATAAATTAAAGTGAATATGAGATCGTAGAGGTCTTGGTTTGCATGATGTAGTAGCAGTGGAACTTTTGTGATCTTTGCAACAGGGGGCTTTTTATAGAGATCAGGAAAATTTAATTAAGGTAGACTAGGTAATTTTTTTGTGCGTTTGTATATGACCACCTTCTAACAAAAAGGGTTTACAAAAGTGAAAAAATCCGTTTGAGACATCAAGAGTGTGATGTGCCACAAAACTTTTTCTGTCAGAGCCTACTTCAGAGTCTTCAACCAGATGTTCATTTCTGGAAGGCTGCAGCCTATGGAATATGTAATAATTCCACAATACCTACACATACATTTGCTTTGTTATCTTTGCTGTCATCTGCCTTGACTTCTGGAAGTCAATTTGTCATTTTCATAGACTTCTGTAAGGCCTTTGGCAGGGCCACACAACATCCTTGTTGTTAAATGGGAGAAATTTGTATTTTTTTGGGTGCACTCTTTGATGAATTACACAGTGGCCACACCCAAAATGTTGCAGTCAACAGCTTTAAGTTCAAATAGAAATCAGTAACAAGAGAGATCCCTCAGGAGTCTGTATTCAGATAAACACTATTCAACATCTCTGTTAATGATGTGGCCAGTGGAACTGAGTTTGCAGATGCACCAAGGTGAGTGGTGCAGTTGATTCTCTTGAGGGGAGGGATGCTGTCCAGGGGGACATCAACAGGCTGGAGGAGTGGGCCAGTGAGATGAGGCCAAATGTAACATCCAGGTCAGTTCTCAGTATCAACACTGACTAGTGGATCAATGAATTTAAAACAGTCCAGCAGAGAAAGACTTGGGGATATTGGCAAATGAAAAATTGGACATGAACCAGAAACACAGATGAGGACTGGAGCACCTCCCTAATGAGGCAGGTTGAGAAAGCAGGGGCTGTTCACCCTGGAGAAGGGGAGGTTTTATGGAGACTTGCAACCTCCCAGCATCTGAAGGGGACCTACAGGAAAGCTGGAGAGGGACTCTTCATCAGGAACTGCAGTGACAGGTCAAGGGCGAATGAGTGCAAATTGCAAAAGGGAAATTCAGGTTAGATATTAGGAAGAAATTTTTTGCTATGGGGGTGATTAGACACTGAAACAGGCTGTGGAAACTCTTACCCTGGCAGTATTTAAACACAGTTGAGCAACCTGGTCTACTGTGAGGTGTCCCTGGCAGAGGGTGGGACTAAATGATCCTGAAGGTCATCCTAGCCTCTTTTACTTTGAATAATGCTGCTCAAAGAAAGAGATGTGTTTTTGTAATATTTTATGGTAAGTGTTGATACACTGGTAATGATTTTTTTTAAGCTATTGTGTAACAGTCTGGCATCTGATTGCTAAAAGGAATATGTAAAGGAATATGTGTTTCCTTGGTACAGCAAGGAAACTAGAAGAGTAAAATTCTACATCTCAAATTTGTGCAGGATATAAATTCTCTTAAATGGTTAAGTCAGCAGATGCAGAGAAATGCATCTCTAATGAAATTGTTTTTCTTTGTACTTCTGTGTTTTCATTTCTATTTCCTGTTTCATGAATGCAATTCTGATATCAGCTGCAGGAAAGAGGGAACCCACAGATAAAAGATTTGAGAGTTGTCTTCCACAACAAGTTTTTCTCCTTTCTATTCAGTCCTCAAAAGATAAAACTGAGAGTTTCTCAAACGTAGGAGCCTGAAAGGGCCCTCACTGTCAGTCAAAACTTCAGTTGGTGAATCTACTCTAAACTGCAATCTCAAGAAGTATTTGAACAATATTCTGCACAGATGCAAAGAATGAAATTTTGTTTCCCATTAGGAAAAAATGGTCCTTAAGCAGTTAGTTTAAATAAGCATCAAGGAAAACAGGTGAAGATAGTTATCAGATGAAAAAGAAGATAAAAATATCTTGTAAAGACAGAATTATTTTTTTGTCCTGGTCAAGCTGCTGAAAATGTTTATATATATTTGTGTGCAATGTACATTCATATATGTCTGGATACATATATAGATAGCCATATATGCATTTATAGATATGTGTGCAAGATTCTTTTAAAATTAAATTAATTCTTCAATGTTGGACCTTTAGAATATGTTTTTTCAAAAGGTTGGTATCTTAGAAGAAAGTCAAGGAAACCTGCCATGCTTAAATGTTTCGATATTGTGTATTTAATTTGTCACTAGATTCTGGTGAAGAATAGTGTAAGAAGTTACATGAAAGAGAAAAGAATCAGTCAGCACTTAAAAAGGAAGAGATTATTAAGCCTCAATATAAGGCTTGAAATAGACTACTTTGGCAAGATTTACAAGATATTTCCAGAGTGTGAGTGCTCAAGAATAGCACACATTTGTGTGAGTGGAGAATTGGCTTTAAAATTAAGAAAGCATGATAATGAAATTATGCATGCCTTACTAAATCTTTCATGGTGACATTTATTTTATCAGATTGCTGTAGTAATTAGTGAGGTGATGTTTCCTTGAGTTTTCTTTTTTGCAAATAAGCAAAGTTTTACTGAGGTACGGTTGCTTGTGGAATCTATCCTAGCATGATGGTGTATTATTACTTAGTGACATTACTGAAAGTGTAACCAGATTACACTTTTCACTGTCCTTAAATTTTGTAACAGGCAAAAATATTTTCAGGGGACTACACGTGTATTTGAAAAAAGTACATAACTAGACAGCTAAAAAATTGTCTTGGATAGACAAGGCCATTACATCTAGTTTTTTACTTTAATAATGTGGATTAACTTTCTATATGAATTAAATGATTTTGCAGTTCAATTATTTGTGAAGCTCCTCACCTTTTACTCGCACCTCATCTAGTTTTGTGGTTCATCTAATTGGTCTCCTCAGAATTAAATCTAATGAAATTAGTCGTTGCATGTCTTCAGTGAATGCTGAACAACTTTTTTACCTGGCACCTAAATGGCAGCTAAACAACAATAAATGGAAAGTGTAGTCAATATTTCACTTGCATCTTTGTGTTACTGTGTATGCTTCATTTAGTATATTTTACATAATTGTTGCTTCAAACTATAAATACAGAATAACTTTGAACTTTATTCAAAAAATGCTTTTTTTTAAAATAAATCATATTTGTAATCACCTACAAAAAAACAATCTTTATTTGTAGAAAGACAGTGTTTCTTCCTGTATTCAAACCAAGATTTTGGCAAAATGTCATAGTTGGGAGTATTTCTGGGTCATATTACTGTCTGTTTTTAGAGCTTTCTTGTTGCCCCCCCCACCATGCATATTTTGTGACTTTTGTGTATCCAGCCTTTCACATTTATACAACTAGTCCCCTCAAGAAGAAAGAAAACAAAACTAAAAACGGACAAAAAACCCAACCAAAGAGAAACAAAGTTTGATTTTCTATAATTGCTTTTAAAAACATTGTCTAGACATTTTTCTGGTAAGTAGCTAATACAACTCCTACTCTGGATAAAAGTATTGCATTTCCAGATTAAACCTCCTGTTCCATTTTTTCTAAATTTCTGATTTTCTCATTATTTTTGTATTGTACAAGATGAGTAATTTCAGCTAAGCTTACAATATGTTTTCAATTTTCAGAGTGTCTAGCTTGAGAAAAAAGGGTTTTGGTTGCACTAGAGATAAGAAATTCCATGATTTAATGAAGTTAGTAGAAGGTATGCTTGAACCAATAAAACATCACATAAATCAACTGCTTTGCAGAGCAGTTGGAGTCATCTGATGATACCTTTTGTATGTTATGAGAATGGTCTTTAGTGCAACTTGTGAATGATTCACTGGGCTAGCCTTACCTGAGGGAGCAGTGGGAAATGAGCTGCTGCTCCCAGGGACAGGGCAGGAGCCAAGGAGAGGCAGCTCAGGCTGTGCTCTTGGGCAGGGCTGGGCACAGAGAGCAGAGCTGGGCTCTCAAGGGTCCAGCCCTGCTCCTCCCCGGGCTGGGCCAGGGGCAGGCTCCCCCAGACCTGCAGCGAGAGGAGGCAGGGCCAGCTCTGCACTGAGCAGGGCTGAGAGGCTCCTGCAGGAGGCAGGGACAGCACAGAGCTGCAGCTGAGGATGCTTCAGGACCATGGACAGCGAGGGGCGGCAGTGCCACCAGCTGGGGCTGCCCAGGCTGGGAAGGGTTAATGCTTTCCTCAGAGTGCTGACTCTGCATAGAAGAACCCAGGAGAAAATAATTTAATACTTGCCTGTAAAGCAAAAGGTACGGACCTAACCATATGAGTTCTTCATTGTGTACTTTTCTTGTCAGTCCTTGGAAAATCACATGGAAGCCATAATTAGTTTCAAACCACACGCTTTGTGGCAGTGATATGGTGCACATGTGGGTGGATGACTGAACGGCAATATGAACCCTGACATTTCCTTGCAATTATTTTACTTTGCAATTTGGATAACATCTTGTTTTCTTCTTTCTTCTTGAAAGAAATTGCTGAGCATAAGACGTAATATACTGTCAGTAAATATCAAAAAAGCACGCTGGTAATTTTCTTTTTTTTTTTTTTTAATTAAGGAGTTAGGTGCTTAGAATTGAATACTAATTTGAAAAGAGGTGTACTCAGTAGTTGTCTAAAACATTTTTCTCTAATTAGCTACTCCAACTTGCAGTGTAGTATTCAAAATAGCTTTAAATATTTGAATAATAATGTGACTATATATCCAAACGGTGTTCATAGTTCCAAGGAAATATATTTCCAAATTTACTAGTACTTAACCAGTTAATTAATTTAACCAGTACATTTAATTGCCAGTTAAATATTCATGACAAAATTAACATTGCATTGAAACCAATGAAATAAGTTCAGATCTGTTTTAGACAGAAATAAAATGTTCATCCCTTCTGCAAATGTACTTGGCTAAATTGAAGCATTTAATCCAGTATATTTGTCTCTTTATGTTGACTAAAATAATATTTCATATGTTTATGCTCAGAAAGAAATTTTTTAGTAGCTGAAACTATGTTTTACAGAGTTAAAAACAAATTATTTAGAAAATTATGAGCCTACCATAATGTTCCCATAAAAGTCATCATAAGATTTCATCATGTGTGTCTTCATAAGGATAGACATGGTATGGAAGTTTGGAAAGCTCCACTATTACAAATATGGTATAATAATTTGTGGAAGTTATTCATTTCTTTGTTTAAGTGAAAAAAATATGAGTGTTTGTTTAAAAAAAAAAAAAAAGTGGATTTGTGAGAAACTGCCACAAAATGGAATTTTTGATCACTGAATATATATATATATTTTTCCATGTATTCAGAGTCTGCAAGATCAGCAGAGATATTTTTGAATGTTGATAACATCACCATGTCCAAAGACTTAATTATATTAAAGTCCTTTCTCTTGTGACTTGTGGTTAATTTTCTCTAAGGAACTTTAATGGAAGGAAGCTTTAAACATAGTGTTTAAAAGGGGAGTTAATACTCATAGTGTTTAATCTCTTGTATTTAAGCAAGATAAATCATCCTTTCATCTACACTCCCTGCTGAGGCCACCAGGAATTAAATGTACAGGTTACCTGATCAGTGCTGCTGAGCTGAATAGGAGAAATTACCTGAAATTACTGGAGACATCTGCTATCTTTTCTGTGTTGGTGAATTGCTCTCCTAAAACATCTGACTCCATGCTTATGCCCACATTTTTAACATTTACTCCCCTTACAGAGAAAAACAACATTTTCAGTGGATTAATAAGCAGATATTCAAAATTTTAGCATGCTCCTAGTGTTAAAAATGATTTTGTATTGGGTCCCTTACTCAAGTACTTCCAAAGGTTTGAATTTGGTACTTAACCTACAGACTCATACTGACTGTAAAATTAAATTTAATTTCTTCGGTCCAACTTTGATAAAAGCAGACAAAAAAAATGGCTGAAAATAGGTAAAATTACAACTAATACTTAATATTCATTCATATGAAATACTGCTACAGTTGATGATAGGTGAATTGTTTCTTTCCATGGCTCTGGGGCAGGGCTATGGTAACTTAGAAGGGCATGGAAAACCATCAAACCTGCCAGAACAAGGAGCCAGACTGGCTTGTCTGACCATGCATGGGAATTAGACTTGTCTCAGTGGTCTGCAGGATTACACAAGGAGCAGAAGGAGCTTTCCCAGGTGGTGAGGAACACCCATAGGGGTGAGCTGAGCACCCCACCAGTGCCTGCTCCTGGCCTGAAAACCTTCTCAGATGTCTCTCAACAATAAATGTGCCAGGTATTATTGACAACAACTACTGTTTTTTAGCTAAAAACCAATCACAAATCTATGGTATGTTTTATCTGAATAATTTCCTTTTTAATTATTATTACTTTAGAGCTTTGAAATCATAGAATTATTCATACTTTTCTTTGCATCTAAATTTTTATTGGAAACCGTTCAGGATATTGGATAAACAAAACCAAATCAACAACAAAAATCCAAAGCAAAAATCAAGAATACTTTATTAATTTTATGTTCTTACTTAAAAAATAAATAGCACTAAGTAGAATTCTAACAATGCCCAATTTTAAAAGGGAAAAATATATTTCTGGAAAACTAGGTTTTGCCTCTAAAACTTTCTATTTTTAAAGAGAAAGACTTATAGTTTACATCTTCAATATGCTGAATCTTCAAATTTATCTTACAAAACTTTTATGAAGAAAGGCTAGTGAAAAAATAAGTGTTGGCACTAGCAGAAACTTCCAGTGCTCTCATTTAATAATTCTGCTTGCTTTTGCATTCCTTATTTTGATGCATGTGTGTTTCTCCTTCTGATAGATATCAGCCTGTGTCAAAAAGGCAGATATTAGGCTATTGTGGTAATGTTGTTCTGTCAACTATTACTACCCTGGTAGCTCCACTAAGCCTTTTTTTCTGACTCAGACCCTTTGCTTCTCCTTAGAAATTTATCCATATTTCTTTATGAACATTTATATATATTGCATCCTTTGCTATCTCCCAGGCAAACTCCTTACCTTATGTTTTTTGGGGAACTATTATGTTATTATGAATTTTTATATAAATTCACTATATAATATTATTGGAGCAAGTATTCCACTCTTTCTCATATTTATGCTCATCAAAACCAGAAATTCTAAAAAGCCCCACATTTTTGCCTTGCTTTTGTCTCTTCCTTCCTCCATTTCTGCTGTGTCAGGGTTTCTACTTAGAGAATTTCATGACTTTAAGGCTTTTTTTACTTTTTCTGTCTTTTCCCACTTCCTCTCCCTTTAGGTAATCTACAGTACTACAAGGTGCAGTGCAGAGTGCCCAGAGCTAGTGCCAATGTAATAAATGGGCAAAATACCTTGAGGGTGTGTTGATTCTCCTTCCTGAATTCAAATTCTGTTGTAGGTAGATTTATTTTATCTCATATGTGTGTACAATTCTTCTTTTTTGTAAGTTGTTTCTCATATGAACAATTCCTTCTTAAACCATATAAAGACGTTTTCAGAATATTTTATAAGTTCATTTAGATTATTGCCATTTCAAACAGCAGTTAGAGTATCTAACTCCAAGTTAATTCTGTACCTTTCATCTTCTAGTATAACAGTTGCTCAAGCTAGCAGACTACCAATAAAATAAATAAAGAAATGTCAGCTCTGTGAGGTTCTAGAAGAAATCTGACAGAGACAAGGTCTCTCTGAGTGTTTGGTTATTAGGGCTTTAAGACATGTCAGAGTGGAATATTTGCAGTCTTCATTCACAACTAACCTTGACAATTGAAAATTACACAATTTTCTTTTTCAATCTCCTGTTTATATCTTTTTGGATATTGATGTAGACCAGGACTTGTTGATAGGGAGTCCCTGAATTATTTACTGTATTTCAGAAATTTTCATCATCCACTGTAGCTCTGAATTTTTTCAGCTCAGACTGTTTGTTATGTCCTAAGAATACACATTTTTCTTCTTTCATCACTGTTCGCTTCTTCTCCAAATTTTCAACCAGAGTAGACATTGTGAGCTGAATAGGATCAAATTAGGGATTCTCCACTTTGGAAAGAACTTCAAGTCTCTTATCACTGATTTTTATTTTAGCTGCTCCATGGTTCTTTAGATTTCGCCATTATTTGTCTGGAAAGAGATGAGAGAAAGGAATTTATTTTGAGAATTTAGGGACTAGGGAACAAAACAAACTGCATTATACCCTCCCTTCACAAAGAAAGAGAAAATAAAAAGGGTATAATTCCTAGACAAAGACCAATGAGTAGATAAGGATATAGAAAGCAATAGAAACATATACCAAAGTAGATGAAGGAGAGGGAGCAAAGGCGTTTTAGAAATGAAAGAAGGAACCAGCAACCAAAATGGAGAACTATGAGATACCTAACAGAACTGAGTTATTCTTACTAGGAAAATTTTCACTACACAAACAACCAAAATAAATAATGCAAAGGTATGAACAGAAGATATGTAGAATCTTGAACTCAAAATTGGTAGGGACACAGCAAAACTTGTAGAGAAGAGAAGCAAATAATTGAAAGAAATGTAATAGAATGAAATGTATTGGTAAACAGACATGCAGCCCTAGTCTGTCTGAGTAGACAAAACATTTACATAGATTTTTTTTTTAAATGTGACAAGTTTGCTTTATGAAAAAATACATTGAAGAAATCAAATATTTGACACTGTGCTTGTAAATGCAAAGCTGAAAGAACATATCAATTTTTCTATACTCTTAGGAATATTTTTATATGATGTTAAAAGGCTTAATGCTGAGAGTGAGAGAAAGCTAGATAATCAAATCTGATAAAAGAATCTGCTTGCCCAGACAAGGTGCCACTTGTCTCTTGAATTTATACTTAAATTTCTGCAAAGAAACCAGGGGGTTTTGTAGGTTTAGAAAAATAGTTAACTTGAAAGGAAATCTAAAGTTAAGTGGTAGAAATTTAAAAACTAAACCCAAAACCAAACCAAGCCAAACTAAATAAAACCCAAGCAACCAACTAAAATTTTGATTATACTTGAAGGTGGAGGTAACTTTCCAGCAACTGACCTTGGGGAGAGACTTTCCCATTATCAGCTTTCCATAGGATATCTTTCTCTGAAATGGTTGGCCAGTTTGGCTGCTTTGAATTAGCTGATGGATATTGGACTAGCTTGTTTACTACTCATGTAATGCAAGAAAAGCCTCTTGTACAATCTCTGAGATTTATTATCTATCTTTGTATAAACTGATAACCACCTGTATGTGAAGAGTGCCCTTGCCAGTTTTATAGTGAGATGAGTACGGTCATTTATGAGAAAAAAAAAATACTTAGTCACTTTTCTTTGTGTTGCTAAATTGCTTAATGGCACTTGAAACAACCTAAGAAGAAAAGCTGATTTTTGTTGTGCAGGCTATTTATAACACAGCATGCCAGGGCTATCTGTGGCCATTAGTTTTCCATCTATGTTTCACTTATAAAAAGGAAAAGAATGATCACAATAATGGTCTTGTTCCAGAAGGTTATTATTTTTGGGAAAGTATCATGCTATTATAGGGTTGTCTAACTGTTAGAACTGTTTCCATGGCAGAAAGGTAACTCTTAAACCAGCAGTTAAATTGACCTTGTATTGTTGCAGTTAACAGTATCAATAAAAATACTTGATAATTGAATCAACAATATATTGCTACTTAACTAAACTCAATGCTTGGTTCCTGTGTGAATAGACTATTTATATTATTTTTGGAGAAAGGCATGAGCCTTCTATTTTAACTGGTAAGTCTGCAAAAAACTAAAAGAATCCTTTGGGATTTTGTGCAAATACATGTTTGTGCATATGTATTGACATATACACTAATTAGAACACCCCTGTAGATTATATTATATTGCACAGTTGGAAGTGAATATTTTATCATTCAAATAGTTTTGATGCCTGGAAGTTAAGAACAAATTAATGTCAATAATATATTGGAAACCCCTGAACAGGTTGATATGGGCAAGTGATTTTGCCTACCAAAGAAACCTCAAATTAAAAAAAAATAAATTAAAAACCAAAAACATACACACAAAACCAATAAACACCCAGCACCAAAACAAACAAAACCCACAAGAAAACACCAAAAAGCCCCAGAGATCCTTTCTAAGGGTTAGTAGCATAAAAAAATTATTTCCAAATCTGATGTCAGTTCTTCTGTAGTCAAATCAAGTCTTTAGAACCTAAATGTAGCAACACTGATAGTTATGCAGAAGTGTCTATTTCATTAGGATTTATAAATTCAGCCATTAAATTATACACTTTTCTTATACATTTATTTTATGCATCATTTTCTACACATCTATTTTGTATTGTAAAATATAAATCCTACACATCTAGATTTCAAGTTGTATAAAAAATTTAACTTCTATACATTTGTAATATATCTGCAAAGGACTGAGATAATTTTGCTCATTAAATGATGTTGCCTTATAATATGAAACAAGCTGTGCCCAGAAATTAATGTATATTTTATCTAGTTTTAAAGAATATTTGAAGTTCCTTTAAAGTAGATTTGCTTTTCTTGCTGACACGTTGCCATGCTAAAATTATACTAGCAGACTAAGTTTAACTGATATTTTCTAATATTGTGAAAGAGAAATCTTTTCTTGGACAAATGCTGTTCATTCTTAACAGTGGTTTGAAAGAAACCAATAAATGCTTCTATTGCTCAGGTGTGCAGGTGGATGTTTCTTGAACAGTTTTTTATAAGGTTATTAAAGTTGATGATGAGAGAGCTTCTCTAGAGTAGCCAGCATCTATATAGAAGGAATTGAGTTCATATATTTGGGTAGAATACTGGGCACTGGACAAAGTGAAATGAAGAGGGCCTAGTGTGATGGTCTAACTAGCAAAGGATACAAAATTGAGGAATGTTTGGAGAGAGAGTAAATGAGAATGGGAGGAATGAGAGGAAATGCTTTAACAGACCTATGTACTCCTAAAAGGAATTGTACACACACCAAAATGTCAACATCATGAGTGGTGACAACAACTGTATTTTTGGGCTATTTCTGTACTGTAAATTTTCATATATTGAAGTATTTCTGTTGTCATTTAGGAAGTAGTTGTCCATAATTCCAAAAAGATTCATACAGTTTGAAGGAAACAATAAATGCTAAAGGACACAATTTTCAAACAGAAACAACTGACGCATGTTTTCTACCATGGCAAAATCTGGAATTAAGTCAAAGTAATGTTTGGGATTTTTTCCTAATTTACCTAAGTAATTTCTTAGGTAACTGCCTTCATTACATGCCACTTGATAATCCACCTCTGTAAATATAATCTGGATGAAAAAAAGCACATGGACATGCTAATCAAGGCAATTTATTTCATAGTCAATTGAATTTTGCTAATTGTAAAATTATTTTTTGCCTAGTTGCATGGTAGTCGTGTTATACCAGACCATGTGAAAAAGAATCACAGCTGTAATAGTTTATATTAATTATTATATTTCCTCTGTGATTTCAAATGAACATTGGAAATGAAAATATGTTTAAATATAGAATTGAAAAAATACTTAAAATGTCCTCCATGCCCACAAACACACACAAATCAATTGAACATTTTGACTGTCCAGAATACAAAGAAATATGAAAAATAATATTATCCACTATTCAAATAAGTTAAAGTTTTTTTCTCAAATTAAAGACTATAATAAGTATTACAAAAAAATACTGTTTTTCCACATATAAACACTGTGGACAAGTCTCATTATCTGGATGTGTGTTAAAAATTCTACAATTGTTGTTGTAGGGAAGGAAAAAATATAAAATTGAGACATCTTGCTTTTCTGAAGTTAAAACAAAAAATGATGGATTTGACTATCGTTTTGCATGAAAAATAAGTTCTGAATATATTTGTAGCTTCATCTTTTCATGATAACACTTTCCCTATTAAACTATTTTCTACAATTTATCTCTTATTCCATTGCACACTCCTGTGTTAAATTGTTTTATACATTTCTATCCTACCTTTGTAAGACCACCCTAATTCATCATTGCCACACAATTTTATTTTTTGACAATCATTTCCCATTTTCAGTTTTATCTGTGAATAATTTTTTTGCCATCCCTTTCTTTTTCAGAATTTCAGCTAAGCTACTAAAATTACAAAAATCCCTCAAGTAAAAAAACTCTAGGCCCATTTTTTCTTTCTTTCATATTGCACATTTCAATTCATATTTGCACCTGTAATTAACAATATGTTGATAGCCTTTCAGCCTTGGGTATATTGAAATTTGGAATTGAATTTGACATGATTTCACAATTTTATGTAGAGGTTTTAAATGTTTTCTCTTGCCCCATGTCTTGGGTATAGTAGATTTAATCCTCCTGTATCTAAGGTTTTCTTGATGGTTGCCTAGGGAAATTAAGTCTTGTTTGTTTGGATTTTTTCCCAGTCTATTATTTGGCATAGGTTTTTTGTCTAAACATTTTGTTATATAGAACTGCACTAAGTTATTGATCAATATACTGTAGCACAGGTTTCATTATTATGCTAATGTGTTCCAGATATATATCTGAAAGTGGCTCTTAACACTGTTTTATAAGGTGCAGCTGTAAAAAAAAAATTAACTAATAGTAAGCCATGAAGAAGTCAAATCAAAAAATATGAGCTACTTTTTTAAAAAAGAATAATTATAACCTTCAGCACACAAACAAATGTATTTATTTTGCTTTATGTTTGGTTGGAGATTTTTTTTAGTAAAAAATGTGCTTTCTTAAACAAAGTCTTTTTTTTTTGCATTGGTATTTAGAGTAGTGGCCAGTTATTATTGATATTGAATTAAAAGGTAAAATGTCAATAAATGTTCAAAGCAAGACCAACTTTGACTGTCCTAAAAAACCCTATTCACTTTGCCTTGTTAAAATGGCTTGTGTTTGAAGAATAATTTTGAACTAATAGCTCACTTTGTGATGCAGTGGTTTGAAGATCTTAATATTTAACATTTTTATAAAGCATATTTCCTTAAAATACGAGGAAAATGGAAAAGTTTTAAACTCTCTACTTTGGCTTTTCATTGTCTTTGTCAGTTACAGTACTAGAAAGTAATAACTGTAACTCTTAATTTTGCTACGAAATGTGGGTGGCCAACTCATCTTCTTTGTGAGATATCCTGTTTGCAGTAATAATTTTTTCCTTTTACTAGTTTTGTTTACTCCACTATCTGATTCTGTTAATGTCAGTTAACATGGCTCTGACAAGGAATCAAGGTAGCATAGATAACCTGTCCTTTGATGGCTGCAAAATAGATCAGCTAAGTGCACTCATATTTCTGTCATAACTTTATTTTTATTTAAACCTCTTAATTAAAAGACAAATGCTAGTTGCAGACTGTCAGTCCCTTAACTATTTACAGATGCACATTTTATGTGCCCATAGCTATTATCCAATCCTAAATGCAAACACTAGTTGCATTTCTTATCTGATTTCAGCAAAAGTAATAGAATCTTTTAAAATCTCTTTTCTGAAATTATTGTGATATTTCTTTGTTCATTTTGGAAGTATTTTGTCTTTGTTCGATCAGTTATTAGAAGATGATTAAAAAGTTGGTTAGAATAAAGCGCTTGAAATATTTTGGTTATATTATCTATGTTTTCCAAGTCCAAATTTTTAATTCAGATTTTTCTCCCTTGGAAGTGGGCCCTTATTTTCTATTTTAAACTCGGGTACCTTTTTCTTAAAAAATGCTTTAATTTTCCTGCTAGAAGTTTTTCTATGGTATTTCACATGTAGTACAGAATTGATAATTTACCTTCTACGGGAGTGAAAAATATGTGTTTTAATTATTTATGTTTATATAGAATATTAATTGCACTTATGCAATAGATACATTAATTTAGAATATTTATTTCACTGCGCATGTAAAAATCATTATAGGTCACATTTCTGGTTTGATGGGATAGAAAACACCACAAGTGCGACATTTTTCCTAGATCTGTGTTTTCCAGAGTTTTAGACATGGAAATGTAAAATACTTTCCATTATAACCTGGTTTTCTTATCTTCCACTTTGTGTTTAATTTGGTTGTCTGTTTTGTTGCTTTTTTACCTACCCCAGCTCCAAGAGCATTTCAGAGAAATCCGGAGTTTAATTTTTCACTGCAGTGGTCAAAAATAAAGATTTTATTCCTACTTATTTCTTCACTGCAGTGGATTCAGGCTCTGCCTTGAAACACCATATGCTCCAGACCTCTGAGTATAAAGATAGACATTTCCAGAGTTGGAGGAGAGACACCTTTACTCTAGCATCCTCTCTTCCCTCTCTTGCTCTTTCTGGCATACTCTGCTTCTATGTTCTCCTTTGAAGTGAACAGGGGCCTGTGAGAAAGTCAAGTTATTCCTGACTCAGTGAAAGTTTTCTGGAAGAAAATGAATGAAAAAAAATCTATGGAGTTTTTAGTTTTGTTGGGGTTTTTTAGGTATTTCAGCTAATTTAGCTGATGAATCAGATGGTTTTATACTATTTGTTGCCATTACTTGATTTTGAAAGACTGAATTTTTCATATTAAAAGCATAGATTCTGAAATATGTAGGCCTATCATTTGTCCTTTTTTACATGGCCTGCTATGACATATTTATCTCTATACCAGAACAGGAATAAAGAGTGTGGTGATCATGTCACAAGCCTTTTGCTCGTGGATGAATTCCAAAATGATACAGAGCATTTAGTATAAGTTGAAGCTGTTCTGGAAGTTCCTGGCACCTACAATGGTGAGAAGCAAAATATGGCATCTCTCCTTTCCATATTGTGCTATTTTCACACATTAAGGCAAAGTTACAAAAGATAGTCCAACTCATCTAGAAGCTTGTTGTCACTCACAGAAGCAAACCTGTCCCCCGTGTTCCTCTGACTTTGGCTGTGTGATCCTTCTCTTTTTTCCTTTGGCTCTGGCTCTTACCAGGCATACCACTTTGAGGATATGCTTCCCTTTGCTAACTGAACTGACTCAGGTTTATTTTTAAAGCAATAGCTCTTCATAGGGGTGGTTAAATAAATTCAGAGAGAAGGGTGCAAATGGCTAGAACAGTGTGAAGTCAGTGTTAGAGCTCTGGGAAAATTGGAAGGAGTAGGTCCCTCTCCTTTGGTACTTTGAGAGCTCCAAGACCTGCTAAAATGTACTCTAGCTCTTTACCCAGCTTTAGGATGTGGGCAATAAACTATATTGTCACAACATTCTGGCTGCTCAAGGTTAAAAATATGTACTGCTTGCTCAATTTGGTTTTTTTTTTTTTTTTGTTTGTTTCTTTAATTCTGGTTCCTTTAAGGACCTAGGACACTTTCAAGTTCTCTAATGGTTATTGTTTTGATATGTTTTGTTCTTATCAGTTTTCCTCTCCAAGGAGCAGGCAAATCCACATCCTATATAATTTTAAAATTTATTTGTATGGTAGAGCAATATCTGGTTCTTCTTACTTATTTGAAGTTCTTACTGATAGTTTTATGTCTTAAAACAAATTGACTGCTTTAGAAAAGATAATTATTTATAAAATCTGTTTAATTTCTGATGATAGAAGAAAGTGGAGCGTTGTATAAGAAAAGCTTTACACTGATAATGGATTGTGGCAGTTTTTAGAAACATGTTTTGTACAGAATATAATGATCATACCAGAACCTGATGAGTACTTTTTTGTTTAGTTCAAAGCAGCTGCTCAATTAACAGTGCTCAGCCTTGACCTATGACCATTATTTTAAAATAATAGATTGCAGGAGCAGTTTTGCATTTTGACAGGGAAAAATTATCATTTGACAAAAAATAAATTAGTTCATAAATCATATGTCCATTTGTTAATGACTTGTTGAACAAAATATATTTTTATTACTATTTTCAGCAAGAGTAAAACTTGAATCTAGTTGACTGCTTCTGCTTGAGTTTGCTCTTTTATAGATTATTAAATACTGTTTATTTTTTTTAAACAATTGGATAGACATATAAAAATTCTAGGATTTACTCCTATTCATATTTTAATTGGAATCTCTTAAGGAAGTCTTTACATTTCTTTTTTTCTTTCTGATTCAATGGCCAAGTAACTGTTTCTTTAGAAAGAAATTTGAAAGGCCAGAGATGAACTGAATTTTACCAGGATGTTGAAGTTCAATCTTGTAACACTCTCAACTGCAATTCAACTCCTTTATTAACTTCTCAACATGTACAAATGAATGCACACAAGCACATTCGAAAACATAAACCCTAAAGAGAATTGACCTTAATTGTCTATTACTCAGTAGATAAGTGTTATCTTTTTCTAAAGCACTCCTGAGATTTAAAAGATGCTTGTTCTGAATAGGTGTGTAAGAAAAAACATTAGAGATTGTGGTGGGTTGACTTTGGCTGGCTGCCAGATGCCCATCAGCCATTCCATCACTCTCCCTCAACAGCAGGACAGCAAGAGAAAATAAGATGAAAAATCTCCTGGGTCAAGACAAAGATGAGGAGATGTACACATCAAATTTACACATTACAGAGCCTTAGTTTAATTCACTTCCTAGAAATTGATTGATTACCTAAATCATGGGATTTTCATATCACATGAATCGCTTTAGCAATACTATCAGAGATATATTGATGAACTCTGAATTTACTTATTGCTTAAATGTCCAATACATTTCTGAATACTTTTAAGCCTTTGGGTTAACTGAAAAACTTGTTCAACAAGGTAATTGAACTTCATCTTACCAGTTAACTTTGACACTTTTCAGTTTAATTAAGTGTGAGTATATAACAAGTGAGTGATTGATTACCACCATGAGTGATTGTGTGATCCAAATAATCACAATTCTTTTGGAGCTTATTTGATTCTCACTTGGATTAGCTGCTAATGTTTGCTGTATTTTTAACCCTTGTGATTCTTTGAACTTGCTATTAGGATATGGTCTTTTCCACTCCAACCTCAAGAAGGCATGGTTGCATAGGCGGGTGCATAAAACATGGATGTGAGAAAAGGCCAAGGCATAGAAGAGCAAATGGGAGATTAGTTTTACACTGGCAGTTAGAAGAGTCATCAGAAAGGTATAATCATGGAAATATTGTTGATGTTATCCATTAGATTAGATATAGATTTCTCAAATCTTAGAAACTTAAATTTGTATGTAAGATGTAAGCAGTTATTTTGCTCTAAGAAATGCTGTGGTGTACTAATATTAAAATATTGTCTTTAAAAAAAAATTAGAACCTCTGTTATTTTCATTCTTCTATCTAGAAAAGGAAAAAAAAATAAAAAGCAACTCAGAAAACCCACCCCAAACATATACTATAAACTAAGGGAAGTGGGTTGCTTTTGTGTGCAAGTAGAATCATAGAATCATTGTGTTCCCTTGAGTCCTGTCACTGGTCACTGCAGAGATCAGTGCCTGCCCCTCCTCTTCCCCTCCTGAGGGAGTTGTAACTGCAGTGAGGTCCCTCCTCAGTCTCCTCCAGGCAGACCCAACCAAGTGACCTCAGCCAATCCCCCTATGGCTTCCCTTCAACACCTTTGCTTCCCTCCTTTGGATGCTCTGTCTAATAGCTTTATATCCTTCTTATCCTTCTTTCTTTGTGGTCCCCAAAACTGCACATGGTACTCAAGTTGAGGCTACATCAGTGCAGAGTAATGTGGGATAATCTACTCCCTCAGCTGGCAATTAATGCAGTACTTGATGCACTGTGTACATCCACTTGGTGTAGAAATACACTTGTAAAATTTATATAATAAATAAACAGTCGTAGTACTAACAAAGATTTGGGGTTTTTCCCCTCCCCTCAGTTAGATGTTGCAGGGACACCTTATTGTGGCCTTTCAGTACTTAAGGGGGGCTTTTAAGAAAGGCAGGAACAGGCTCTCAGTAGAACCTGCAGTGATAGGACAAAGGTTAATGGTTTTAAACTAAAAGAAGTTAGATTCAGACTAGATATAATGATGAAATTTTTTACAGTGAGGGTGGTGAAACAGTGGGCCAGATTGCCTAGAGAAGTGGTAGATGTCATATCCCTGGAAATACTCGAGGTAAGGTTGGATGAGGCTCTGAGCAGCATCATCTAGTTGAATATGTCCCTACTTATCACAAAGGACTTGGACTAGATGACCCTTGAAGGTGCCTTACAACTCAGAGATCCCTATGCTTCTATGACTTAGTTTATCGTAAGGACTGTGAAAAAGAACTCTTTACAGAGATTAGGGCTTTTAAACAAGCCTGAATCCTGGTATCCAATCCTTTGTACCTGTTCAATAACTGGAAGAACAGCACTTTCTGACTTTGGTGTGTGTTATGAGACTAAGCATGTTAGAATTGCAAGGCTCTCCCTCCTGTGGTATTTGTGATCGCTTTGGTCTGTTACTTTGATAAGGTGACAGAGGCTATTATCACACAGAATAATTTGAATCTTATATAGTGTGTCTCTTGAACAGTTAAGGACTGGATCTGAATTCCCAGAAAGCTTACACACCTCCTTCCTTGCAGATTTTCAGGACTTAACTATATAAGACCTGAACAACCTTTTTTGACCTTAGACCTGTTCCTACTTTGTTTGATATCCTGTTATCTAGTGAAGTGAAATCAATATTTTTTGTATCCAAGCAGACTTTTTACAGTAAGTTTCACATGTATTTTTCATATTTTCAATATGAAAACTTTTTATTTATATAAAATATTTATTTATTTATATAAAATATATTTTTATAAAATTTATATAAAATATATATTGGAATTATTAATGTAATTTTGGTAACGTGCAAGGGAAAATCCTAACAGGAGTGAAAAAAAATCTGCTTTCTTTTGTGGCATTCATGCTACTTTACAGTGGATATGAGACAGTAAAAAAGTCCTAAAATCATTAGAGCTGCATCTCAAGTAGCAGGCTCTGGAATTTGATATAGGAATCCAATATTGTGAGATGTACTTCAAACTGAATGATCTTTGTGCCTTTGAGTGTGGAATATGGATTAAGTTTCTGAGAAGGAGGAGAAACATAGGTTAATATGTTCTGGATCACTTTGAAAGCTTTATTCAAAAGCAAAGATGTTTGCAGTTAACAGTTGTAAGTGGCTTTACTTTTGAAAGTAATATATTTGGTCACTCTTTCATATACTTAAAAACATTGTTGATATTTAAATAACATTTTTTAATGGCATAGAAGATATTTTGTTTCATAATTTTTTGGTAGTGAAATGCATAACTTAATTTTTAAAAGCATATTACCTTGCTTTTCCTTGCTTTTCTGCTGACTACCACTTATGGCTGACTGCTATTGCTCCTTAAATAGTTTTCAGAGCTTTTGAAACTTTCTACCGGTAGATGCTCATTTTGCTGTTTAGAGATGAGAAAGGCTGTTGTGGTTTAACCCCAGCTGGCAACCAAGCACCACACAGCCACTCTCTTACCAGGGGGAAGAGGAAGAGAAATGCAAAAGTCATAAAAGTCGTAGACTGAGACAAAGATAGTTTAACAGGCAAAGCCAAAGCCACACACACAAGCAAGGCAAAACAAGGAATTCATTCACCACTTCCCACAGGCAGGCAGGCATTCAAACACCTCCAGGAGAAAAGGGTCCCCTGAGGAGTGATGGTGACTTGGGAAGACAAATGCCATCATTCCAAACATCTCTCCTTCCTTCTTCCCCAGCTTCACATAATGAGGAGGACACCATGTGGTATGGGATGTCCCTGGGGTTGTTTGGAGTCAGCTGTTCCACTGTGTTTGCACCCAGCTTCCCATTCACTCCCAGCCTGCTCACCAGCGTGACAATATGGGGAACAGCAAAGGCACTGCCCAGCAGAGCAAAAACATCCCTGTATTGCCACACTGCTTTCAGCACAAATATAAAACACAGCCCATAATAATCAACGTGAAGAGAATTAACTCTACCCCAGTCAAAATCACACAGATGCTTACATGTCTGATGAATTATTATGGAAGTGGCACAGAAAAAAATAAAATATCAGAATAAAAATCACGGAACAAACTGAAAGAGAAACAGATGCTAGATTTTGCATTCCCATGAAAGAGGGCAGCCAAAAAAAATTAAAAACCAAAATATGGGATGTCAAATTGGATATAATCAACATTTAAATCCATGCTTTATTAAGTAATCATATCTTTTTTTTTAATATCTTGGTATTCAAAATAAGAAAATGCCATGACATGTAGAAATAAGGGGATATAGTCATCAGAACCAAATATTTGATTAGTATTAGATGAAAACAAGATTGCGTCTGGGAAAAAATACTGAAGAATATTTTTATTTTAGTTGAGTAGATGCTGGCCACAGAAAATGCAGCAACAAATTGGGTGAGAAGATCATGATTTTATCTTAGAAAATGCAAATAAGCAAACCCTTCTGTTGAGGGCTTTCTCTTTTTTTGAATAATAATTAGAGCTAGTGGGAAAATGTTAAACAAGTATCTGGCAGGCAAAAGATCTCACTAAATTTGAAATTGAATCAATGTAGCATCAGGCTAGTCAGATGTTAAATCTAATCATCTGCTACTTAGAAAATTAATAGAAGTGTGTATGAATACAAAACCACACAGACAGGACTCCAGCAGCTAATAATGGATTCATCAGCATGTGGTCCAACAAAACCAAGCCTCAACAGTACCTTACTAAATTCAAGATGTATTTATTTGCTAAGTATTGACTGGTACTCTCTGCATAAATAACAGATAGCAAGCTACTGGGCAAACCAGCAAATAAAGTGACTGGTAGAAGGATTATAGATAGCTTAATGGGAAAAATCCACTGGTGATGAAGTTTCATTTGTATACATGCTATGGATTTTAAGAATAGCATTATCTGAAGATTATCAACTTAAATCATTATCATGATTTAAGTTTTATCGGTCTTATCATTAAGACCGAAATTTCATAGTGGAAGGAAAAGTAAAGTCAAGTGTTTTTAAAAGAAAAGTTGATTTAAAATAAAAAAAAAAAAAATCAATTAGAATATTTTATCTCTTATTTGAAAATATCAGATATTTATGTTTCCTATAAACTGCTAAATATAGAATAAAATTCCATTTCTGTTGTCTTCAGAAAGTTTGCCCTTACTTGTGGGGAAGATTCTCAATGAAGTTATGCAACAGTTTGTTTTACCTACTTTTCTTTTATACTTGGCACTTTGCTTATTATGCATATTCTTTTTTTAGAATCTATCTTCTTTTTACTTCAATAAACAGTTATTTGGAGATTAAATTACAAGTGAGAATGTATAGATTTGATTTTTTGATACTCTTTTTAATTTTACAATCAAAATTACAATAACTTTGCATGTTAACATGTTTTTTATTTCTGCATAATTTTACACAAATTAGGGACAAACATTTCTTGCACCTTTCAGATTAGACTAAAACTCTTCCTGCTGTAAAATTTCTGACCTAATCAAAAATGTATTGAGATTAAGTGTGACTGCTATTCACTTAAAAGAACTTTTTTGGTGAATTTCTTCAGATACAATCGGGTCTAAGCTGAAATATTCTTGAGGAATTGTATTTTCTTTGGAAATAATTAATAGAAATGCTAGAATCTTGTGAACCTGAAAAGAAAGCAAAACAATAAAAAGAACTGTTAAAATACATTTTTAAAAATTACCTATTTAAAAGCGTAATCAATGTCAAACAGCAAATATCTAAGACACACAAGCAAAGAGGAAATAGTCATTTATCACATCACAGTCTCAAGTAAACAGTTTATCTAGGAGAACTTTTGCATGACTAATCAAGATTTCTTTCCATAATTTTAACTCTGCAATTATGAAATGATTGCTCTATTTAGATCCTGAAGCTGGGAGCTGGTCTTCCTTGTGAGCTGATGAGTTTAAAGTTCAGCATGCAGCTTAAAGTGATGTATGATTTAAATTTTATCACAGGGACCACAGTAAAAGCAGAAAACAAATGGTTGATCAAACTGCAAAAAATTCCAATCAGAACTCTAAAGTCTTGGAAACCACAAATCTGAGATGATTTGTCATTTTAAAATTGACATATGTGTTGGAAAAAGATTGTGGGAGAGATTAAAATAGATTTTAATTGCTCTTGGAGTAGTAGTCTTTTAAAATGAAAATGAAAACAGCATTCAACTGTTTAATATAGGTGCCTTCTTTTTTTGAATCTTAAGCTTGTGACAGAATATAGTAACCTACAGGAGGAGGAGACATGGAGACACATTCTGTAAATGACATATTTAAAAGAAAAGAATTATATCATTTTTCAATCATTTACAGTGTCAAAAAATATTGCTACAAATTTTCATATAAGTTAAAACATTATCACAACTATTTAGAATTTATTTATTATATTTTAATTAGTGGTGACAGAATATTTAGAAATTCCTGTGTACATAAGACAATGGTTTTTTTCAGACTCCATTTGACTTTTTCCATTGCTGAAAAAATAAATAAGGATGGAGTGAGAAGACTCATAAGACACAGATTCCTTCAAAGCTAGTCTCACCTGGAAAAAGACATCCTTTAGTCACTTTATTTTTACATCAAGATATTTTATGTACTTGCACCCTAAGTACTTAAGAGACATCTGAGGACTCAAAATCTGTCTTATTTCACCAAGTAGTCTCAACAAATAAAAATATAGCAGTGAATATGACAACTATTGTTACTAATTTGCCTACAATATTACTAACACTCATACTCCAAACAACTACTTATGTAAAATATGCAGTTAAAATTGTACAGAATCCTCCTGGAATCTACCTCTTTTCTCTGATGGTGTTCTGTGGTGCTTTTGATGTTCATTTGGATCCTCAGCCACTTTTGTTTGCCTTGGGAGGATAAAGATGGCACCATGGGATAGTTATGGCAAACAACCAGCAAGATTAATTCTTTGTCAAAGAGTATGATGGTGATGATTTTTTTTCCTCAGTCTTGGGTCTACATGGAGTAATTTAAGCACATATCTCTCATATTTCCTATTCTCTGGTTCCAAGGCAATGTGTGTTTCTGTTTTCCATTCTTATACTCTGAGATGATTGTAAAAACATTTCCAGATTCATGTTACTGCAGCTACTTATCATTATAGTTTTGCATGCAAGTAATATATAGATACTGAATACATATTGTGTCTCCAAATGATATCTTTAATTTCACCATATTTACTACTGGAGTTTTAGAATTTCTATATACAATAAATTTTCAGGAGGAACATCTGGTCTTTCTGATATAGAAAAGTGGAATAAATAAAAATACCTCTTAACCTTTTCCTAAGCTCCCAGAAACATCTGGAGTCTTGCACTACACACATAATGTGTCCATTCCCTGTGGGTGTTAGGTGCCTGGCAAGCTGGATAGACACACCACAAAGAAAAAAGCAAATCTATTCATTCATATGCAGTATATATTAATTTACAAATTTGTATCACTGTTCTGTGTTTGATGACACTCTGTAGCTAACCAACATCATCAAAATCAAAGTACTCAAGTAGAATGTCACAATTTAAAATTTGAGCTTTTAAGAGTTGAAACAGAAAACCTCTGTAGACATTGTCTTTTAGTTTCCATGGTTTGCCATGGCTACCCAAGCCAGTATCAGGTACTTATGGCATCTCTTAATGAAATCAGAGAACACTTCCAAAGTCAAAAAGGGAAAGAAGGAAAGGAACAGATAATCCCACCCAAAAAAAAAAAAAAAAAAAAAAAAAAAAAAAAAAAAAAAAAAAAAAGTGCATTCATAATGTAAATTTTTTTTCTGCCAAAGTGATAGACTATAAAGGAATGATTCAAGAGCATGGCAAAAGATGTAGGCACATCCTGCCAGGCCTCCATCTCTCCAGAAGCACATGGATCTTGTGGTGGTACAATGTCATACCTACCAACTCTGTGCTGATGTTTAGAATTTCTCACAGTATCTACAACAGCAATAGACCTGAATAACTCCATTAAGTATTTTAAATTTGAAAAAAGTTGATACAAATGGAATGAGATATGCAAATGGAATGTAAGATGGGAAATTGCTGAAGATAAAAAAACCTCAGCTACTAGAAGAAATTTAAATTTTAAATGTGTTTAATATGCATGTGATATCTGCTTAATGAGATGACTGCTAATTTTGCATAATGTTTCCACCTAAAGTTTCACTTTTACCAGAGTGTACTCAGTTAGACATTTGGTTGTCTAACATTTAGTTGGACGTTTAGACTGATCTGAATAAGTGACAATCAGATCTTTGCACACACATTATCTTACAGGTATTTTTCTGCTTACCTGCCATCTCTCTCCTGCAGTTATGATGTGCTTGCTGTGTTTCATTTTAAATGGCAATGAAAACTGTTCTAGCTAATGCTTATGATAATTTGTAGAGTTTAGCATACAAATAAGACTTAAGCTTTAAGGTCAATGTCTTTTTGTACCTAATGAATAATACTCAAGTATATAGGCTATTTCAATAGTCAGAATGAATTACCTTACAGTTCTTTCTAAAAAACCTGTAGTATTTTACTGAGTCATATTCACACACTGAATTTTTACTTATTAAAATTTTTGATTCATTTTGCATCCACTAAACCAAAAATATTACCTCCGAATTTCTTCATATCAATTGAAGTGTAGAAAACCAAATTAGAGAAACAAGCTTATCCTTTTTGACTAAATGTGACATAATGATGGTTATAAAAGGCCCACTGCTGAAAGCTAAATGGTATCCAACAGCTCTTGTAATGATCTGTTTTGCATCAGGAGCTGCAATGTTTACTATGCTAGCACATGTGTTCATTTAAAAAATCCACTACCCATCTAAGCTGTGTCTATGTACCACACATAAAATTAAATATTTTGGGATAACTATGTGCTTCTTTTCTGTTGGATACATGTTTATACCCAGACACAGGCTAAGCCTACTGTGAGACACAAGTTAAAGTTTTATTCAAATTATTGGTTTGGTTTAACATTAGGCCAGTTTATTTCAAAGTGTTGATACTAACCAATGAATTAATTTCTTTACTGGTTGATGACTTAGCCATTGGAAAAAATGCACTGAGATTGACTTATTAAAACAATTATTCATATGGCTGTTTGGGAGATGTAAGCATTTTATAACCTTTTTTTTATTAATAGAACAAAAAGGTACCCTCCTAATAAAAAAATGCATTTCCTAAATCATAAATATTCTGTACATAATTCTCCATCTTTTCATATCAGCATAAGTTCTTTAGTCTTGTTTTAATTATATTATTCATAAAGATGCCAATGAAAAAACAAAGAACAACTTTGTAAATACTCCCTCTGAGGACTTGCTACATATAAATATGTGAATATTTACCTCTTTAGGGGCCTTTGCTTCTTTTGTTCATGTTTTTTCATTGTTCTGGTTATGTGATGTAAGTACTATTATTATTTGGCTTTCATATCTGTCGTGACTGTAACCAATAGCATAAATTGGCTATTGTATTAAGAGAGAAGGTTTTTAATTTTTTCTTTTTCTTTTTTTTTTTTTTTTTTTTTAATTTTGTTTTGTTTTCAAAAGATTGCTTAAGAGAAAGCATCTATATAATACCCATTAATTTACAGTATCTGTTAAGGACATGAAGTATATAGAGATCAAATAAAAATATAAAATTTTTTTTGACTCCCATGAAGCAAATAAGCTTCATGGTAAATTACTAATACACTATATGGAATGCATCTGAAGGTATCTTAAAGCTAAAAATAAGAAAAATATTAAATAAATGCTAATATTGCAATTAAAGTATTTTTTAGCAAACAATTTCCTGACCTTTTGAATTCTAGGCTTCTCATCACTCTATATCCTTCCCTCTGATGAAACTAGAAATGCTGATAATGGCAGGACATAACTTACCAGTTAATTTCTGATTTCAGAAGATTGAGACTGAATTTCAGAATAAGCAGAAGTAAATATAATAAAACAGCCGTAAACCTCATTGATGTTTTTTTCCTACATGAAGTAAAATTAAAAATATATATCATCTATTCCAGTAAAATTATCAGAGTTTGTGTATTTCTTAAAGTGTCCTAAAGACCAGCCTATGTAGCTGTATATATATCTGCATTAAAAAACAAACAAACAAAAAAAACCCAAAAAAATCACAGTGAATTTGTTCTACCAATGAAAAGGGAAAATTTAAGTCTTGAGCAGCCTGGACTAACTCTGACCTTCAGCCCACTCTGAACAGTACATTGAACTATGTGGTCTCTACAGGCCCCTTTTGACCTAAATTTTTCTGTCATTCTAAATTCAAAGTAAAATGTAACATAAGGGCTTATCTACAAACACATGAAAATAATTTCAATCTCAATCATTAATAAAATATATCCTCCTATCTGCTGCACAATTCACCACACATGGCTAACTGGGTTCCAGAGGTATGTCTGACCTCACTGGTGTGTGTACAAAGCTAAATTCTTCAACTGGTTCCTTATGCATTTTTGGCAGTTAAATATTGTGGGCTTTGTTGAACCCTGATGAGGTTATTCTCCCAAAACTGAGGAAGTGTTGTCATATGTACATCAAATTAATATGTAGAAGTGGGCATCAGCAGAGCTTATCAGCAGGCTGAGTGCACAAAAAATGTTTCTTTCATTTGTGTCTCAAACACGGTTGTTTTAATAAAACAAAACAAAACCAAGCATACAAACACCAAAAAAATCCCACAAATCTTCATGACCCTGTAATTCCTTTTAAGAGAGCTTTTTGTATGGATTTGTTATTTCACAATGATGCTACTTTTCGGGTTGAGATCAGAAATTTCTTCTTTGAGGCTAAAGTGCACAGTTTAAATAATATTAAATTCCCTCATTAAAGTGAATGATGGTCCTTTTCTTTCATTATATTCCTGTGGAAAAATTCAGCTACTACAAATTTTAGAAGAAGCCTGTGTAAGATATATAGTGCAATACATTTTTGAATATAACTTTAAGGAGTCTAAATTGTCTAGTGTACTGTGATTTCTTTGGTTGTTTTACTTTTTCAGCTACTGATAATGTGAACTGTTTTTAAGTCCAGTTTCTATGTCTTACTATCATCTATAATAAATATAGTGTCCGTCAAAGAGAGTCAAATTTTCTATTAATTCCTCATTTACTATATAAAATGATTTTTTCATGTAATGCAAGCTACAAACTTTTAAGGCAGTTGTCCTTTCCATGATTAAATATTATTTGGAACAGCCATCTGTCACACACAGTTTTATTTACCAAGCAATTAAACATGAATTGTGCTTTTTTGTTTCTTAGGTTAACAGGATTTCATCTTCCTCCACCTGTGACAAGTACAAAATCTGTATTTTCACTGCGCTTGACAAGTGACTTTGCAGTTAGTGCTCATGGGTTTAAAGTTTACTATGAAGGTAAGGCATTCTTAACAAAATATTCTGGTTTTTTTTTTTTTTTTTGCTCTGATCTCTATACATAACAAAAACCTTAAGCATCCCACAGAAATATACAAAAATACACATATAGCCTTATCCAAGTTAAAATATTTGCTTTTTGTGTAATCACTCACAGATGCAAAGAGTCATATCTCAAACCCAAATATTTCAAACTCTACAATCTATAGTCTCCCATCCAGACAAAAATATTTTTTGGTCTCTAATAATGGCAAGTTCTTTTAATTCTGAAAAACTTAATTGTTATTGTTCTGATTCTTCTTACACATGCTTATTCAAATTAATGTCAAGACTTTACTAGTTAGTCTTGGATTTTGCTGGATAGTGGCATCTGCAAGTTTTATGGATGGATTCCTTCTCATATGTTTGCATAGGGGAAATGCTGACTCAGTTCTCTGAATTGACATAAAGCTATTTGTCTATAGCAATTTTCACAACTGTCTGTAGTTTGCACACAGATACTGAAGTTAATGAGCTGGAACATGTATTCCTGAAGTCCAGAAGTTTATAGTATTGTATATGTATGTTCCAGGAAGGATCTTGTTCATGATCAAGTTCAGTATAGTAGTGTTTGAAGAGTTGGTTTATATAATGCATTCCTTTTTTAAACCCATTTCTTAGTACCAGGGACTATGAACTCTAACAAGTTTTTATAGGACATAAAAGAAAATATTTTTCTCATTTTATTTGTTATAGTGTTTTGTCATTTGTTTTTTTTTTCTTTTTGTACTTTTCCCCCCCCTCTTTTTTAAAAACACTTGGTGTTAAGACATTTGATTTTCCTGTTTCCATGAGTGTCTCTGTCAGCAAAGCCAGAGCTATAGTAAACTGCCTGGAGAAGTTCTGAGGTCATTGTTGTACCCTACTTGGTCCCATCTGCAGTAGAAACTCATCTCTGAGGCAGTAACTAGCTGAATAACACTTTGATAGCTAGGAAACTATCCACAAATGGGTAATGCAATGAAGGGCTGCTATTGAAACACAGTCCAGAATCACTCTGTAGTAAAATGTCTTCAGCCACTGATATAGGTTACCTCCAGGTATGATGCATTAGAATTCTACTTCATATAAAAATTCCCTTCTATGTATAAAAACATGAAATGAAAAACATAACACCATTTTTAGGCCCTTATTGAGTTATAGAGAAAATAGCTGAAATGGTTACCCACTATCTTTTTTTGGCTGGGAGGGTGCACATAAAAACCAGATAATTCAGAAAAGAGGAAATCAGGCTATATGTAACTGGTTTTGTCTAGATTATAGCTGCTGTGCAGCCTGTTAATTTTTCAAGCATTTGGTAACTGTTCAGCATCAGCATTATTAAAAATGTTATATTAAAACAAACTATGCAATTCCTATGGATTTTTAACTATGCAAAATATAATATATGCTTCTCATGCATTAATTGAATTCATTATATATCGTATCATCTGTCCTTCTTATCAACATTTTACAGAAAGATTTTTCATTGCTAATGCTAACAGACAACATACTGTGCATCTCAGTTATGATTGAGAATGATTAAAACTAAAATGGAAGATCAGCTGTAGACTTCAGCTTGCACATAAGACTGAGTCCTCACATAGTTCATTTTTAGGTGAAAATAACGTGCTGATTAATAGAACTCAAACTCCTAGCTCAGTCTGGGGAAATTTTACCTTCAACCACAGAAATCAGCATTTTAGAGCAAAACATAAGTTTTTTACCTTGAACTTTGATACTCATCTTTTTTTGAAACTGATGTTTTATTTTGTGAAATTAAGAATTTTCAAAAAGTTAGGCTGGATATCAGAGTCTTAGTTGAATGGAGTCTCCCCTACCACAGCCAGACCTACTGTTTTAAGACCTGAATCAAGGTAACTTCATTTCGTCAGAGAATTTTTCTTTCAATACCTGTTTTTTTCTGACTTCATATGAAGCTATCCTCTTTATATCCAGATAGCAAAGAAATGAAAACTCATTACATTATAGTATATTCATTTAATGCCTCTTCCCTTGATGGGAGAAAATAGATGTATTTAAATGGTAATCACATCAGGGCAATTTCCATTTCTGTTCTTTTTCTATTCTTTGTGAACATGTATAACCCTGCAATCAACATTTTAAGATCTGGTTCTGCCAGTTTTCAAAAATTTTGATTGCCCAGTAGTTCCTTCTTAGCTTCTTGATGAAATATCTGCATATTTAGTACCCTTAAATATCAGGCCTCATAATTGAAAGCTTCATTATGGATATGTAATTTGAAATTTAAGATAGAAATGATTAGCAACCTATCATTGCAATAAAGCAAAATTATAGAGGTGGCATGAGAGGATAGGGTGAGAAGTGGAGATATATATATGCAGGGATTAGATCCAGTTGTAATTTGAAAAAGAAGGAACATACCTTTCATAATCTGAGATAATTTAAAACACTTTCTTCTGAAATGCTTTGAAAGAGATTGTATAGGTAAATGGTTACATGGAATCTGTTATTGTTCACTATTAAAAAAAAACAAACAACAAAAAAAAAACCTAAAGCCTCCAAACATTTTTTTTTCTGACTTCTCATCCTCTTGACAAATTTGCAGTTGAGCTGAAAGCTGACAAGAAACTCCAGAGTACCCGACAGAATCTATGGGAGATATGAATCTGTGATGGGCTTTCTTGATCATAGCACACAGGAACATAGTCATATTCTGATCTCTTCAGAATAAAAATGTTTATGAAAAGATATAAAATGATATCTTTAATAGAAAGACTATGCCGAGCCACCATATGTAAGCCACTGTAATTGCATTCACTCAAACCACGTGCACTACAGGCCACAAAATATTGACTCTGGCCTGCTAAACATTAATATCATAAGCCTCAGTCTGCAATCTATATCCCTACATTCTTCTCTCCTCTTCTTCTTTCTCTTCTTCTCACCTCCTTTCTTTCTTCTATATCAAGTGCCATATTTATCTTTGATACTGTTATGCACAAACTCCTTCATGTTCAGCTTCTTTATTATTCAGAAAAGAACACATCCTATAAACATACCTCTCTATGTAGCACAATATCCCTGAAGAAAAATTGTTTCATGAGGGAAAACTGGAACAGATTACTCAAAAGTAATAGACTTCACTTACAGTGACAACAGAAAATGGTGAGGTGCACTAAAAATTAAGGAGGGATTTTAAAAATACCCTGGAGCTAATTTTATCGCTGTCTAGTGACATGGCATTGCTGGTTGGAGTGAAAAATGGGGAAGTTCTAAGTCTGCTGATTCTGTGCCTGTTTTGTTTGGGTTTTTTTTCTGGAGAGTTTTCTGTGGAGTTTTTTACTAGCTTTCAGGCTCCCTACAACATGTATAGGTATTAATATCTGGAGAAGGAATGCTATACTTAATCTCCTATTTGATAATTTAGGCTAAGTACCGTGTAGCTGTACTCTTTTATTTTATTTCTGGTGGGATAATTTCGTTTTGGAATAGAAGAGTTTGATGCACTTTTCCATTTCCTGTTGTCCTAAGATACATAAGGAGCTTTATTCATTGAGAGTACAGGAGGAGAAATACAGCTGCTGAGAAAGAAAGCAATGTAGCAGCTTGGCTACACAGCAAAGGGATTCAGTAGACATAGTCCTGCTTTGAACAGTGCTTCCTTCTGTTCTCACTGTGTTATTTTACAGCTGTTAAACAGGTAGCTGACATTGCTAAAATCATTGACTTCATTAAGAAATGTAATGCTAGAATTTATGGCAATCTTTATTCAAGTTAAATATGATAGACATTTTTGTGTTATCCTATTGGCCATGGCAAAGAATAAAAAAAAAATTAATATGTACATTACCTTATAGTGAAAACTCTGAATGCCCAGCAGGTGAATTGTAAATATTTATAAAAGTGGTATGAAACATAACTTTATCTGGTTTGTACTGCTGCACATAATTTTAAAGCTGAGTTATAAAACTGAATTATTATACACTGTGTAAGTAGTGGTCTTAATGTTTGTACTGGAGTGCTGCTATGGAGTTCAGCAATTCTGCTGGAATGTTTTTGTGAGGGATTTGAGAGCAATGTTAAAATTTCAAGAATGATCACAGCTTTATGAATAATGGGAAGTGGGGAAGCAAAGAAGGAAGCAGATGATGTTTATTAAGAGATTAGGATTTCCATCTAGTAACTTCTGTGGACTCATCATGAATTTTTTCAGCAATATTAAGAAAAATTGGTAGCTGATGTACAGCATTATTGAAGCATGTAGATAAGAAATACTAATAGGACTTAAATATGCCAGGATGTGGGTGCTCAAAATAGTTTTGGCAGTTAGTATAAAGTTGAGAACGTGAACAAATAGGATAAACTATTTTTAGCTCTGTGCATATCAGAATTCAGAAATGTGGCTAAATACAATATAAATCTTGGATTCAGGTAAGGTTCATGAAGTCCTAGCTGTATAAAGCTAATAATATCACTGCTAGCTTAATATAAAATTTAAAGGAGTACTAATGAAGTATTGTTTAATATTGGAGTGCTCTCTGCAAGAAATCCACTGAAAAATTGTTTGCCAGGTTGGAGTTGTAAAAGCCACAGAATTTAAGCTGGAAATTTGTTACCAAGCTTACTGCCTGATGGATGCTATAGGCTTTTTGTTGTTGCTGTTCATATCTTGCCATAACAGCTGTGGATATGACTGGTCCTTGTCATTACATTGCTTCAACCCCTTAATAGTAAGAGAAAGGAAAGGGAAAGGGAAAGGGAAAGGGAAAGGGAAAGGGAAAGGGAAAGGGAAAGGGAAAGGGAAAGGGAAAGGGAAAGGGAAAGGGAAAGGGAAAGGGAAAGGGAAAGGGAAAGGGAAAGGGAAAGGGAAAGGGAAAGGGAAAGGGAAAGGGAAAGGGAAAGGGAAAGGAAAGGAAAGGAAAGGAAAGGAAAGGAAAGGAAAGGAAAGGAAAGGAAAGGAAAGGAAAGGAAAGGAAAGGAAAGGAAAGGAAAGGAAAGGAAAGGAAAGGAAATTATTAAATTGCATAAATAGATACATTTAGAAGAAGCATACTAAACCTAACAAAGCAACATGTTAGACATAAGTCAATATATATTTTCTATTTTTACTTCTATTCAGTATGTTGGATAACAGGAAGAAAAAAAATGTGCTGGAGTTTCTGTATTTTGTCTGAATGTATGAATATCTGCCAAATTGTCTAGGAAGTCCCAGAAAATTATCTAACAAATCATATTTGTCTTAGAATACTAGCTTGGATGGAAAACATCCCACTAATGCCTCTTCATGGACTTGTATCTACAACAGACTTTTATGCCACTCCTAATGTCAGATGCATAGTAAAGCTGTAGCACAGAAGACAATAAATTTCTTATGAAATCAATACCAGGTTGCCATGGTGCTTCTACATATTTTACCTGTATGCTGTGCTGGTTGCACTGTTCCTGTATAAGTCCAGAGGAAGTAGAGAGAAAAACAGCTCCGTGGACTTAATATGGTTAATTTTCATAGCATTTCACACTATTTTTATGATGCCACAACACTGATTTGACTAAAGAATAACTTCTGGAAACAAAGTTAGGTCTCAAAGACATGAAGCTTTAAGAAACTTTCTTTGATCTCACTGATCACTCTGCCTCACTTAGAAGTAAGACTTTTAATTTTGATTTTTTGAACTTCCAGCCACTGGCTTTTGTTCTGCTTTTATCTGCTAAATTATAGAGCCCTTATTATTGGCATCTGTGACTTCTTATGGAGGTTCTTAAGTACTGCAGTAAAATCTCAGGCTTCAGAGTACTCTATCTCTTTAATATGGGCTTTTGAAGCATTAACATAAACTAATTTTCCAAATAATGAATTATTTTCTGTCATTCTTCTGCATTTTCATCATTTTGTGACAGCTGTGTGAAAAAAGTCTCTGATCAGTACACTTGTCTGGCTGAGGCCTGCACCCGATCACCACAACCTGTCATATCTTATTAAATCTTTTTTTAGTTTTCAGAGCAACCTCTCTCTGTCCTGCCTGTGTGAGGGTTTAAAGGGCTGAGTGCCAGCAGCTGGAGACAGGCTGGGGTGTTGGTAACCCTGCTCTACTGGAGACACTGGGGTCTCTCTCCATGCCAGCTACTGGAGTGGGTGGGGATCTCAGCTGCCACTCACTGGGGTGGGAATGTTGTGTGTCCCAAAAAACAGCTCTCAGGAGGAGCCTGTGGGAGTGAAGCAAGTGAGGGGCTCAGTGGCAGTGCTTGGAGGATGCTGTGTGACAGGTGCTGTGATGACAACTTGTCTGCAGCTTCTCCATCCTGGGTGTGCCACTGGCTGTGCTTGGGTCACTCACCTGCACACTTCCATCTGGAATAACCAGCAGGAAGGAGGTTCTGGGTCTAGGGTGAGGTAGCAGGAGGATGAGGAGTCCATGCTGGACAAGTGGACCAGCACTGCATGTTGGCTAGTAAGCATCAGGCTGGACCAGCCAGTGATGAGGGGACCCCTGGGGCCAGTAAGAGGGCCTGGAATCTGTGTGGGATTGCCAGGCAGGCAGAAGGATCATGCTGATTGTGGGAACGCAGGTGTGCTCATGAAACCAGGTAATTCTGAGTGTGCCTGCATGAATGACCCCCTGTGTCTGTCAGACAAAGAGAGTCTTTGGCCACAGGTGCTCATGTTCAGGGAGTGCTGACACAGCAGTGTCCTGCCTGTGGCAGTCTGCAGCCCATCCTGTCAGTGTCTTGTGTGTGTTGGTGTTTCTCTTGGACACTTGCCCAGCTGTGAAACTGGTAAAATCTACAAAGCAGCAAAGTGGCTTGAGTCACATCCCAGGTCCTGTGGCCAGGCGAGGAAATGTCCAGGTTTCAGAGCTGCTGGAGGCAGTGGCCAGTTGCTGCTGAGAGCAGTGGCCACTTATTCCATCCCTTCAGATGCTTAAATGTCATTTGGGTCCACCAAGCATAGTTTGCCCTTGGTAAATCCGTGCTAACTACCCCCAATTAGTGTCATCCTTCAGGGGATGGATTACAAAAATGTGCTCTTTAGGCTACGTCCAGGAATTGAGGGAAGGAGAATTAGTTTATACTGCCCGTAGTGATCCCTCTTGCTTTCATTAGGACAAGTGAATCATTAATCTGTCTAATATGAAGGACTACAGCTGATTGCTATAATTTTCCATGGATTATGGACAGTTGCTTTTCAGTCAGGGTGGGGCAGCTCTTCTGGTGCCCTTGGGTGAATCTGTGAATTGAATATATCCAACTTTTCGATGTAAACCCAGAACCAATTACCTCTCTCCTTCCCAGGTGGATTGATACATGAACAAATTACTCCTTATGAAAAATGATGCACACAAGACATGGAGTTCTTTGGTCTTTCCATATTGAATATTACTGTCTTTGTCACCTGATGAATCTGCAATCTTCCACATCCTTTTTTTTGCCACTATCATATTTTTAGAATCCCTTTGTATAATCCATCAAACACTTCCTTGGCCTTTGACATTCTTGATTTTTGTTCCTAAGCACCATTTCTGTACACCTTTCTTGCTGTCCATCCTTTTCCCTTTTTTTTTTTTTTTTTTTTGGTCTGTACTTTGCATTTTAGTTCATTAAGAAGCTCCCTTGTTAGCCTCATGAGTCATTTGCCAAAGTTCACTTCCCCTTAAAATAGTTGGGATGTCATTTAAAACAATCAGCCATTTCTCTGACTGCACTTCCTCCCCATAATTGCTTCCCAGGAGATTCTGCCTAACAATTCCCCAAATAAATCCAAATATGATGTCTTAAAGTCTAGTGCCCCGATTTTAGTACTTACTTCTCATCCTTCTTTCTAAATCTGGGCTCAGTTTTCTTGTACTCTGTAGATAGGTCCCTCTTCCCTGAAAAGAGCATTTTTAAAGGTCCTCCTTCTGAGTTTAAAAGGTCTACATGCGATTATATTCTTATTTGCGTTGATCAGGTAGTTTCATTTTTTCCCAGCAGTCCTACTTATCTTCTGATGAAGTACTACGATTATGAAGCCCAAACCCTTGGAGACAGCTGTGTAACTAGGCATTGGTCTGCTGGATGCATTTGCAGCCAGAGCTTTTCTCCTAGTCACAAGGATTGAAAGGGATACCAACACCTCAAGGGATCACATGCTCCTCATTTTTCCTCAGAATACCATATCAGCTTAGATCAGCTTAAGATTTCCCTTGGCCATTTTATTACCACTCAGATGAGTGAATAGCCTAAAGTAGCAGTTGTGAGGCTGAAAAAAGAGCAATTGCTGTATAAAATTATGTGCCTGAGCTCCAGGCAAGGAGTACACAGTCCAAGATTAGAGGTCTGTGATACAGGCAGGGGACTGTGCCATGCAGGAGGGAGTATCTGAACACTAGAACCTCTCAAAATCTCATTATGGATGGCTGTGTCACTTTAACTGTACTTTTGCATAAGGATAATAAAAATTGTTTCTGCTGCCAAATATTTGTCATCCTATTTTTAGGAGAATATGTGATAAATTCATCTAAAGAGACTTGTCATTCTCTTCCCTGTTCTTTCATTTGAAAAATAACATGTAATTTTTAGGAAAAAAGCTCATGCACATGTGCTTGATTATAGATCCAGTGTTTTATTCTACCATAATTAGCAGTTAGATTTTAGTGGTTGTTGAGTGCTAAATTTTCTTTGATAAATCTTTTTAAAATAAGAAATAATTTGATTGATTAGAGAGTCACAGAACATGCATCATTTTGTTCCAGACAAAATGAATGGAAATATATTTATTTGCAAAAAAAGTCATTCTTTGAAAGTTAAAAACCAATGAATAGCTTATCATTTCTTCTGCCTTGAGAAAAACTTAATAACTGGGGAAAAAAAAATGTCTCTCCCTTAGTCTGGTAAAAATCCACTTACTATCTCAATGTTCTGTTTAATTTATTTCTTTCAGAATAATGTTGTTAAATAAGCCATATTTGTCAACTTGTGGTACTGCAATTTATCATTTTGATACGTGCCTCATATTGAAGCTTAACTAAGACAGTGATTAATTTGAAATCTTAATTATATGTCAGCCTTACTTTAGATTTTTTTTTTTCTTATATTTTCAATGCCATTTTTCATTTAAAGAATAATTGAATATACACTGCAAGTCTTGAAAGAAATTTCCCAAGAGATTCTAAGGTTTTCTTGGTGAACTTACATTCTTCAGCTACTGGACTGTCATATTGTTAAGTACAGTAACCTGACCAAAAAAAATCTTAAGGCAATCTAGTTTAACACATTTTGATCCCATGTCTATACAAGCAGTGATAACTGTAATCCAATATAGCTGAAACAGTATTCTGCAGGAGCCAGTATATACTGCTCATTAAAATACCTAATTAAATTAAGCTCCATGTTTATAAGCAGGTGCTTTCTTCCAGTTTTAAGTTACAGCTCAATGAAATTTTGAAATAGTCATTCACAATAGCAGACTTTGAAATATCCATACGATTCATAAAAATGAAACTGCTGATAAGCACCACTTACACATCTAGAACTACATGGCTTAATCCTTCAAACTGCATTTGGGTTTTTGATAGCATTTTGGCTTTGATTTGTGATAGCTTTGACAGAACTTCTGCAGCAAAAATATCAAAATATAGAGATCTGCAAGAACAAGTTCAGTATGCCAGCATGTAATCTTAAAAACTCTTCAAAGACAGGAGCTCTGCAGATGGAGAAATTTATTTATGAAAAGAACATAATACAGAATAATACAGAGCTGTAACCTAAAAGACTCATTTGTCATCTTAACAGATTTTCAAAATTTGCAGCTTTTTCACATTAGTTAAATTTATAGTTTGTATTTGGACACTTAGATCTATAAAAGGTAGTCATACTGTTGAGCAAAAATTATGTGACATGTAAAATGCTTGGAAACAGGGGAACTTTAAACATCCATTATGTCAGTCACTAACATTATTCTGAACAGTACCAGTATAATTATTTAGTGGTGATTATGACAACAGTTTTATTTAAAGAGAAAATCAATTGCTTACTCTGGATCGGAATTCTCAGACTATTGAAATAAAATTAATTTTGTCAGAAGTGTATTTTAAAAGATATTTACTGTTTTGAACAGCTCTTAGCAGAGAATTTCTCAATAGACTGTGAGGCCATACAAGCAAAACTCAGTGCAAGTTAGAGAGCTTTGAGAAGGATGGATAATAATATTGTGGAACTAGATGGTCAGTCAAATGCCTTACAATTTGAAAAAAAAATAGTTTAAACAATTGAAAGTAATTTATAATTAAATTATATTTATATTTATATGAAATAATTAATTAAAAGTCAATATTAATCTTCTCTCTGGAAGAGCCATTCTCCTTTGAATACCTGAACATCGTAATGAAAAATTCGTTCCCTTGCCAGGTGACAATAGGCCACTAACACTTCATGGATCACCAGTGGCATGTTACAGCTAAAAATTATTTAGTAAAGCTGCTTATCTAAGATGAATACTATAGATGTAGAAAAATCATGAGACATTGACAACATTTTAAAACTTTATTTTAAAATTTCAAAACTAACATTTTTTTAAAGAGATATTTATTCTAAGAAAAATCATAATGAATTTTTTATTTTGGATAAATTGATTAATTAATTATTAGTTCTTGATGAATTTTTTAATGTAAGATCCTAAAAGATTACATACTAAAAAACTATGAGTTCCATCACCTGTAGAATGTAACATTTAAAAAGAATTTTCTGAAAATAATAACATTGGAATAATTAAAAGAAAACTCATTAAAATATCAGCTAAAGTTTTGGTACAGAATTCTTACACCTTCTTTTCTTTTCTTTTTAATTTTTGCATTCTGAAGTTTCCCTGCTATAAAATAGCATCTGAAGTGTGTATTGAGAAAATGAAGAAACCTGATATCAGAAAAGAATCCTACTGCTTTCATATTAAAAAAAAAAAAAACATAGAAGACTAGGAGACTTCTTTATATATTTATTGCATGATTAAAGAAGAAATAAAAATAATAGGATTATAAAATATTTATTTTTTAATTTAATTTAGAATAATCTTGTTCTACCCTTATTCTTCTGTCAGCGTGCTTCTAAGCCATGTGTTCTTAGTTCTTTTAGGGCCAGATACTGTTGCCACTTGCAGCATTCAATTCCCAGTCTCTCTAAAGATATAATCAACATTGATGCACTTCATGCCAGTTGTGGGGCTGATTTTGTGATGAAATATGCATCCTATGGGAAATGATTTGAAATCACAGGGTAAGAAAATGCTCCTAAATGATGGCTTCTCTACATGAAGCCCAGGTCTGAACTGATGATGTAGATATAAAAGTCTGTGCTAAATGCTTATTCTTCTCAGCACCCTGTCACTCCAGATTACTAGTTAATAGTAAGCAGACAGATGACAAGAATAAGATGTTTATAGGCAAATATTGTTGTTAAATAACAATGTGCTGTGTCATCTTTAATTACAGCATAGCATTGCTCAGTTCTGTACTTGTCACAAGAGCTCATACTGCAAGCAATAAGAATGTGTTATTCTGGGCATGAAGCTTCTTTTGGAAAAACTTTCTTCTTCCACCCACAATTCTGCTACTGTCACAGCTGAAATGCATCACAGCTTAGCATATCGTTGAGATGCAATGAAATACAGATTCCTGATCTGGTTCCAATCCTCAGACATGGGCAGGGGCACCTTCTACTAGACTAGGCTTGTCAGAGCTCCATCCAACCTGAACTTGAACACTTCCAGGGATGTGTGGTGTTCACTTCTCTGGTCATCCTGTTCCAGTGCCTCACCACCCACACAGCAAAGAATTTTTCACAGAATCACAGACTACTCTGGGTTGGAAAGGACCCACAAGGACTATTGAGTCCCACTGTTAAGTGAATGGCTCATACCAAGATCAATCCTGAGACTGTGGCATTATTAGCATCATGCTCTTTTTCATAAAATCTAATCTAAACCCACCATTTGAGTTACTTCTTCTTTATCATTTAAATACATCTTTATCATTTAAATACATTTTATTTATTTACTATTAATAGGATATTTCATAAGTGCAGCATAAAATAACATTTAATAAAATCAGGAAAAATTGCTCAAAACTAAAGAAAAGAAATCAAAAGAATAAGTTCTGGAAAGATTAAAATGCAAAAGGAGACAGAACCCAAGCATTGATGAAAGAGATTTAGTTATAACTGCAAAAAAATAGGAAGACTCTTATAACATGTGTTCTTCACATTAGTGTTGATGTGGAATGCATTTCAATTTTGACCCATGGACCGAGACAAATAAGCACAGTACTAGAGAAGTTTTCAGGGGTTACCTGAAAACTTGGTGTGATTAAGTCAGAAAGAGAGCAGGAAAAGGAATTAAAAAAGCATTGAAGAGAAAATTATTTTAATTTGATTATTTAATATCACTATTACTTTTAGGGTCTTACAGACTTCATCCGATTGCTATTGTGATGTTCCTTTCTTCCTCTCTACTCAGCACTCACCTGGCTATGTAGGGAGAAATATCATGGAAATAATACAGATGAAAACAAATTGTTTTGCACCTGTTATTCCCTCATCCTTTTCTCTGATCCAGCCTGCTGTATAGCTCAAAAACACCAACAGCAATCCAAGCAACCAAAGTCATAAATGAGATACACACAACTGATAGTGTGAAAAAACAGCTCCATTGACAACAGCACATTTATTTTAATTTAAAACGTTTATTAAACTACATCTTGATGCACCACGTTTAATGCAGAGTGACAATAGGAGGTTATAGCAGTCTTAGAGTTGTAAATCGAGTCACTAATTATCTGCATTTCAATGCTTAAAACCTGCTGACAGATTTACTCACACAAAACTGATGCTTGGTCCTTAGAAGAAAATGGAATGTATTTTGGATTCCCAAGATAGTTTCGAGTTGCAAAGGCTCCAAGAAACAAGTTTGTCATGTTTGGTTTTGGGTCTTTTATGACAGGATTACACAGTGTGTCTGTTATATTCACTTGAATCCAGTTTAATCACTATACAGACTTGAAATGATATAATAAAAATGAAAAAATAAAGTCCCAAAGATGAAATTTGTTTTATAGATTGAAAATAGTTACAAAAGAGAAACTTAAGAATTTGAAATCTTAAAACTGATTTTTCTTCTGAACTCTTTCAATTTCCCTTGAGATGGAGATCTCTTTTTTTCCAGCTTCTCATCTGGAACGCCTTTGGTTTTAAGTTTGGCCTTTCTGTGTGAGATATTTCAGAGTATACTTTCATTGCTCACTTCTAAGAGATGGAGTTCTTTTCTCTTCTTCTGTCTCTATATTTGAAAACTTAAATCAAGTTTGTTTATTTGATAGACAGAATGTTCTGACTTGTCCATGAAAATCATGATATGCATCAGTCTTCACTGCCAGTACTACCTATGCAAAAGAAGGAAAATAGGAATTTTTCCTTCCTGGTTTTCTGAGATTGGTTTCCTTTCTTAGGAGTTTTTTTTAAACTTTCATTTTAATGGCATTGTTTCTATAGCTGTCTCCTTCAAGCCCAGTATATTATCTTGTAAGTGGCATTTTTGGGCTCCTACATTTGTTTATAACTCCTATCATGTATGAGGGATTAGGTGGTCAGGATTCACTACACAAGTCTGCCAATACACAATACAGTGCTGATGTTAATATTCTGTATTGTCATTGCAGACATCCTGTACAGCAGAGGGTAGAGGTAAACATTTCCAGAGTACTGCTAGATTTTTTGTCCTTACTACTGTCTATAAAATAGGCATAAATAACTAGGACTTGTAGGTGTATAGGTAAGTCATACTTGGACACACTGCAACACAGTTTTTTATCTTCATTGCCATGATTGTACATATTTGAGTATTAATGTTTTTTCACCCATTCCCCAGAAATCTTAACCAGGTTTACACAATTCTTACATGAGTGCATGTGACATGGTGAAAAACATAAGAACTTGTGGCATTAGTGCTGTTCCTGCCTTTGGGGCACAGATGAGCGTTGACTCCTGGGCAGTTGGGACTTTCAGCTCGTGGGAATGCTGAAAGGCCACAGCAGTATTTCAATTAAACTCATCCTCTCCTCATCCAAGCACTAATGAGTCAAAAACTCCTCCACAGTGCTACCCTCAACCAGCTTGTCTGATCATTTCACCTATTATGTGCTGGTAGATTTATTTTATGCAACAAAGGCAGGAATAGCTTTCACTCTCTTTTCTGAATTTGTCCACTTCTTTGATAGTCAGGAAGCTAGGAAACTTACAGAATTTACTTAGATTTGCACTATATTTAATTATATGGTCTACAGATCTGAGGTAAATATGTGTTTCCATTCCTGATCAAAATTAAAACTTCATTACAGTTCATCTGATCTGTTGGCTCTTTTTGTATTTGAAACTAACTAAATTAATTAATAATTATATAAACTAATTTTGTTCATAGATCTTCTATGAGCAGGAAGAATTGAAAAATTCAATGCATTAGTGCAAAGCCAAATTGAATTTTCAGTTTACCTTTCTTTTTTGGTAATGAGTATTGCTATTTGTGCTCACATCATTTGAAGAATAAAAATTTAAGATTCATGTTACATCATCTTCTAGTTTTAATCTATGTAAGTTTAGCATAGGAAAACATAAACATTTCATTTACCACAGAGCCTGCACAGAATTCTTAGGATGGTTATCAACTGATTTTACTTTAGGAACAAAATGCATTAACTAATTAGTTGTAACAGGGCATCCACTGAAAGTCATCTGTCTCTTCTTCTGTGGCAACAATTCAGTCTGTTTGTTTGGTATATAAAACAAACTTAAATATTCTTACATATCCACATGCTAAAGCAGTAGATTTCTTAAAGGGCAATACCATTATGGTTTTGAAACAAATGAAAAGCTTTATTTCAAGACTTGAACCACAGACATTTTTCTTTTCAGTAAATATAGTGAGATACATCTAGTGTTGATTTTCACATTACAGAGAAGGTCAGCTTCAGGGAAAAAATAAACCAATAGCCTTTCTGAGATTCCAGTCAGACTGCTTTGAATATTTTTTTTTTCTTTAGACACTTATAGATATGCTATACTCTTTTTAAAAAGAAAATTAATGTATCAGGAACTCCTGTTCATGTCCTTCATTTGGGCCTAAAATCGTCTTTACTGGGTTGTTTTGGGAAAACATAGAATGTAATAGAATGTTCATTTATTAAGAATAGAATATTCTTTTCTTGTAACAGGATAAACATAAGCTTCAACTACTTGTTACATTATTCAACAGTATACCCAGGAAGCAATGGAAGTTAATAGCATACTGTGCTGCATCAATGCAAGTGTAGTCAGTAAACCAGGGAAAGCAAATTTTTCCACAGCTTTTAAATCTGGAATATGACATTCATTGTTGGATCCTCAATGCAAGAAAAATGGATCAAGTTCAGGGAAAGGTCATCCTCCAAAGAGAGGTGAAAGAAGATGTACTTCTTCAGCCTGGAGAAGAGCTTCTGGGGACAGGGAGCATCCTTCAAATACTTGTGTGGAGCTTAGAGAGAGGGGTCTTCATTGAAGTGAATAGAAAGGCAGACATACTAACCAAAATGGTCTAGAGTGATTGTGGAATCGCCTCTTTGAGATCTGCTCTTCTAGTTGACCCTGCTTTAAGCAGGGTCAGGACTAGAGCTCTCCTGAAATTTCTCTAACCTGAATTATTTTATGACTCTGTAATAAGTAACCCGTAGAAAGCAACCAAGATCAGGAATTTTAACTTCCTGGTTTAATATGAATGCCAAATGTGGTTCCTGAAGGGATTATTTCCCTGCAAATACTGACAGATTTTGAAGTTGGCTTGACATAGATGCAATTAAATGTAATTTTATTGTCAGAGAAAAGCAAAGGCTGGACAAAGAACCTGAAACTGAGGGTCACTGGGTCAGTTTCACGCAGGCTGTGCTCTCTTCAGGTGTCACAGTCACACAGGGGCTCAACATGGGTAGCAGAGTCAGAGATTGGATTGGTAACAGGATGAGGGCCAGGGTGGAGATAAAGTACCAACATAGTGCTGAAAGTCCTTACAGACCTAAGCCCACTACATCATAGGGCCAAAGCATCTATGCAGCAGACATCTGAAGACTGGCTGAAGGGAACTGATGGATCCAGACTGGGATGAAGGGAACTGATGGATCCAGACTGGCTGATGGACACTGATGGATCCAGACTGGCTGATGGACACTGATGGATCCAGACTGAGATGAAGGGAACTGATGGATCCAGACTGGCTGATGGGAACTGATGGATCCAGACTGGGATGAAGGGAACCGATGGATCCAGACTGGCTGATGGACACTGATGGATCCAGACTGGCTGAAGGGAGCTGATGGATCCAGACTGGCTGATGGAAACTGATGGATCCAGACTGGCTGAAGGGAGCTGATGGATCCAGACTGGCTGATGGACACTGATGGATCCAGACTGGCTGATGGGAACTGATGGATCCAGACTGGGATGAAGGGAACCGATGGATCCAGACTGGGATGAAGGGAACCGATGGATCCAGACTGGCTGAAGGGAGCTGATGGATCCAGACTGGCTGATGGACACTGATGGATCCAGACTGGCTGATGGGAACTGATGGATCCAGACTGGCTGATGGGAACTGATGGATCCAGACTGGGATGAAGGGAACTGATGGATCCAGACTGGGATGAAGGGAACTGATGGATCCAGACTGGCTGAAGGGAACTGATGGATCCAGACTGGGATGAAGGGAACTGATGGATCCAGACTGGCTGTAGGGAACAGATGGATCCAGACTGGGATGAAGTGGGACTCCTGGGTCCATGGGTAGAAATGCAAATCCTGGTTGATGCTGATCAAGTTCTATAGCTGCCTTCAGTGCCTTGGCATTTAATCTGTCTCAGGTTATTGAAGATATTTTTACTTTGGGTCTATATGTTGTGCTTCTCTTTTTTTTTGGACTTTGACAGCTGCAAGTGTGCAGATTCTGCTATTTTACTACATATCTTGAAATCTGTAAATAAGCAGACATGATTTGTTAATCTTAACTACATTATTGATGCTTTATATTTCTGAATTGACAAGTCAGAAATATCATCAAGTCAGGCTCCACAGGACAATAATTTTAACATTTGTAACCAGGTATCTTCTACCTTCAAAATAGCTCATAAGGCATGATGAAAGTGTTTACAATGCTAAATTTATTTTATCGCAGAGAATTCTTTTTGGACTTTAAAATCATCCTCTGAAAAGGAGGTTTTTTTTTTTTCCCTTTGATTTTCTGGAAAGTATTGTCTCTTAATTTTGAGAACCAAAATAGGAACCTAACACCATGAAGATGTTGATGGTAAGAAGGCTCCACAGAGGGATCTGGGCAGGCTGGATCGATGGGCTGACACCAGTTGCTTGAGGCTCCACACTGGGTCCTGCCTTTGGCTCACAACAACCCCCTGCACCACTACAGGTTTGGGGCAAAATGCCCAGAAAGCTACTGGGTAGAAAAGCTTGGGAGTGTTGGTCAACAGCCAGCTCAACACGAGCCAGCACGTGCCCAGGTGGCCCAAAAGTCCAATGACATCCTGGCTTGTGTCAGGAGCAGCATGGACAGCAGGACAGGGCAGTGAATGTCTAATACTGAGCACAAACAAAACTAATCATTGATACTGATAGCCACTTTCCTTAATTTTCAAAATGTACCACTTTGTTAGCTGGTGAAATGAACTTAAGTGAATCATATTTTGGATATTTTTAAAGTGTCATAATTTATATGTTATATTTGAAAGCTGTGTAAAACACATGCCCTACCCCTGAAAGGTTTGCAAATTGAATGTTACAGATCATGCAATACAAGACACAAGACAAATGGCTGAGACAGTATATTTCTACTATAAATTTATAAACTTAGATTAAAAGTCTAAATTACATTGCCAATACAGAATATGTTTGAATGTTCATTCCTCCTGGACCATCATTAAAAGTAAATTAATTAAATTCCATTAATTGAAGCTGCATAAACTAAAAGCAGCAAATCAGTTTCATACTTTTTGGCTAATTTTTCTGGCCAACTACTAGCGCTGAAAAAAATTAAATGTGGTTAAGTGGTTATCACTATCAATAAGGACTTGTGCCTTTTTCTATTTAAGCACTATTATCTCTACCCTGTGGCACATTAACTCTTTAAATAGACAGCTCATTCTTTTAACTTTTCTAGAAGCATTCATCTACTTCAACAAACCATTGAGAGCTTATTAGCAGAACTTATTTGTCTGTGACTTGTTTTGTAAACTGAAGTGATTAAAAAAGTAAAGGGAAAAAAAGCAATAGTAGCATATATTACTAAATAGTCCTAAAATCAAGGATTTTTTATATTAACTTTTTTTTTTTTCTCTTCTTTCTTGTTTGTTTTTCTTTAGTAATGGTCAAACATTCTGTCATTTACTAGGAGTTATGTGTCATTGACTTTTTTCAAGTGAAAAAATCTCTATAACTCATAGTACTATCATTAGAAATTCCACTGTAGTATTAGACAGACCTAATTTGCAAGAGCATGGCTTCACAGCCTGAACCAGAAAAGTAAAGAGGTTGACAAAAAGACTGAAATATGACAAAAGGAAACAATCAATATCTGGCCTTATCAATAAGCCTCAGCTAGGGAGACAATGGATTCTCATTGAACTGAGACTTCATGGAAAAACTGAGCAATTCTAGAAAAATAATTCGATTATCATGAATGTGAAAGTGTGTTGAAAAGACAATAGGGATGGAAGTAGTCTACAGATGATAGGAAAAAAATATCTTCAGTTGACTTGTTGAAATTTTAAAACAGAAAAAAGGAATTTAATTCTTAAATGAGTAACTCATCTTCCTAATAAGGCTCAATCTTACAGTAACATATGTAAAAGTCAAAATAATTTCTCATATAGAAGAACAGATGCAGTAGATAAATAGCTTTGCAATATGAAAAAGATTCCTGTCAGCAGGTTGGGAATTCCTTGTATTGATTAGAAAACCTCTTCTTAAAGAAAAGATCTAAATTTAGCTAAATTTGAAACAGGCACTTATTCAAGGCCTAGACTCTGTGAACCTGTTAATTAACAGATAATCTGTAGTGGTTGTCTCTCAGTCTAGATGGCTGCAGCTGTTCCACTACTATGGACAATTAGGTATTTTATTTCATCAGGGATTTAGATCTCTTTTATTCCAGGTGATTATTCAAAGGAGCTGACTTTCTTTCTCAGCAAACTTGCATAACCCAGTTAAGATACTAATTTTCATATCTTCCTTTTCATCTTTATTTAAAATGAGGAAAGTTTTTCTCATTCAAAAATTTAGTATTAATAATATTATTTTTTGCACATTTTTTTGAGTCTGTTTTTCTGACTTTGTTGTGAAGAGCTCTAATAATTTAAAAAATATGAAGACAGAAAAGCATAAATTCATATCATCTGAATAGTATTAAAACAGAAGAATTAAATACCTCATATATTTCAAACATTTAGGTAATCTTAGTAAGAAAATACTCTTTGCTTCATGAAAACCTTTTATGTAGTGCAGTGAAAAAACACAATTATTGTAAAATAATTTACTTGCCCAACTTAAATATAATTCCTTAATACAGAAAAATTTAAAAATGTGGTACTATTGGAGATTACATTAACAAAGGAAAATAAGAGATTATGTACACCATGATAAATCATAGTAAGAGAGATATGAAAATAAAGTAAAAAAAAAAAAATTTGCATTTATAATTTATTTCTGTTGCATTATTATCTATTGATTATGTTTTTTTCCTGTATGGTTCACATTACTGCAATACAAGTTTCATACTATAATATATTTATATTAATGTATTTTTCCTTCATTCAATTTCATTTTAAATATCCTTGTTTCTCATAGCAAAGGCAAGGAAAGATTCAATTCATGTTGAGTCCCAGGCCTTATAATTTAAAAAAAATTTAAAAAAACTGGGTTTATAGACTTGTTCAGGGGGAAGCCTGGTGGTGGTTTCCAGAAAAGTTACTGGTCTATTAAGGAGCGGCAAAACAGTAATGAACTTGAAGTTTTTCTCATTCCCAGAACTCTACCAGCACCTTGCTGAAGAACTCTTTGTCAATACAAATAGCTCCTGAAGGTTTTTTTTTATTATTCCATAAAGGAGCTCTATATAATTTTATTGAAAAGTAAAAGAAAAAAAGAAAAGGCAAAGTCTAATTAGCCTTCATATGATATTATTTGCAATTTGGAAATAACATTAAACTAAATGAACCTTAGTGTCTGACCAGTCCAGGGGCTCATAGAATGTTAGTGGAGACTGTGGTTCAATAGCAGAGTGAAGTGGATTGGATCAGTTTTCATCACTGCTCAGGATTTAACTTTACACTAATATTGCATTTTAATTCTGCTATAAACACAATATTTAAATATTTGTAATCAAGAGTGTACTATTCTATGCAAGTAATTAATAGACCATATTTGTATATGTTTTATTTTAAATAAAATAAGCTTTTTTTTCAGAGAATTTCACCATGGTGATAGAAATTGCTCTTTCATTGTCTTTGTAAGCATTCAATTAAACTTTCAATGTTGAAGCAGTTTTTTATAATTTTTTAAAATGAAATGCTTACTGCATTCTGTGTTTACTACATTCAATTATTGCAAAATTCAATTAACCCTTTGTATGTTCTCTGTAATGTATTTATCTGTTTTAATTGAATTTTCCTCTCCTGGAATTTAGCGAATAAATAGGAAAAGCAAAACTGAACAAACAGCATTTGGCTGTACTGGCAAATGAAATGTTAAAAATGAGAAAATTAAATAATCACTAAAGCCTGTGTGAAAAGCTCACTATTGAGGCTAAATATTGGTTTGATTAGGAAAGAAAAAGGACTCAATATCTATACAGTTACCCTCACCCTGTCCCAAGTCTGTAAAAGATCAAGAGAGATCCAGGACACCATAGGATTTCATTTTAGAAACAACAATGTTTAAAAAATAATCTACAGTGTCCATAAGTGCAGCATGTCTGCCATAGAAAATTTAGAGGATTCTAGGTCACTTTTCTGCTGTGAACTGTTGAACAAAAGCTTTGAATTAAAAATGCTGTTCGTCAGCATTTCTACTGCATGCAACGTAATAAGCACAGCAAAATTTATAAAATACTTTCTAAATTGTGAAGGAGAAACCATTCAGACCTTTTCAGGTTTCAAGTGCCAAGAGTCCCAGGCCTCCAGCTCCAGGGCAGAATGTTTTATTTTTAATTCTATAATCTACTTGTGTGTACGGCAGATGATCTGTGATATCTGGGAACATTTGCTCAAGATTACAAACACCAAAATAAATGGTCTTGTAAAAGAGACAGGAGAGTGAGCTAGGAGTAGTTTTTAAAGTCCTAATTTTATCAACTTCTTTTTTTAAGTGCCATTTTCTCTCCAGCTTGTATTTGACACGTGCACAAAAATGAAAAAGCAAATTCTAACATGTAAAGTTAATGACAGCACTCACACCTCTTACCAGTTTGTTCTTGCCCAACTTCTATTTCTGTGAAAAGCAGGCTTTGAGCTGTGTCTGCCCTTCCTATCATTAACACTGGCAGAGTCTGCTTTATATCACATGAAGGACTTGAAGTAGTAAATGAGATGCATCAATTAAAGCTTTCTAATACTGTAGCAAGGTAGAAATGTAAATATAGTCTGTGTACAAAGCAAACTTCCAGATAAGTGGTTTATTTTGGATTAGGAAGGAGTTCTGCTTATAATAGTCAGTGACAAAGATGGACACTTTGATAAGACACTATTAGTACAGTGCACCTTAGGCAAAATTAGGAAGTGGTATTTGATATTTCAGTAGAAAAATATGTCAGATAAAGCTGAAACAAAAGTAGACAAAATGAAGAGTAAATAAACTGACATGCTGCATATATTCTGCTTGCTCTGCTTCTGGATTTCAGGACTTTTTTGTTGTGTCTGGACACTATTGAAATTTGGGCTGTGGGTTCCAGCATAGTTTCCCACAAAGTCTACCTGAAGGCAAAGATAAAATCTAGCATTTAATTTGGAATAAATGACCACAAGTAAAAATTAACAAATTATACTCCTTTTTTGGACAGAAAATTATGTAAGAATGTTCAGCACTCAGTATCATTTGCTTGTATAATTCAAAATTTCAGTGCTTTCACAGAATACCAAAAGCAAGAAAATATCCCCTAATTAAAATGTGCAGTTTCACAGTGCTCTAAAGGGCCACAGGAATTCTTGCCCTTGGTTTATTTGTACAGCTCCCTCTTACATTAATGTGAATTGTATGGGTGGATTAAAGGCATGGTTATAACCTAATTATCTTGACATTTGCACTGTGTATGACTTCTGCTACACAGAAACCACACCAATAGAGCCAGTTAAATGTGTGTTAAAAATAATAATGCATACATAAAGTAGAAAGAGGTATTTTGCATTCAATTCAGCTCTTTACAGGAAAAGGGGATGAAAAACAAGCTAGATCATGTTTCTTGCTTATTCCTGAATTCAGCTTCAATGTTTTGTTCTTTAAATATAACAGAAATGGAGAATACTGCAAGGCAAATATTGCATTTTTTGTGTTGCCACAGAAGTTTTAATTATTAGATTTTTTTGTTTGGTTTGTTGTTTTTTTTTCTTATAGTGAATAAATAATTTCTTATTTTAGTATATGTTAAAAATTCATTTTGGTCACTGAAACCAAAAGGTTTTTTCCAGTTCATTAAGAAGTTATGTCAAAGACCTGTATTTATTTTCTCCTTTGAAGTCTCTCTTCATGTCATGATTCTTCATGTGTTTTTTGGTGTTTATAAATCCATCTTCTTTCTAGACATCCAGCCCTGACCTATCTGTCAAAAATTATAATGTAGAAAATGAATTTTTATACATGGCAAATAAAATCAACTTCCAACAGGTGTATCCAACAGGTGAAGACAGAGACTGTATATCTATTTCTACAGGCCACAGTACAGTAGTTTTAAATTTATTGTAGATTAAACAATAGAAGATCCTACCTGCACTATGTGGTAGTTAGTAGTAGTAGTAGTTACAGTATATCTGTACTAGTTATTCACACAGGGGAAGGATAGAGGAGGATATTGAATCTATTCTACTGTGTGTGTAGCTAGAGCAGTTTATTTGACTTCACCTATAAGCAATTTAAAACCTGCAATGTATGCAGAAAAACTTAGTGAGTAACTAAAGTTTTACGTGTGGGAATAATGGACAAAATCACATGGACAAGATTTAATTTTTATATTCTAGTTTAGGTAAATGATGTTAAGGTCTGTTATTACAGAATTGCTTACCGTTTGAGTTAATCTTCCTTATTCACAGTTGTTAAAAATATTGATGTCTGGAGGTGAGTTAATTACTGCTCTTTTTCTGTGGTGACAGGAAGTAAAGCATGAGCCACACAACTTGGTATAATACTAATGCCATTAATTAAGCTGATTAGCTATTCTTTAAAGATGCTGCTTAAAACTAATTATAAATGGAATGCAGATGGAAAAATTCATAAGTAACTACACTCTATATGTCTGCATTTATTATTATCATCTGTTATGCTGAGAAGTCTGTTTTTTGCATCCCGTTTGCACACAAAATCACCATACAGACAATTCCTATCACAAAACAATGCTGACTGATGCATAGGACTGTGGAGTAGGAGAGGCTTTTTCATCTGTTGTGCTGTGCCTGTCTTTCAGCAGGACTACTTTCTGTTGTATTAATCATGACTTGGAAACAAACCTGAATTAAAGAGAGCTCTTGTTGCATGGTCACCTTTGACTATGCTAAAAGAATTGTATTTGCCAGCCTTTTTTAAAGGGTTCTTCAGGTCTGGCCATGTTCCTCAAGTGGTTTGTTTGTCTTCTCTGTAATTCAGGTCATGCTGGCAAAGTCAAGGTCCAGAAGTGTAGCTGAACAAAAATTTTCACAGTGGAAGAAATAAAAATTCTGAGCATGGATTTCACCTACAAGTTCTTTAGCATTTAAACTAGGGAAGATCTGTTTGGGTTACCATAACCACGGATAATAATTATAAATAGTTTAAGCTTCTTCTGCACAGAATATGCATGTGTTAATGTTCACTGCACTGTGGGGTTTTTCCAAATCTGATGCATTCTTTAATGTTTCTCCTCTCTGCTGCTTTGTGAGACTTGAAAGGATGTGTAGTTTGGTACTTGGAGGGAAGAAATAACAATTTGTTTATTTTAAACAAGTTGGTTTTTGGTCATGGGAAATCTTATTGTTTAACAGCCATATTGTTTTTATTTCTTGGTCCAAAAAAAACTGGTTCTTGAAACATTCTGGATAGTCTTATGCTTTTAATGTTCTGAATTTCTATGTCACAGGATACAAAATTAAAAGAAATTTTCATTTTATAGTCTTGATTGGTACAACTCATTTTTGGTAATGTCTTTTTGTAATTTTTTACTGAACAGAGGATCTGGATATAAATGTTGATGTAATTTAGAAAATTAAAATTCAACAAAGCATCTGGAATTTATATGTTGAATAAATAGTTGTGAAAGAGCAATCAATATTTTAATTCAAATTAAAAAAAAAACCAACCAAAACCAACAAAACAAGTACTAAGTCAGAAAATGTTATGTTTACTTAATCTGAGGAAGAAAATGCCCAATTCCATACATTTTTCACTTCAGTTGTCTGAAAAGTTATGTAGAAACTTAAATGGTCTGATTAGATTCTAATGAAGCAGATAAATACCATATCACCTAACTTAAGGCAACTATGGCTTACACATGACCTAGATACTGCATGCTTCTTTTTGAGTTGGAAGAAAAAAGGGGTCTGCTTCAAGAATGCAATTTATCTGGTCTCTGTTCTTTTATCTTACATTAGGAAGGCAAAGTCCTCCCCAGATCCTTTCATCAGCCCTAGCAGCAGTGTTGCTGCCACACAGATTTTATTTCCCATCCAAATGGTGTCAACACAAATAAATACAAGTATGTATTCCTTCCATATGGAGTGCTTGCCCCCTCAAATTTCCATTATTCTGGAAATTTAATTTCAAATTTTTGCTGTAGGGAACTGCCTTCTGCATAATACTGCTATTAGCAGTGATTCCCAGAACCTCCTACATAGAGCTCTTGCTCAGGGAATGCATTTCCTTCATCCACATCACATCTGCCACTTGCAACTGCATCAAAGTTAAAGATAAAACAATGATCCCAGCTTGAGCTTTGGAAGAATAGTTCCATGGTTTTAATTAACAAGGAACCTGATTAGAGCAGATGGAAAGACATTTATGCAGCACTGACTGAAACACTGCAGTTGTAAATATGGTAGTAAACCAAATGTCTGTAGGATCAGCCTAGACCAACCCTAGAAGGTGATCATGTCTGCTATTAAATTGTAAAAAACTTTAATTCCCAAGCATTTTTTCCATTTCTATAAATTAACACCCTGATACAATGTAGGAGATTCCATGTGTGGATGAGGCTGTCATGGTTTGGGAAAATACGACAACATAAGAATTTTCACCATGGCTTTCCACTGGCTCTCAGGGGTTAAGAATGGATGCTGACCTATTTCTTTACTAGCATATATGAAGTCTCAACCTCCCACTTGACAAATGTATAAAAAGCACTTGCTTTGCATAGTTTTAGCAGCTACAAAATTCTGTATATTCCCATGGTCAATACCCATATGTAGGAACTATCTTTCCTTGGTACTCACTTTCTCATTGTATAAGACATAGAACTAAGACATGGAATGCAGCTTTTTAGATTTTTACTTGGAAGATGGGTATTTAAAATCTAGATAAAGCAACAGAGGATTTGGCAACTTTTTTACTGTTAGATCATCATTGGATTTTTCTCAAGACCAAATCAAAAAGAATTGATTAATGATTTCAAAATTATGGCAAGAAAAAGGGATAGTCACTTTTATCATGGTTTGGTTGCATTGAAATAAACAATCAGTCCAAGGCACATATACTGAAAGATGTAATAAAGTATCTGAAGATGAAGGGCTTTTATGAATTACTTTCATAAGTAATTTAGGAGCAGTCCTCAAGCAGCTAGGAAAGGTGCATCTTCATGCTGGAAAAAGGGAGCAGGTACATGTCCAGTTGAGAAACATGAGAAACAGAGTCATTTAAAAAAAAAAAAAAAAAAAATTAGGTGTATGGTAGTCTGGCTTCCTGGTTGACGGTATAAATTAATCAATATGCCTCTAGGTCATTAGGAAACTTTGCATTGTCTGTAAAGTTTCACATGCTATGCATCAAACATGAGAGAACAAACATTTGCTGGTGTAGTATCACAAATCAACTGAATGCTGCTTAACAATTTTCATTTCATGCAAACTACCACTACCAGTAAATGAATTGTATTAAGATAGACATCATTGTTTAATAAATAAATGCTTTAATTTCAAAATTTGTGTTGTTATATATAAAGCTTCCAGATGGCATCTTAAAATATATCTAACTCTGTTGATCTGAGGTTTAAAAACCCCAAGTTTTAGGATGTTCGTGACATGTCACTTCTAACCTTAGACTCTGATTTCTCAAGTCATTCAAGAGATGACTGTTCTGGCAGACATATAAAAAGAAACAAACTAAGAAAACATAAAAAGATAAATGAATGGGATGAGGGCAAATTATATGCTAACTGCAGAGAAATAACTCAATATTATATTAAACTACTAACTTATTTTAGTCTATAAAATATATCAGGCTAAATCTGGTTTAATTTGAAATTGATATAAATGCAAAATACTTTACAAGTTGGTGATGCTGTTGATACTAATTTAACTTATGCCTTGGGGCAATTTCCCAATTTGAAATCAATGCATCTGCATAATTTCAAATTTACGGCAGCATTGATGAGATCTTTGCTTTGCTGTTCAACATCATGAATAATATGAATATTATGAAGCATATAGCAATCAATATCCTGAAATATATTATGATCTGCATGATCACTAATATTGCAAATCTCTGGCATTGCAGAAAATGAAAGAGAGAAAAAAAAAAGAAGAAGGAAGTTTACACATTAGGACACTCAGGCTCCATTACCAAAGTTATATTTGATCATGAAAGCATCACAAAATACTGACAAAGATAAGCAATTTTTTATCCTTCCGCTGCTTCTTATTGTAAAGAGGACACTATTGCTCCTTTCACTCCTACATTTAGAGAAACTAGACCCTGACTGCCACTTTACTGCACATGAGAGTATTTTACCAACTTTCTGTGTAATAGAACTAACTGATAGTTAAAAATAAAGAATAATGCTAATTAACATCAAAGAAAAAATACAGGAAGACAGACATACAGGATATAATTATAAAGAAATTTTCAGTTCTGCTGCTTCTGTAACAGACACTCTTCTGTTTTGATAATATTTTGCATCCAATTTACCATGCTTGGAACATGGAAGTATGTGCATTTTGTAATTGAAATAGTCCCTACATTAAAAAAAAAAAAGCAAACATTTTGTGCCCTCAAAATCTCTTTCTGTCTCCTGTAGAAGCTTCATGTCTGTGGCAGCAGGATGGGTAGCAAGTAGCAATGAATAGTGTGGCCTGATGGTAATGAGAGAGCTACAGCAAGCCTTTGGATGTCTCAATTTATATGCAAAATCTCTATATTCTCTAGATTGCTGCTCAAAAACCCATTTGCAATAGTTCTCCTCAGCTGTAATTTTTCCTTAGAGATAGCGCTAAATTATGGGATTGCTAAATTAGTGTTATAATGAGAAAAATAGAAGTAGAATACAGATTCCAAGGAAACCTTTAAAAATGTCATGATACCTTCATGCCAATACCAATATTAAATCCTTTATCCCTGCCAATTACAGTATGAGTAATTCATTCTGCTGAAGTGTTTGAAATGAAAGATATTTTCAAACCCAAGACACAATGCCCTGAAAATGTTTTTAATTTTAAATACTATGTTTTATCTATGATTTCAAGATATTACCCTTAATAAAGACATTTTGGAAACAGACAAGTGAGGGAAAAATGGGATTTATCAGCTTAAGAAAAAATCATTTAGGTAATTACTTAATCCAAAACAGTGTACAGGTAGTGCACCATATGCTATAATGCATTTTCAAACGAGAAATTGAATTACATTTCCAGAATGACAAGGCAGTGGGTTTTGACCAGGAAAGGTGTCTGAAACCGAGACTGTTGAAAACCAAAATGCAAATAGACTAAACCCCAAGTAAACTCTGAATTGAGGAAAAAGTAACTGAATTCTAGGAAGATGTAATATTGATACAAATAACAAAGAACTTTTAACAAACTGAAAGCTAATTAATTTCATCAGATAAACATTATTCAAATTAAAACCAGCTCAAAATAGTGTGACTTCAATCAAAATAGTAATCTCTTTAAGAAATGGTCAAGGACAGATAAGAAGTATTTTATTCAATGAAAACGTTTGAGGTAATGATAAAATTATCTAACAATACAGATCTTATCTAAATATGTTTTATGCATATGATATATTTAAATGATTAAGTGAAACTACTTGCCATAGTGTGCCATGTTTTCAACACAACATCATGAAATGCTCCTTCAGAACTAACTTTTAAAGTGAGTCTTTTAAAAATTATGTTCAGGTTATTTATAGTATCTATATGTAACACTTAGCTTAAGAAACAGCTTTCCTTTGAAATATTGCAGAGTTGATTACTTACCATTATGTAGATATATTTAATCAAGGGGTGTCATATTTTCTGTTGTTTATAGTGCCAATCTTTATGTTTAAAGTGAGTTTTCCTCATTTTCCAAATTTTAATTTCTGGGAGGAAGTTTTTTCTTCCTGTTTGAAAACCTTGTAATGTTTTGTAAGTTTTCTACATTCAAGAGGATCTTGAAACTGTAACAAGGTAAACTTTGTGTGTTTTATTACCTTGTCTAATTACGGCTGTCACCCAGAAAAACTGTAGGTTCCAAGTTCAGTGGGAATATCTAGGCAACCTCTCAGAGGTGGTGATTTTGAAAAGGACAATTATCAGGAAGGGCTATGTCTTTTCAATCCTTTGTAATGCAATTTTTTTACTTCAATGCTAAAGGCTTCTCACTGCTTCCTCAAGCTCAGATGGATCAAACAGTGAGAGTGAGATGAGGAGCCTCCCTCTCCCCTGGTCCCAGGGATTCTGCTGCTGGCACCAAGGGCATGAGGTACTGCAAGACCTGTGCCTGTTGTAAATGTTAGGAGGTACTTCTGGATTGAAGGAGGATCCAATTGAAGAAACTCCTTGCTCTCTCTTACTAAAACTGGAAGAATATGAAATATGAAATAATATGTTTCTTTTGACAGGTTTTTTTTAAGTATACTTTTTCTAGGCAATCACAACCTCTTTGTGCTTCACATACCTTAAAAATAATTTCTCCTTTCATAATTTTTTTCCTTGAAAATGATGAAATGTATGCCTGATGTCTAACATTTATAACTGAATAAAAATGTCACTTTTCTTCCAGTAATTTTTCTTTTCAGCTATAAAATCATTAGATTTTACAGCAGAATTTCAAAAGCATGTGGGTAATGTCTGTTATCTACTTATAGTGTGATTAGCATTACAGATCTTAACTAGTTGTTAAGTAAGCAGCATCATTCTTGAGCAACTAAAATATGAAAGGTCTTGTAGGAAAAAATACACTTTGTGAGCCCTCTAGACATTCTGGTAATTGTGCCACCATCTTCTACTGTTTATTTTGGAAACTGTTGACTCAGATGATTTAAATCTTCTAAAATGACCTGAGGGCAGTGTGGTTTTGATACAGAAAACAGATAACCAAAAAGAATAATATCAGAAAGAGCTGATATGAGAATATAGATATATGGATTTAGTTCATAAATTAGGGGATTTTTTATTGTTCTTCTTACAGAGGTTATCTTTTCAGAAAAAAATTCTAGATGGTTCATGTGCAAAAGGAAAGTTTATGAAGTATGTCTTACATATTCCGCATACTAGGAACATACTTGTTAAAGGTATGGAGATATTTAAATGAAAACACTATTTCTTAAACTGGAAGAAATCAGGATCCCTAAATTAAAGAATTTTAATATGTAGAAATTTGGAAAATATATCTATTGCATTGTCAAGTGAAGATTATGTAATTATCATAGGTCATTCGAATGGATCCAGGATTAGTTAGGACTAAAATATTTAGAATGGATCCATTATTGATCAGAAGTGGATGGCACTTAGGAAAGGATTTCACCAGGAACTCAGGTGATGTATTTTGATTTATTGAATTCAATATGTGGATTGATATGCATTTGAGGTTTCTAAACCCTTGTAAAAAAAATTACCCTTTATTCCAATTCTGTGCTAAAAAAGGCCACTTCAGTGTTGTATGATACTCTGGCATGCACAAATTGAAAATAGTTGTAGTTATAAACAATAACTTGTGGTTATAAACAATGACTTTTCTGGACACTGCTGAATCTTGGAATTTGAGTTTTGGCTATGAGTCAAAGGACTGCAATGCTGAAATCAGCCCTGATTTTTGAAGAGCAAGCAAGGATATTTGATGTTGCAGTCAAACTCTTGAGGTGTTCTGGGGATTGTTTTCCTTTTATACCAGCATGACCAGACTGATCTCAGTAAGGACTGAAGTAGGAAGCAGTGCAGAGAGATGAATGTACTTCTCCAAGGAAAGATATTGTACTAGTTTGGATTTGCATAACTCAAACTACACCTGACCCATCTTTTTTCAGGAACAAAATATGTCTGAGACATTTTCTCTTATCTTTACAATTTAAATATGTTTTTAAATACAATCCCTGTAAACATATACATAGAAATATAGAAAATAATAAAAGGTTTTCTTTCTTTATTCAGCCATCATAACTTTCATCACCAAGCACAGTAAATCCTTTTTCATTTGCAGCTTGACAGCTAATCACATATTTAAGCTTTTGTTCAAACACAACTAAATAACTTAACAGTTTTAATTGCTAAATAGTCCCATAAATTATAATTTTGTTGAAAAATTACTTATATCAGCAATGTAGAAATGTAATGAAACAGCTGCTTAAGGAAAGTTTGGAATTCCTGATTTTATTAAATCAATTTGTTTCCAAATATCTTTCATTTCACAAAAGCAAATGAAAAATTTTAAACAAATAGGAATTTTTTGTTCTTTATTCTTAATCTCATTTTTGATGTTACAGAACTAATGTACCAGAGTTACCAGTGAAGCTTTCTCAACTTTATTTAAAAAAATGCTCCTTAAAACTGTGAATGAGGGAGGATCACAGTATAAATTTGACATGCTAATCTACAATTTATCTCCAGTTTGTAGATCTGATTAATTTAGGTATTTTTCCCCTTTTAAAACAGGATTGCTGACTACAGCAGTAGTCAACTCTACCACAACTGTAGCCTTTATACTTCAGTCATCTTGTAAATAGGGCATAGGAAAGCAGAAGTACACAGACTCATTGCAGCTGAGATGATAAGTTTTTGTTTATGTCTCAGCATATTCCTATATCTTTTTGCAAAAGTTGTTAATGTAAGAGAAGGAGGAACATTACATTAAAAAGTGAGAGATTTAAAATGGAAAAAAACTAATTGGAAAAAAGATTCACACAAAAGTATAATCAAAGCTTTCAGCTTATATATACATACAGATCTCTTATTATAAGAGTTAATAATTCAATTTTCTTAATATAAAGTATATGTAGAGGGAAGAAAATATGTTATTATGAAGCCTTGTTTGATTTTCCTTGAAATAGGTAGATACTCCAGAAATCACATCAACACTGCAGTCTAGTCTATGTGGAGTCATATTTCTTTTAGTAAATATTTGACCGATTGATAAAGAATAAATGTTTTTCCCCAGATAGCAAACTTATTACAGCAGGATGTTTGACTGAGCATTCAGGGTGCTGAGGCACAAATAAGAAGTCTGGATGTCTGTAAACTTCCTTGCTCCTGACTCAATCTTTTTCTTCTTTTTTAAATTTTCCTTATAGCCTTCTGTCTACATTTGGCCAATACATGAATTCAGATAACATCTGATAACCAAGTCAATGTTAATTGCAAAAGTTTGTTACAAATGTGTCTGATGAAAATAGATTTTTACTTCCTGAATGAAAACACATCTTTCTAAACTTGTTGAGAAGAGATTTAAAAACTGATTTTTCTGCTCATTTTTTCTGTTGACCTTTATTTTGCAGGGAAAAAGGAGGAAAAATCCAAAATGTTCATCAGTTTGGTAGTGTCTGTCCAACAAAAATGGACAATTAACCTGAAAATAGGGGGTATTTGTCTGTCAATTGAAACTGGCAACATTTTCCCTCCTTATACATTAATGTAGAACTCTATATCACATGATTGAGCATGTCAGATGTAGACCAGAGGATAGATTTCTGCGTATTCCCTACCATTTCACACTGTGTTAACAGCCTACTTGTATAACATATATTTCTTTGACGCTGTTTAGCTCCTGTAACGCACCAATCTGTCACTCTTTAAAGAAGTTTTGCAAAGATCTCGGTAAGATATATGATCTTTCAGTGAGTTAGCACCACAACGAACACTTCATAAGCTCTGTCAAACAGTGATTTGTGCTGTACTGCAGCAGGCTTTTCCTAGGACATTTTTCTTTTTCTCAATAAAAGCACACAGTATTGAAAGTATTTAAAAGTAGAAGCTGACAGGGCGTTGTTCAAGCCATTTTTCAATACAGAAATACCACTAAGTTCAGAGACATGACTGTCACAGTTGTTTCAAAATTAACTTGTCATGTAGAGATAGCCAGAGAAATGGTGGCCTACACAGATGTTTAAAGTGAAGTTAATACAAATCTTGTGTTATTTTAGTGATAATCCTTTCTCTCCTCTCAAATTATGACAACATCTATTCAATTCAATAACAAATTGGTCAAGAGAGGAATGATCCACAGAAAGTAAAATGAAGGGATAGGAATAAAAGCAGTTCTTAACCTGGCTGCCTGTATGAAGGCTATGTTAATTCTACCTTACATTAGTTACAAAATGAGACTTTGAAGAAGGAAAGTTTATATGTTTGTGTCGCATGAATTATTATGCAGCTGCTCTCCATCATTACATTTATAAAATAAGATTAAATGCCTTTTACTACTTATGTCCTGGCCCAGTTATTTTAAACCAGGAAAAGCAAAGCAAGCTGTTTGATCTCTGATCCCACAAGACTCAGACCAGAAACTGCAAATAGCCCTTTTTGATATTAAAGTGTCTGGGGAAAAAAAATTATAGCTATAATAGTCCATAGCTCAGAATCAGTAGTGTCCTGAATCATTCACATTGATTTGTTATTTATTTTTTTCACTATTAAAAAGAGAAAAAAGTGTTGATTAACAGTTTTAGCTTGAGATCCACAAAGGATAATTATATAAATCAGTGCCTACTCTGCCAAGTGGTACTTGCTTATGGAAGAATGTTGGTACATCAATCAGCTCAACAGTTCATTCTTTCTTCAGACATTTGAAATAATTTCTGCATCACAAAATAATTTTTCGTCAAACAATACACTACTTTTACTCTCCAATGCTTCAGAATTCTGAAAATGTTTCTCCATATGTGTCAGGGAGCTTGGGAACTTGCCTCCAGCATAAGGCAAAGCATACAAATTTGAGACTCGAGAGATGTTCTCTAAGAACTGCACAAGCCCATGCAACGAAGGTGATAATAGAATGCTGAGCACCAAGACAAGGAAGAAATTCTTTACTGTGAGGGTGGTGAGACACTGGAACAGGGTACCCAGAGAAATTATGGATGACCCAATCTTGGCAGAGCGCAGAGCCAAGTTTGGATGGGGTTTTGAGCAACTGGTCTACTGGAAGGTGTCCCTACCCACACTGGGGGTGTTGGAACTCAATGAAATTTAAGGTCCAACCAAATCAGTCTCTGATTCTTGCAACAGGAAAATGATAGCATAATGCTGAAATAAAATAACAATTACAGTTGATTGTTTCTCAGGTGAAGGACATATGGATATTCTTAGTAAAAGAGAAAAGGTAATTTGGAATAGGTAGGAAAAGCAGATTTCAATTTTTCATGTTCACACAATAAAGTACCTTTTCTCCCATGGAGAAAGATGGCTTTTGGAAGGTACAGTATTATGGGTGCACATCTCAGCACTTATTCATAAAACAAAATTTTGGTGGAATATACGTTATTCAAAGGTTTTGTGCTTGGTCTTGATGAGTGGCCTGTGGCAGACGTTTGTTCACATTGCTGTCCATTAATTTGATCACACCGTCTTTGGTTAGTGAATCATCATGTAAGTAATTTGGACAAGATCAGTAATGTTCTATTATTTCACCTTATGAAATGGAGTCAATAAGCCATAATGCATTTTAGCCCTGTGAAATTATCAGGGTAATTACCATGCAGAATAATGCAAATATCCTTGATCTAGTATTTTTAAATGTTCTCTCGTCTGGACATTTGTAATGAAAAATTCATATTATACCAGACAGACCTTTTCTCATAAATAGGACTGCATTAGGTGGCCATCTGCTTCAGACCTTGTGTTGGTTCTGATCTATTTTTTCTCTTATATTTACATCTATATATATGTGAACAATGGGATGGGTCTGCCAGAGCAGCTGTCTCGTAGCCTTTATTCCATCACAACTATCAAACTCATTTTACAGAACCAAGCTAGGAAAATGGAAACAGCTTCACCAGCTTACAACAGCAGACAAGTTGTTCTTGGTTACATGGTCTTTTAGAAGTTTTTTAGCCAATATTAAATAATATTTAATAAGATTAAAAGTTGACAAGAGTTTTCTTTAGCCAATTTGTATACTTACATGTACCTCTTGCTTCCAACAATGCTTACTTCTAATGGTTTAAAACAATAAATAAAGCTTCATTTTTAAGCTTACATAATACTGCTATCTTGCTTAACATATTTTCTAAGGCCTAGCTCTAGACAGCACATAGCTTTTTTAGTTCCTGACCTTGCATCTCCAACTTTCTTGCATTTCTTCACACTGAGATTTGCTTTCCCACAACTTTCTGAGAGTCTTGTACCTTTTCTATTTCCCACAACCTTGGATGTATGATTGTGTTGAAAAAATGACTCAGAGAATAGCACTTTATTATGCAAGGTTTTGGATGTATTTCTGAGTTGTATCATAAACATTTGAAAAAATAATCAAAATAAAGTGCTTTACTGCTACTAGTTATACACTTTTAACCATAAATTTTCTCTTGCTTAATGTATCAGCTCTGTTTTCAGCTATATTCTGAATGCACAATCAATTGATACAATCTGATGTAAGCAAAAGAGATTGCACTTCCATCCTAATCTAGAGTGGAAATTTTATTTCAGTATTTTAATTAAAATACTTTGATAAACAATAAAGCATGTTGTATTTTAGAATGAAAAACCTTTAGCTCACATTTTTTCTACATTACCAAAACTTTGCATTCTTCAGAGTATGAATAAATATCAATGACAGATGTACAATGTAATAAAACATGTCTAACTGAGTAAACTGTATGACAGTCATATATAACCTGAAAGATATGCTGGTGCATGAAGCATTCACAAAAATACTTTAAATAGAAGCTTAGAGTAAGGGTTTTAAAATTTCACTTTATATTCTGAAACCTTAGCAGATAAAAAAATGAAGAGTTTGTGTCCTCTAAAAAGATGATTTATTGTAAAAATAAGAACATTCAGAAAATTTATCTAGCATTGGCTCAACAAAGGCACTGCCCAACTGTATCCTACCTACTGAGCTATATTCTCAACCCACCAGCTGAGATTCACTATGGAATATAAAGAAGACCTCTGAAGAGTTGTCCTCATGACACCCAAGAAAGCTGATTATGACCCTATGCATTGAAATACAGTAAGGATATTAATTCTGTCAAGAAATGGTGTGCTTCAAAAACAACTCTGATACAGATTTTGGAGAGATCAATGATTTAATCTTCTAAGGAAAACTAAACCATAAGACTTTATAAATTAAAACTAAATTACAGAACTAAGGTCATCTTTCTTTTCTCAAATTTTTTTCTTTCTCTTCCTCTTCTAAACCAGAAGCATTTGGAACCTAAGCACAGGAATATTGGTCTAAATTTGTTGACAGGTCCAGTGTTGCTACATGTTTTTCATACCAGCAGTAATGGTGGAAGCCAGACTGAAATTTCACTGTAAGAGGCAAAATGACATTTGAGTAACAAGGAAGCAGGTAGTCAATGAAGTTATCCAATTGCCCCAAATGTTTGGATTTCTAATAGGGCACTAGAGTGTCTCCTAATAGTAATCTAACGCATAGGTATACATACAACAACAGATATATGCAAAGTATATGGAATAGATATGAACAATTGAAATATTCATACCTCTGAGATATGTACAGAAGGAAGTGTTTGTTGCTCTGCCAGGTCATACAATAGCTCTGAATGTTTCAGGTGCCACCTAGTGCCCAGTTCCCATGTGTCAAAGCTCCCTTCAGGACAAAACTGCTTTCCTTTGTGCCCTTCTATGCTACTGTCCAACATGTCTATGACAGCCCAAACCCACATCTTATGCTTTAAATTCCACTTTTAAACTACGAGTGATTCACAGTAGTAGAAATAGCTTTCTTTTTTTTCTCCTCTTTCTTTTTTAAAACAAGTTGAAAAGTTCAACACACAACGAGTTCTGCCTTCGTGATGCACAGCTCACACAGGTTGTGAACAAGACCTGTAGCAGGGAAACCTTGGCTAATAAGTCAGACATGAACCATGATTGATTAGCCAAATGTTTGTATCCTCAGACTGCACATTGGTCAGTTCAGATCAGCTTGACAGCAGGAAGGTCAAAGAGAAGCTACATTCCTCTGAAGGCTAGCCAGTCTCTATAATTTATAATAATTTAAAACACAAATCTTTCCAATTATCCCTTGTAACACCTGAAGAGTCAATGCATTAAATAGCAATGCCTATTAGTGCTCACTGAAACTACTCCTATATTTCTTCTTTTTTCCTTTGGAAGTCCCAGTGCTTTTACATTAAATGTGCTATTTTATTCTGTGCTGTAATTTCAGAAATTCCATCATCTTGAATGTAAAAGCTATGCATCTTCCTAGCATTTTTATACAACTTGGAACAAAAAATGGAGCGCTAATTTCAGTAGGAAACTAGATGTGATAATACATCAAATATATAAAATTCATTACATTTATTTGACATATGTATCTATTATTATTTGTAAAATTTGTGTGGAGATGCTGTCTATATAACATCACACAATTTTTTTTGAGCTATGACATCCTCCTTCAGTGAATAAATTGATTTCTTAATTCTTTAGCTTTTTACATATTTGTTTACTATAAATTCTCCAGGTAAGAACAGCCAGTGAGTAACAATGCAACATTTATATTACCTAGTATGTGATAAAATCGGATGAGGCATTGAGGCTAAGGTGAATGAAAAGAGTAAGATGAGATAGTTGTTGCATAATATTTCAGAAATTGAAAATTTAATTATTTTATACAACTCTAGTAAGAAATATATATTGCAGAAGGATTATCAATAAAGTATAAATTCTAGGATTGTTTTTTACTTTAGATTGTCCTGAGCTCTGAAATAATCTTTTCTTGGTAATTCCAACAGCCTTTTCCCAGCTGCCTCAAGAATACAGCCATATTTTTATAAGCACTCAGAAAACACTGCAGTCTAAATAGAACAATCCCATTTTGTCACACACATTGGAATATCTTCACAGCCTTTGCATGGCAGGCAGGTGCTTCTGTCTGGACTTCATTCACCTGAGAAAATGAACAACCATCACATGTGGCAGATACAGCATCTCAGGCTGTATTAAACTGATTAAATTAAACTGATTTGGTTGAATAGTTTCATAATAGTGTGGGTGCAGCAATCTCTGTGATACCTGGAATTCTACATCTGGGCCAAAACTTCATGTTGTTTCCAATGGTCTTCCTCAGTCCATGCGCTATGTGCATCTATCTTCCAGCCATACTCAGGATTTAATTGGTGCCCTCAACAGCTGTGCAGGAATTTACAGCAACTAAAGCTCTGTTCAAGTGGAATTTGGTAAAGGCAAGTAAGCGTGGCTGCTGCTGTTATCTGGATAGCTTTGCTAGCTATCTGCTGTTTGCCTGCCTGTCACTCCCTTCAGGTGGCACTTCAGAAGTCTGCCTGATGGGGAAATACCAGATTTAACCATATCTACAGATCATCTGTTGGTTTCACTTCCTTCCAGGTTATGCTGCCCTGTGGTTAAATTAGTGACTGCCATTATATTTTTTTTTTGCATGTCCCTTCAGCTCCAGTGCTCTAGTGCTGTTCTGCATCTGCAGCTGATTTTAACAGATATCCTGAACACTGTATTGTGTGAAGGGAATACATTGCAAAACCTGGACATTTTTCATGCTCACTGTATTAATGTGACTACAGTATCATAATTATTCCTCGTTTCCCTCACATACCCTGGAGGTTTTTTTTTCTGTACTTCTTCTTGCTGTTCTCTTGCTTATAGAAGAATTATGTTAATGCAGTTCTAACTTAATGCTGAAACAAGTTTGTTCCTATTAAAATAGCATATGACTTTATGCTATAAATAGAAACATTCTTGTCTTACTGGCAAAGAAGACAAATCCAGTGATTGTTTCAATGTATTTAGAAACAAAATCAAATGCAGTAAAAAAAACCTACATTGAAAGTTCCTTCAAGACAGGGTCCTCTGTAATTTTTTGACATGAAAATAATATCTCAAAAGGAAGAAAAAAAGCAAAATCATGTCATTCATTAAAAATATGTTGGAAATAGCAATGTAATTATCTGTATTATCTTTAGTGAACAGTAGAGACCCTCAGTGAGGTTATTAATGCAGATATATTAATCAAGAAAAAGCAATTAGAACAGGGAAAGAAAAAAACTTTATTTTCCTTTGGGGAAAAAGAAAACCCAAAACTTCACACACTTTCTCTTGCTTGATTATTTAGACACCAAAATATGAGAGTCTTTTGACTGATCCACAAAAAATTCAGAAATTAAAAGAAAAACTTCAGAGGAGTTTAGATTCTAGACAAACAGTTTCTGTCACTGTTGTAAGCAAAAGTGAATTTCAGAGTAGTGACTCTTTATCCTACACTTGCATCTTAAGGTGACAGATTTGTTGGAATCAAGGGATAACCATTTTTGTTGTTGAACTTCTACAAAGGAAAGACCTGGATTTTGGGGGAGTTTTTAAAATTCAGTAATTTCCTTAATATATCTGTGCTATTTATGATAGATTTTTCAAAGCATTCATTTATAATGTGCCTTTACTTTCTGAATCTTCCATTTTTGTGCAATTAAATTGATATTTTGATATTAAATTTTTCATTTATTTCCTTCACTGTATTATATTGCTTACTCCAAATTTTTCTTGCTTCAGAGTGAGTTTCCTTCACTCTGTAATCTCAAGTGAAACATGTATGTATAGGCATATTTCAAAATGTGTATAGAAAGACAACAGTATCCCTATACTCATCAGTTAATTCTTCTAGAATCTAGACCATACTTACCCATATACTCAGAGTAATTTGAATGAGAACAGAATAGATAGTAAGCAAAATATAAGTTTTGGGGAAAAAGGCAAAATATTATGATTTAGAAGCTATGTAAATAAGTGACTTTTTTAGTTTATAGAATCTTTAGAAAACAATGGACAACTAAAATAAACTGTTATAACATCCTATACGGATGAATTTTGGACAAGGAAATTTCGGGCTGCTTCTTATTTTTAGAAAGACATCACCTGTCCTAGTGTTTGGGACCTTTAGAATGTACAGCTCTCCCTACAGCCACACACACACAACATGCAGCACTTCTGAAATCAGCCTTGAGTCTTCAATGCCAAAGCATTCTTGCTTGTCAGTAAATCAAAGTACATATGCATGGCTTCCATGCAAGGAATATCCATGGGATATATCCAAGGGATATCCATGTACAGACATGTTCTAATATTTCCAGTACACCACGTCCTGTCCCAAATGACAGCAGAGTGATGCCTGGAATAACAAATTCATATTCATGTTTGTATGGCAGAGGAATTAGCCACAAGTGAACAGTCTAGGGCAGGTATCCCACAGTTATAGGGGGAGATATCCAAACCAAGAGTGTGGGGATACCAGGAGACTTTAATTTCAAAAGTACTGCATGAAACAAGTATTAGCCTGTATTGGGATATTACATGGGTCTTTCAGTAAGTGAATACTCATGAAGATTATGTACAGAGAGTATTTCTCACTTTATTTTGGGAAAAATGGGGTCATAAGGATTTGCAATGGCTGCAACAAAAAGTATGAAAATATATGGATCAACCTTTTAAAAAAGAAAAAAATATTTATATTCCAAATTTTATAATAAAAGTGTGCAATGGACATTAATATTCATAACTAAGCTTAATGGAACACAATGCTATGAGAAATACCTTTATTACTGGAAATATGTGAAAATAATTGTTTTATATATTTAGACATCAAATTATAAATTTCACATTTAAACATTTTAGGGGGGATAGTGCTACTCTTGATTTCATAAATACCATAACAAAAAAAATCCCCAAACATTCCTGACTTAAAATCTGAATAAAAAGCAAGTACATTTGAAATTTCCATATCTGGCTCTGATTTCTTTCCCCCTGAGTGAATGCTGACAAAGAGTCTACATTTCTGCTAGCCTTGTTTTTTTGGAAAAGTTTGTCAGAAATAAATTATATTTAATGTTATTTAGTTGGAATATCTTATTAATTAGTATCTATAAGGAGCTGAATTTCTGCTAATTAAAGTCTTTAAAGGAATAGGTCCACTCCTACTAAGCAGAACTCTCCCAGGTACATTTTACCCATTGTTTTTTAACAGAAGTTACATTGGCATTAATAAGGAGTAATTCAATAGAAACTTATTGAACTGCGTTGAAGAAAATTCTAAGATTCATGTTTTAACATTATGTATTTATGTAGAAAAACAAAGAGGACAAATACGTTCATGCATACCTTGTTTACAAAATTAAATCTAGGACAAAAACTATTCCTGCTTGGAGAGAGATTGAAACAATTGGGGCAGCTCACTTTGAAAACAAGACGAGAAATAATACACAAAAATGAAAAAAAAAGTGGGAAAGTGTAAAAATTCAATTATACTTATTTTCAGACCTCATGAACAAGGAGAAGCTCATCCAAACTACAAGATGGCAAGCTTAAAAGGAAATACTTTTCTACCCTTCATATCATTAGTGATTATCAAACTGTCACTGAAGTCAAGGATCTGTGCTGAGCTGAATAAAAATTACAATCTAGTTTGGCAACTCCTGTGTTCCCTGACAGATGACAATCTTAGGGTAACAATCCACAGCTTTAAATGTCAGGGAGTTGGTAGTACAGTGTCACATGTTCGAAAAAAACACTACCTATTAAAGAAGACAATTGCAGTTACTTGGTAAATTATCTCCCTCTCATCCCCAAATAAGGCACTTGTAATGTTCAAAATGAAAATACTCACAGAATAAATTAATGTACTTTAAAGTGTATAATTTATTTTTTCTCCTGTCTTATCTAGAATCAGGAACAAAATGGCTTGAAGGGTTAGAGTAGTAACATACTCCCAGGCCACATTCATAAAGTTAGAAAGTTAATGAAAAATGCCAAGAATTCCTTTTAGATGAGTCATATAGTATTGCAACTGGAAAATTAGTTTTATTTTAGAAGGAGGTTGATTTTTAATTAGTGCTTTAAAATATAATGTAATTTCACAAGAATAAATTGCCTTCTGTGGGTAATTCTTGGTGAGACAGCACTAAAAGTAAAGGAAGCAATTTTAGGTAGTGGCATTGCTAATCTTTATATTTTTTATTTCAAAAGACAGGGAAACTTTCTGTGACCTTTTTACAAAGCCCTAAGAGATACAGGCTTCTGAAAGACTTCATCTTCTGGGGAAAGCTGAAAATGAAAACACTGTGTACAGGCCGAGTTTTCAAGTTAATATAATATGATTCATATGGTAGCCAAAATCCACAGGATGATATTCTTACCTTAATTTTGACATGCTGTGATGGTAAATAACAAATTGAATGGCCTTGACAACTGTTAGAGGATTTAAAATAAATTCTTTTTGCACAAATATGCGGGAGTAGCTGTAGCATTGCCTTCTTTGTAGAGCTTGCAAGCAGATTTGAGGGCAGAGAAATGTTTCAGCACAGAACACTTCAGTAAAGCAGTGGTAGAAATATTAGTCCTTTGAAGTGACCAAGGTGAGATAGGATATTTTCCCACTTTTGTGTTGTGTCATATTGCAAGGTAATGAAAGTCAAATCCAAACCCCCAGTTTATTATGTAAGAGAAAGCAGGAAATAGCAGCAATGGCATCAGCCACAAATATGCATATTTAAAATATTCACATCAAAATATGATTGGTAAATAAGATTTTGTAAATTAACTCATTAGCATATATATTATATATAGTGTTTATATATGGACACATAGGACATATGGACATATAGGGAATGAATTTATTATTATAGTGGATTCTACCTTTTAATAACTGCTACATAGTTTTGTTTCATGGCTGGAATCAGAAGTCTAGTAGTATTCTAGAAAGATTCTTCGTAGTTTTGGACATTGAAGTTTGAGAATGTAATGAGTGTTGGGAGAACATAGTGATTGTTTTAATAAGTGTTTATATCTTTTTTCTTTAATTGAAACCTGTAACATCTTAGGCATTTAAATATGTTGTGCACACACTCATGAACAAATCAGGGCTACTGAAGAATGTTTTAATCACATGGAATTCAGGAAAATAAATTAAAACAATACATACATAACCCTCTCTTCTTCCATGATTTTCCTTTTTAGCTTAGGGGAATTTGGAATGAATCCAAATACAGATTTACCTGATTTGCCTCTTCCCCATTAACATTAAGTTGATAAGTATGCTTGGTACAAGCTTTGAAGAGCTCAGGATGAGATTATGAAACATATTTTGTTCACACTTGCACTAAAGCTGTGTTTTAAAGTCCATTAACTAAAGGACTTTGGTAGTAAATGACTGAAAATGTTGTAATCAAGCTGTTCATGATGCTGAAACACCAGTCAAAAGGGTACATGGTTGAAGTGTGAGTACCAGCTACAGAAACTGAACTCTAATTAATGGCCCCAGAGATCAGACTAAGAGTGGTCATGAGGCATTTTGGATTCTCAGTGGTGTAAAACTCTGTATTATGGAAGAAGTTACCAGATCTGTGGTATTTATATACATGATGATATACATGATTAAATTAGCTAATTCTTTGCTCAGAAACCAGTTACCACAGTACCTCATCCATTTCCTCATTGTCTAAAATCTATCTAAACAGTTTTCTGATCATGCTCAGGCTTATGCTTGCTAAAATTATCTCTTGCCTTGATTAATTTTATTTTTTTCTTTCAAATTTTGCTCAATTTGAATTTGATGTTCTTTCACATTTGTATTATAATTTCTTTATTGTTTTGCATTTACATAACTTCAAAGTCAGAAATATATTGAGTTGCTTTGTTCCCTGTTTGTATGTAATGATTTATTTTGTATACATTTAATTTAAATATTACATGAATATATCAATAGCTGGAGCTTAAGGAAAAAAACTTCATGCTTTATTTTCATCTGCCTTTGAATATGTGGGTACCTAAGCAAATGTAAAATACACTAAGTCAGCAGTGGATTTTCAGTGTTAAGAGTTCAATAATATCCGTGAGAGTTCTATAATATCTGTGAAAACACACTATCTGTCCAAAGCTGCCTCAACTTGTGTTCTGTATTCTGAATCAAAATGAAACATTTATTTATAGCAACATTTCAAGCATAAAAGCATTTTAAGTCATAAATACATATCTTTTCCAGAGTTACAGAGTAGTTCCTGTGGCAATCCAGGAGTTCCACCAAAGGGTGTTTTGTATGGTACAAGATTTGATGTTGGTGACAAAATCCGATACAGCTGTGTGACTGGATATATTTTGGATGGACACCCACAGCTTACTTGCATAGCCAACTCTGTCACTACAGCATCGTGGGACTTCCCTGTTCCCATCTGTAGAGGTAAGAAAAATCCTCTATACATTAGTATCAACAACTTTTAATCTCTGTATTAATAATTAAGTTTTAAACTATGATTAAAGAACCCTTTTTTTCAATATTTTGATCTCTTGCTCACATATATTATGTATCTCAGCATATATACCTACTAATTTTAGGTCAATATTCTACTAAAATTATAGTTATAATTTATTTTAAAATATGTTATGTGATAAGAACTAGAAACCTAGTAATAAGTAGAATATAAATGTCTGTGTACAGCATTCTTTCAACTGTAGGAATGTATATTTGGCATCTATTAGTGCTTCCTAATAAATGACTCTTTGTCTAGTAGTAACTTGGCTGTTGAGCAAACAGAAATATGAAACTGCCAAAACAATTGACTTACAGGTTCTTACTTCACTAATAATCAGATTTGATTATCTTAAGATTTCTATATAGGATATTCCTTGTATTCTAACAAATATTGTAGGTCAAATCCTTTTCCCTTGTTCATATTAGAAATATAGCCATACTAGGCAACCCTATATTACAGGTAAATCTTATTTCCTGATAGAAATATTGTTAAAGATGAATAATGCTTGCAGAGCAGCAAATGAGGGTTATGCTGATAAAATGAAGGCACTATCACTGCTATATGAAACCAAAGTCAATATGTCAGGTAATCTTAGGATCAGTTTCTAAATTCACAGGTTAATTTTACAAAATGCAACCTTTGTATTTGTCTAATAAGATTGATGAAGTATTACAGAGGTTACAAAAACATTTCAACTGAAATTACCATTCTAATAAATACAGATTGGTTAAAACATGGTTAACCAGCACTGCTAAAAATTAATTATGTATGAGAAAGGTGTGTCATTGGAAATACCATACTTTCATTTCCTGTTCCTGGTTAGAAATATTTAGTAAGTTTATCCATTTTATTGAAAAAAAAAATACAAACTTATTTTTAATAATATTATTTTCCAGTAAAAATATTTATAATTTCTGAGTCTTCCACTCCTACTTCCCAGAAAAATGCTAGCTAATAATGAAGGAGATATAAAATCAAGGCACATATTCAAATTTTGCTTCTGGAGATGAGAATGCAAAAGATATGATGAGAATATGTTAACTTTCAAAAGCCATACATTTGTAACAAAATCAAAGTCTAATGGGCCCCATTGCTCAAATTCTCAATCCGTCAATTTTGAAATGAATGGCATAAAAAAATGTATTCTTGAATGAGTTAGACATTCCTCTTTTTGATATAACATTTTTCAGGAGATCGTTGGATATATTTTTGGTTTTGCTCCAAGGGGAGATGGAAATATACTGTGTAAATTTGAACTGGAATAGCCCTGTGGTTAGCCCAAAATAGCCCTGTGGTTAGACATTACTAGTTTGTAATAAGACTATTATATGAAAATATGAAAACTGTTTTTTTAACTCATAATTAGAGAGGTCATTATTTGCACAGTGTCATTTCTTAAGGCAAAATAAAGTTAACAGATTGGAAAGGATTGAGAAAAATGGGAAACAAATTCTGTTAGTTTTCAAAATTGTCATTTTGTCTAGAGACTGAAGGACTCAGACTTTTCTGTATGTGTGAAAGAGGATTAAGACAACAGCTTGATTTACTGCAGAAACTCATGCAGAAGGAAAATATTTTTGTTTTTAGAAGACAATTCTTGAATCAATAGCAGTGAGGAATTTAAGGTGTAAAAATTTGATGAACAAAAATTTAAAAAAAACCAAACCCCAAGGTACATATTTTAATAGTTGTGGTTTACAAATTACTGAAACATAACCTAAGAATGTCACATATTCTTGATTTAGGTCCTAATATAATGACTTAAAGCCCTAATGCACAAATTGCTGTTCAGGTATTTTTGGGCCATGTCCAATAAAAGAAAAATAACCAATTATTTTCAAGAGTTCCTTCTCTGAGTCAATGTTTTACTCCAGAAACATCTAACTTTACATATAAAATGGACCCTTGTGATTCTATTCAAATGAATCTCTCCTAATTTTGCCTAATACAATTATCCAACACAGAATTCTGCAAAAGGTTGCTGAAGATGATTACAGACTAATGAGCTTCTTATCTCTTTCTACCTGTTTGCCATGGAGACTCTTTGATTAAACACTTATCCTTAAAGATTTCCTGTGATAAATGTCTTATTGTTACCTACCAATGGTCATTACATCTCACACAGAGGATCCTGACACAAGCAAGACAAACACCAAGAACAGAAGTATATTTTATTCAATATTAATCTGAAGATTGTTTGTTTGCTGGTTTGTTTTTACATTTCAGAAAAAAACTTGAATTTGAGGCACACTTAGAAGTCAGCATACTTAAGATCATAGATGTCTGTAGACTAGTTGTGTTTAAATATCATTGTCATCTGCCTCTTGTAATTCAGAACAAATAAATATGAAGATTTTTTTTTTCCTTATTATTTTAGATCATTCCTCTTACATTGTCTTCACTTTAAATGAAGACATAAGGAAGAGGTCATGCTTGTGCTTTAGCAATGTGATTATTATGGATTGATGTTTCAAAATGCAGTATTTCATTGGAAACAACAGTGTTTTGTAATGCCACAAACATATATACAGGACACCCTACTAAATGCTTTAATTTTTAATCTGTTAAATAATATCAATCTGTTAAATAATACCAAGTTATATATTTTTGGGCCAGATTTTATTCATAAAGAGAAGAGTTATTAATCAAATAGCTTCTTATTCCTTTACTTTTCTCCATAGAAATTTAATTGAAAAATCAGAAGACATATTTAATGATTGCTTTATTTCATTTCCTCTTTCTAGCTGAACATTGTTTGAATGCACAAAGATTTTCACCTGCATGTTTTGATATTCATTAGAGTATGTTAAAATAAATTAAATTAATATAAATAATTAATTAAAATATATATTACTTTATTTGATTTATTAGAAGTGAAAAAAATACCCTAATTATAAAAAAGATAAATTGTAATTATTTCTTGTGGTCAACTATGTGGAGGAGTTGCTCTCTATATGAGACAACACTTGAAATGTACTGACATCTGCCTTGGGATGGATGACGAATGAGTTGAGAGTTTAGGGGTCAGATCAAAGAAAGAGCAGATTAATAAAGGAGCTGTGGGTGCTTACTACAGGCTGCCTGATCAGGTGAAGGAGGAGGATGAGGCTTTCTGCAGGCAGCTTGAAGCAGCCTCAAAGTCACAGATACTAGTTCTTGTGACAGCAAAGTACAAACAGTCTGCAGGGTTCCTGTGAAAACACTGATGACAATTTGCTGTCACAGGTAGTAGAGGATCCCACAAAGAATGGTGAATTGCTCAACTTCATATTAACAGCATCTCCTTTTTGGAGATGTGAAGGTTGGGGGTAGCCTTGGCTGCAGTGACCATGAAAATTTGGAGCTATATATCAGGAAAGGAGGAAGCAGGGCAGCAACTAAGACTACACCCATGAACTTCAGGAGAGCTGATGTTAGCTGCTTCAGGGATGTTCTTGGAAGAATCCCATGAAAACAGGCCCTGCAGGGAAGAAGTGTCCAAGAGAGCTAGTTGATATCCAAATATGACTTCCTTCAGAACCAATAATGATGCATATCTATGAGCAGAAATCAGACAAAGGGGGAGAGACACCTGCATGGATGAATAAAGAACTCCTGTCATTACTCAAGCATTAGCAGGAAACACACAGGAGTTAGAAGTAACATCAAGCCACATGAAATGAATATACAGAGATGGTCAGAGTAAGTAGAAATGAAACCAGGAAGGCCAAGGCACATCAACGAATAAATCTGGCCAAAGGATGTCCAGGACAACAAGAAGAGCTTCTCAAAATACATCAATAACAGAAGAAACACAAAAGGGTAATGTGGGTCCATTAGTAAACAGAGGGGGACCCTGGTAACAGGGGACACTGAGAAGGCAGAGATACCAAATTCCTTTTTTGCATCAATCTTCACTGACATGATCAGCCCTCAGGACTCTCTGACACAGACCAGGGTAAAGGAGTCTTGGAGGGAAGATTTTCCCTTGGTGAAGGAGGATTGGCTTGGATAAAGCTAAGCAAACTTGACACCCACGAGTGCATGGGCTCTGGCAGGATGAAAACATGGGAGAGCTCCTGGACACTGTAGTGAGGTCACTCACAGTCATCTTTGCAAGGTTGTGGTGATCAGGAGAGGTGCCTGGTTCTGGAAAAAAAACCAAATTTCACCTTGGTCTTCAAAAAGGGCAAGATGGAGGACATGGGGAGCTATTGGCTCAGCCTCAAGTCAGCCTCACTTGAATCCCTGGAAAGGTGATGGAGCAGCTCATTCTGAAGGACATCTGTATCCATTGGATGACAAGAAGTATTAGATTAGGAGTATTCAGCATGGATTTGCTAAAAGTAAATCGGGTTTGACCAAACAGATTGCCTTCTACAATGAAACAACTACCTGGATCAATGAGGGGAGAGCAGTGGAAATTGTCCTTGACCTTGACTTCAGCAAGACTTTTGATGCTGTCTCTCACAAAACCCTGATAAAGAATATAAGGAAATGTTGACTGGATGAGTGGACAGAGGCCAATTAAAATCTGGCTGAATAGCAGGGCTGTAATCAGTGGCACAGAGTCTGGTTGAAGATTTTTCACTAATGGTGCCTCCAAGGTTCCATACTGGGCCCAGCATTGTTTAACTCATTCATCACTGGCTTAAACAAGAGGGCAGATGCCTCCTCAGCAGGTTCAGTGATGACACAAAGTTGGGAGGAGTGGCCAATACCTGGGTGCTGTGCAATCTTCAGAAAGACCTTGACAGGCTGGAAAGATGGACAGGAAGAACTGTCTGAAATTCAACAAAGGCAGGTCCAGAGTCCTGAACCTGGGGAAGAATAACCCCAAGGACCAGCACAGGCTGGGGGCTGATCTGGAAAGCAGCTCTGTGGAGAAGGACCTGGGGCTCCTGATGGATGCAATCCTGTGCCATGTGCTTGAGCTGACCCTGCTTGAGCAGCAAGTTTGGACAAGATCACCCACTGTGTTGCCTTCCAAACTTGCTGGTTCTTTGATTCTTTGAATTAAACTGTGCACAATCCATGACTAGTTTTCAAATGAAGCCTTCTCCCCTGAAAAATTAATTTTGATAAGGTTGTTTTTAATCATTAAATGTGACAGAAGCTTAATTATATCACCTATTCCTGAGCTAATGTTGCAGCTTGCAGTTTCTCCACAATGCAGTGAGCTGGAAACAATTTACTTAGGGTAATAAATAATGCTACATTTATATATAATATTTTCATTATATAAAGGTTATATGAGTTAGACACTTTCATAATCAAGGAAGTATTCTGACTTTAATGTTTTCTAAAAATTTCTTGTTCCATGCTAAAATGGGTGTTTAAAAATCACCATTCTAAAATCCTTTTTTTTTTTTTTAGAATTCAGAAATTTCAAGTGCAGATACAGTTGTATTTCTATTCCTAGATGTTCTAATGAAATATTTTCACTATTTCCTGTACATATAGCTACAAAATATTTGTCAACATAAAAAATCTGTTTGTATTTTCAACAAGAGACTTTTTCTTCTTGTCTAAATAAATATATATTTTGATCAGAGAAGTGCACAACCCACTAACTAGATTAATTTTTTCAATTGAAAAAAATGCATGTATGCTTTTTTTTACTATTTATCTTTATGGACATTGAGTTATTTCTTGAATATATTGTCATGGTAGATAAAAGTCTGAAGAGGTTCATACTAAATTCCAAGTCTAGGAATTCTGTAATTCCCCTGCAATTTATATGTGTGCATGTACTTATAAAGATATATTTATTTTTATCTATCTTTGTCTTCTTCTGCAGTGATTTTTTCCAAATAAACTGAATTGAAATACTTATGAGCTCTTATTTTTAAAAGTGATCTAACAGGTGTCAAATTGAATTAGAATATTCAGCTCACTATTTAAATATTTTGCCATTTACCCTATGTAGAACCCACTGGACTGAAAAATGTGTTAATTGCAAGTCACTGGTATAATTGTGTAAGTACACTGATACATGATTATGCATATTTCAAATCCATGAGGTAAGTTTTAGGTCAGATATAATAGAGAGTAACTTCAAACTAAATGAAAGGGCCTTGTGCACCTTCCAATACACTGCAATTTAATGGTTGTATTTGTTTATATATGGAATATAATAGTATGGATTTTTTAAAAAAAAACAACAACTAAAATTAAACTTCACATAATTACCAAGAAATAATCATAAAGCAGGGTAAGCATTTCACAGACAGATATATTTGGTTGCAGATGGATTTTTGATTTTACAAAATCGTTTCAAATAGAACCTAGTAGTATAAGCAATAAAATAAGATGACTGCCTTTGCATCTTTGTTATAAGCTGGTCTTTGTAGGCTGTGGAAAGAACAAAGCAGGATATAAAGTCAAAGTACTTCACTTGATGCCATGTAATGCATTAACTACTGGAACTGACAATATACACAGAAGAAAATAGAGTGCACTAACTTAAAAGCAGGAATAAATTACATCTCCTGGGGAAAGAGCAGTTTTCTGCCTGAAGCTAGCTCCTATATACAAACAGTTATTCTTGCTTATTTTTGGGAAAAGCCCCAGAAGAGTTATGTGAGTCTGGATAAGAAATATGTTGGATTACTTGAGAAACTGAAAAGAAAAAAAAATCTAGAATGATGTATTTATATATAAGAAATTATATATGAACAATTTTTTCAGAGCTTGTTCCACAGATCCTTTTTGGGACATAACTAATCAGTGGCTTAGAATGGCTAACACTCTTATGGTGGGTATTTAAAAAAATATAAATGGTCTACAAATGCCAATGCTGCTCCCTAGAATTAGAGACATTAACTAAGATTCTTTTGGGGGTGGAAATGATGAAAAAGATCTACTATTTTATTGAAATAGTAGAATAATGGTTGGGTGTTTTCAAGTACCATGCTGTGTGCTTTCAAGCAGGGCAGAGGAAGATCTGCAAAATAATATCCAGAATGACTTTTTGAATAATGAAATATACAGTGCCTTTTGTTGCTATGAATTTTTAGAATAAAAGAGCTTTGTGAGTTCTTTATTTTAGCCATCTTTAAAATGTGTAATTTTTTATACCAATAGAATCAAAATTTTCCATCTATGAGAAGCATTGAAATTGCTTACTACTGTACCCTACCACACTTGTATTTTCTTTTATATTAGTGTTATTCTCAGGATAGTACCTGATATTCACTATCAGGGGCATAAATGCACAATCTGCTGTGAGAAAAAAAAAATACCTAGGCCTGAAAAACTGTCAATCTTCATGTGAATTTTAGTGTGTGACCAAAACCACAGATTTCTTACCATTGTAAATAGTGGCAAAACTTTGCTGAATTATGTGAAGCTATTTTAAGTCATTATTGATGTGTTATAAACCAAGAAATTGATAGAGAAATATAGATGTTTACCATATTGGAATTACCATATATTCCCAACTCTAGTGCTAAAATATACTAGTTTTACTGTATTATTAATAAAAAAAAATATTAGCATTACTGATATAAATAATAATACTGATATAAATGCATTCCTATCTCACTGAAACTATACCAGCAATAAAAATGATCTAACACTGTTCATGCTCCTTAAGCAGCCAACACTATTCATGAGAGTTACAATTGGGTTTTATACAATCAGTTCATGTCTAGAACTTGTACTTCTTCATTTGTGATAATGGTGGTCAAATTATGAAGTTCTTAGGATGGATGGAGAGCTGGTCCATGTGAAAATTTATGGCATGCAATGATTTGCTACTGTAGTAGCAATGATGCTTGAAAGAAAATCAAAACCTTTTAGAAAGCAATCTAACAATGAAAACTTTTCTAACAGAAAATAATTCATTTTTATTAGCTTCATTTCTTAAACGGTTTTTACACTTTCAAAACTTTGAATATCTTATAATGTTGTTCTTACTTTTCCTTTCTTCAAAAATGTGTATCTCCACATCAGAATAGTAATCAGAATATCAGAGTCATACTTCCATTTGGTTTACAGAGTCTGGCTTTGCACATCTTTATGTGATTTTGCTAATTCCTATCAGTAGTGGAGGCAGTTCTTCTAAGATCCATTAGGAATTTATATTATCAGTGGCCTAACCCTTGGGTGATGTGATATAGTCCAGAATGAAAAGGTATGTGCATCAAAATAATTTAAACTCATCGGTGCAGTAACTGTGTTAATTTGGAAAACAGCCCTCTCATACTACATCTGCAAACAGTATACAGAGGACTGGGGAAAGAAACAGAAATTAACTCTTTCTAAATAAATTAAATTCTGCTTAAAGAACAAAGAAAGTATATGTAATTATTCCAAAAAGAGAACGTTTGGGAAAAGTTGTAGTTCACACCAAAGTAAGGACATTACAGACATGGCAATGCCTTATCTTGCTACTTCTTACAGGAAAAAGTATCAATAAGATCAAATTTAATTACAAAAGATTGTTATAGCAATTGATGAAGGCAATGAAGAGGAAAAAACAAAGATCAAATTTTAATTTAAAGAAATCTAACTCAATATTGAACACATTAAAACTTCTTGAATACCAAAAATCTTTTATCCCATTTTAAAGGTGGGAATTAGGACTTAAACAAGTGGGTGGAAGTCAGTTGGGTGGTTTATGATAATTTTGAATCACTGCTTTTATCTCCTTTTTCTTAAAATTTTTCTTAACGAAGGACAAAAGACATAGTAGTTGTGCTAGTTTTTGAAATTCTGTTGCAAAATTTTTACTGAGGACAACATAACAGTGAGAATTATACCTGAAACTGAAAGGGATAAAGATTGCTCTGAGCAATCAAGATGAGTGAACGAGAAGAAGGAACCTGGAAAAGTAAAATATTGGTTTAGCATCATTCTTCTCATTAAAGCACAATACTAGAATTGTCAGTTGCAACAAAAACTGAGTCTTTCACATCTGATTTAAAACTCAGTTCTTTATTTGTTAAAAACACCTAAAGACTATTCTAAGAGGATGGGTGTTCAATGTATAACTAGCTTAATCCCAGTTTGGGCAAGTAAATTCTGCTTTTGTGGGGTAATTGTTTGCCTTTAAAATCCTTCTGTTCTTCTAAAGTTCATTCTCTATATGGCATTCTTGGATAAATCCTTCATAGTTATCAATTAGCAGAAATAATATTTGTAAAATAATTTAAGATACTTTGAAAGTAATTACTGGTAAATCCCAGGTTCATTAACTCAATTTACTGAGCTGCTTAATCTAAAACCTTTGGCTGCCACAGGCTTCTAAATAGACTAGTATATTTTCCTAACATTATTGAAATTATGGCTTGATAAACCTTTCAATATCTTTCAGTTTCTGCCTAAAATGAGAATTTACCTGAATATAAATGGAAATTGTGAAAATATTGTTCAGTATTTTGATATCACTTTGCAAATCCTGATTTATAACTCAGTTGTAATTACATCTAGAAGACAGAAGTCATAGCAAATTGGTTTTCTGGGGAGTATTTAAAGTCCTTCAAATATTTTCTCAGGAGAGTAACTGATTGCCAGTAGTGTTTTTTGCAGGTGAAAGATTTCATTGCTAAAATTCTAGCATGACATTTTAACATTCTTCAACACTACATCTGTCTAAGACTGCATCTTTCTTAGCCTAAAGATTGATTCACCTACAGAACATGAATCTTCATCTTAAGCATTAATTAATCTTCTTGTTCTCATAATTAGCAGAAGTGTTGCTGGTTTATTTAAGTATTAAGGCATCACTTTTGGTGTCTTGTGGGATGGTTTTCAAAACTGTAGCTTGTTTCTAAGTTCCAATATTTATAATTGTACACTGATGAAGGAGTCTGAAGATGATGCAGTTGTGTTACTAAAATAAATTTGGAATTCCACAAAATTAATTAATCTTTTTATTCAGCTCTGCAAAGTCAGAGGCTAAAACCAATTGGCTTTAAATTATCTTGACTCTGGAAGGGCATTTAAATGTAGAAATTGCAGCAGTTTTGCTACATGTATATGAAAGATTCCATCAGCAAAGATTTAATTTCTCACAGAACTGACTGTAATGAACATATAGATAAACAGTCTATTGTGTTAATTCATTCATCTTGTATGATGGCCTTCTGAGTTTAGTTCAGGATGAAACCTTTGATGGTAGATCTGTACAAATGTAGCATGTAAAATTTCTTTTGCATTTCTGTCAACCAGTGGAGGTGACCTTAGCTGCACAAAACAGCTCATGGGTAAAAGTTCTCTCTGCACTACATCACCAATTTAATTCTGGGTTCTTTTGAGACAAACTGAGAGGAGGTCAGAAACTTTAATTGTGAGAGCTTAGGATCACTAACTGCTTAATCAGTTTAACCTTCCTAATCCAAATGCTCTTGACATTGGCTGGAATTTTACACTTCAGAGAAAGAAACTTCCTGGTGGGCCGTTATGCATTGATTATCTCCATGTCACTCTTCCCTCTTGTTTTTCATTTTGAAGATTTTATATCATATCAAACATTATATAATTCACATAATCACAACATCATCAAGGTTGGAAGAGAGCTTCAAGATTGTCCTGTCCAACCATCAACCAAGCACCACCATAGCCACCCCTAAACCTTATCCCCAGGTGCCACATCCAGATGCCTCTTGAACACTTCCTCTGAGATGGTGACTCCATCACCTCCCTGGGAAATTTGCTCAAATGCCTAACCACTCTTTCAGCAGGTTTTTTTTTCCTGATATCTAATCTACACCTACTCTGGGACAACTTGATGCCATTTGCTCTTGAGACATGACAGAATAGACAGACGCCCATATTTCATACTCTCATAATTTAATTCTAGGTATATATTTTTAAAACTTTTGTATACATCTTAGAACCTGTAAAAACTGTGCAACTAACGGTGAAAAGTCTTTGATTTTTATGCCTGCTAGTTCCTAGTTCAGTCTTCTTTGAGAACCATTAGGAAAGCAGTTTTTCAGTATCAATACTTACACAATCAAGTTGAAAAGAAAATAATTTTAAACTAAGATCCATAGGAAACAGACATTTTGACCCACATTTAACTCAGGTAGCAGTGGAGGGTCATGAACAAAGGATGCAGAATGATGTGCACAGGGTGACATCAGAAATGACAAGGCAGGGTGAAAGTAAACCTGCCTCAGGTCAGCCTGGGACACAAGCAGGAGTCAGAGGAGAACACATTGTTGGAAAAACAGACAGTAGAACAGCTCACATGGATGGAGTGTAACAAAGAATTTCTCAGAAGAGAGATGCAGGATGGGCTGGTCGAGGGATTGTGGAAGAGGACCAGAGAACACTGGAACAATCAAGGAAGTCCTTTACACCCTGGTGGAGAAGGGTGAGGAAGGGTCTGAAATGTTCCTCAAAGAGCTCAAGAGAATCTGTAATTCATTAGTTCTCATCCACTTTAACCTTTCTGTTTCTTGTTGAAAAGGCAGTAGGGCAGGATGAAGACTGTAAAGATTTCAGAAGATCTTAAAGAATCCATACCTGCATTCCACTGAAAGACTTATTCCCACTAGGTAATTGTCAGTTTTTAAAAACCTTCCCATTTTCCAAAGGCAGTGGTTTTCTATATTTTGTATGCAATATTATTAGAAAGAACTTTTATAATTTACTCCACATGTATTTTTCCCACCAAAATTTAAACATCCATTTATCTTCCACCTCCCCTCCACCACCCTGTATATGCTTTAGCACCTATGGAAATTAGAACCCAATTATTTTCTTCTTCTTTGCAGTTTCCTTTTACATATTTAACTTTGGTCTTCTTTAACTGTTATAATACTAATGCTATCTTACTTCATAACTCATGAGATCACTAGTAATGTTTGCTAATTTCCTCTTGACTTTTTTCACTTTATTCCTGCTTTCTTTTGAAGTATTGGGCCCCAGTTAGCAAAGGCTAGTTATGAATTTTTGTGCTTCATGGATCTCTACTCATAATTACAGCGTGCTCTTTCTGGTCTGTGGATGTGTCCAGTTAGTTATTCATCTGTGAGGGCTATTTTAATTCTTGCCCCACTTTTTAAATAATTTCTGTTTTTAAATAACATTTTTTAATTAAAAATATTTTTGTTTTAGTTTTCTTGTTGGTTGGTTGGTTGGTTAGTTTGGCTTGTTTGATTTTATTTTTTCAAAACATTAATTGTTGAATTCCAGGTAGATAGGCAAGGCTTTTATCCTTCTGTATTGTCCATGGAATAAAGCACTTTTGGCACAAATTAAAGAGCTTCAGTAGACAAATTTGGCCTAAGTCCCAGAATAATATGGTGCTTATTTACTGCAATCTATAAATCTCTAGGCTGGCCAAAAATGTGGTGTCAAATTCCAATTTTCTAACTATCTGAAGCAAAAAGCAAAGTGCATGCATCTATAGGAAAAATGCTGTGGTTTAACTCTTCATTTACTCTTATTTCATTTAATATAAATACTGAAAAAGCAGTATTTGGAGATTCAGTCCTCCTGCATCTTTGAGCACCAGATGAAAGTGCTGAGGTAGTGGTTATTTCATTTCAAACTGAAAGAACTATGAAAATTATTTTCTACCTTTGTTTATCTGAACAAGATTTAAAAAGCAGAGGTTTTCTAGTAACACTAATGATTGTAATTTCAGGAGCAAAGATTCGGAAATTTTGATCTAATTGGAGATGAAAGCTCAGAGGGTTTCCGTCATTTATCCAAGTCATGTGGGTATTTGTCCATACACCAAGGATTTATTAAGTGTTCAGTTTCCACTAGGAACACCACAGACTGAAGTAGAATTTTGTAATCATTAACAAACACTAGGCTTCCATCACCTGAGTAATTCAAATTAAAATGACTGATACTCACTGAGCTAGGTTTTATCACCTATAAATGGTACAGCAAATGATTAAGAGCACTCCTTCACTCCTAAGGGGAGAAAGCAGAAGAATGGACAGCACAGTAATCAATAGCTGGCTCTGGATTCTCAAAGACAGTAATGAAAGAGTTTCTCTCTTTCCCAATTTCCTGACAGGGAAGTCAGTTCTTTCCAGATAACATGCAGTTATGTATTAGTCACAGTATAAGATTAATAACTCCAGGGTGCTGTCATCTTCCTTGTTTAATTGCTAAGCTGCATTTTAAATACAGCTAAGTCAGCAAAGCGACTTGCCAACCATTTGCTCTTTCTAAATGTTCCAGGCAGCCACAGCAGGTCCAGATACTCTCTGTGTCTAGGTGCATGGTGATTCCATTATCCTCTTTTGAAGGTAACTGTAGCTGCTCAAGTAAGCCTGAACTGTGCAAGAAAAATAAGTATATAAAGTGGCTCTATGCATATCTGTAGAAAAATTCCTACTATTTAAAGAGACCTCTTAAGAGACTTTGATCTCCCATTTTTCAAATTTATGACTTGCTTTCTGAGTCTGTAAACTCTTGCCTTAAATTAAAGGCAGCCTCATATATGTTACACTCAGCAATGGTTTAATGGCACTTTTGGGAGCTATTTTTCATGTTATTACAGGTTTAAAATTTGATCACAGTCTTGGGCAGATTTTTTTGTTTCGTCTTTTTTTTTTTTTTTATATAAATAGAAATGTAGCCAACTCTAGTCAGAAAATAAAATATAGATTCAACATATGATAATCATGTTCATGGTTCCTTTCACTCATTTTTCCTTCTGACAATCCTATATCAGTAGAATGAGGTCCCCCCTCTTTTGATCCTGTTTCATCTGGAGCTGTCTGGAAGAGTGGCTGGATATTCCAGTCATGTATAGTTGACACACTAAGGCGTGTTTCATTTCATTTTATAACAGACTTATAATTATCAGATTAAAGATAAAATAAATTAGATATTTTCATTAAATATGTAGGACACAACCTGATTACTGTAATTCTGTTCTTTTTACTTCTGCAGTTACCAATTAAAAGGCATTTCTTTGTGCTAAGGATAATTATCTTAAATTTAAACCATAAAGAAGTTCCTCCAAAATTCCTTTGCTGATGCAGCTGTTTGCACACCATATACTCAGTTCACTGCCAAAATAGAGAAAAACATCAACAATCTTAATGATTTTTATATAATTTTTCTCTATTCCAAATAATGACACATTTTTCTGTTTGTCCAAGAAGCTTAGGTAAACTAGGTATTTCTTTTCACGTCACTTCCCACTGTTATTTTTATAACTGTAATTATCAAAGAAACCAGAGTACATTCCATGCTTCTTGGACTGAATTTCAAACATTTCAGGATGACAATTTAACTATTCATTTTGTGTAAGAATAAAGAAACTGCATCTAAGACTGAGATCTTCTACACTCTGAAAAGTCTATAATAGTTTTCAATGCCTTTTCTGTGATGAAACTATCCATTCATAATTTCCTAAAAGTACAGATGTTTAAGACTTTTGTAAACAAGTTATTTCTATTTGTCAGTAAGATTTTTTTCCTAGTTACTTGCATTTGGAAATTAAACTACCATATTAAATTAAAACAATGTAGTGGGTAAGTGTAGGAATTTAGATTTCCACAAAGTTTAATTATGCAAGCAGTTTCCTTGGACAGACATTGAGTTTAGTATCTGTTCTAGTAGCATTAAAAGTTAGAAAGAAGCTAAGAAAATAGGTTTCATATATCTTAGAGTCTAAGAACCATAACAGGAATGTATTTTTTCACCAAACATTTTCTACATTTCCGTGAGGAATTTTGGATTTTGTTAAAGGAAGGTGATATCAAAAACCTTGAACACTCAATGAAAATTTTTCCTCTCATTTCTGAAAGAAGTAAAAATACAGTTAGCTTAGTGATATTTAATGAATTTACATTGTAAAAATATATTAATGGACTTCTAGGTTATACCTACCATATATTGTAGCATTTGCTGAAGCAGATGAATTTTTTCCGGAGGTTTGGAGGTTTCCATATTAGTCAGGCTATCCACTGACTATGCTGCTTACTAAGTTATATTTAGCTGGTCTTTCAGTGTTCTGTTACTGCTAAAAACAGTATTAGCATGTTTCATCACATCAAACATGATATCTGACTTTTCCTCTGAATTGTGACTCTCCCCTAAAGCAATCATATAGTTCTGTAAGGGAATATTCATGTTCTTGCCATGCCAAGTTTCCTGATGATTGATTTTAGTTTTGACTGTTAATTCTTTCTGCAACATTACTGACCAAACATCTTTTAAATAGTACATAAGCTACCAGGGCAGTATGTAAAGACCTGCAGTTACATATCAGTTTAAAACAGCATAAGGTGAAATTTCCATGTGATATGGGTGTGTTGAGAGGGTAAAGGAGATTATTCAGAATGTTGTTTTCTTTGCCTCAATACATTGACACAGTATTTGGAGCAGAGATTTATCCTTCTGACCTACCCTGAAAGAAACTTCTATCAGCACCATATTGTAGTTCTTGCTGTCTGTGCCCCTCTACCACCTTCCTGGGAAGCTTTTTCCAAAGCTTGACAACCTCTTACATGATGAAATCTTTAGTAATAGCGAATCCAAACCTCCTCTGGTGCAACTTGACACAATTTCCTTTTGTCCTATCTCTTGTTACCTGGGAGAAGAGACCAACAGCCCCCTCTCCACAAGTTCCTTTCAGGCAGCTGCAGAGAATGATGTCTCCCCTGCTCTTCCTTTTCTCCAGGCTAAACTCTTCCAGCTCCCTCAGCTGCTCCTCATCAGAGTTGTGCTCCCTTCACAGCCCTTCTCTGGATGCACTCCAACCCCTCAATGTCTTTACTGAAGTGAGAGCCCCAGAACTTAACACAGGGTCCAAGGTGTGGTCTCACCAGAGCTGAGTGCAGAGATAAAATCACTGTCCTGGTCCTGCTGACCACACAACTGCTGACACAGGCCACAATGTCATGGACCTTCATTCACCTGGGTTCACTCCTAGATCATGTCCAACCAGAAACCCAGGTCCTTTTCCACCAGGAACCTTTACAGACACTTCCCCAGGTTCCAGTGAACTACATGATGATGGCAAGAGGCGAAAAAAACCCAACCAAACAAAAAACAAACAGCAGAGAAAATGGGTAAGATAAAGGGATTCAAAGGATTATGCTACAACAGAGATACTGTGCTACTGGGAAGGGTAATATAGATGTTATTTTGGTAAACAAAGACTTTATCTAGGGAGCTCACCTTTCCTTTTAGTACAAATCTATATTAATTTTGTATGCTGGATCCATGGTCCCTTTTTCTGTCCTACCTTTTACAGAAATCCTAGGATGATTCTGGAAAAGTGTATGTAAATCCAGGATGATATGCATCTGCACACAAATCTGTCTTTCAGAAGTGTAGTTTTCAAGCATTCACTCTATCAAATTTCTGCCTCTTGACTCTGGGGGTATCCAAAAGGAATGCAAAAAATTGCTTTAATTATCATAAACTAATGTTACTTTACAAAGAAATATTTCTTCAACAGCAGTAATCTAGTTCTTAAGATTACAGATATAATTTCTAAGTTTTGTCATTGAGGGAAATTATTTTACAGTTTTTCCAGGCTGTGTTTACTTGAAAAGCTACAAGGTAATCTGGTTTTGCAGTTTCTTCTTCAGTTCTGTGATAGCACCTCGCTGTTTCCATGCCTTGTTTCTCCATTATTAATACTACCTCAGCATCTAGAACCTAAGATAAACTGCTTGACCAAAGGTTCATGTGGGCTTAGAAGAGCCAGAAAAATGTGCCACGTATCATGAACTGCTTAGTCTGACACTGGATGTTAATTCTGTTTTGTGCTGTTGCATATAGCCTTGCAACCATTCTAATTTGCATTATCTTTGGATTATATTTGTTTGTGTCTCATGTCTACCCTGCTATTTGTAAGACTACCTGCCATTTTGAACAAGGGTGTTATAATGATCTTGCCATTAGCCATATAATTTCCTCTCAGACATGAATTCCATTGCTTCATATTATCCACTTCGTGCCAGCACTCTGGAAATGGTTTACAGACAATAGTGATTTTGTAGCCCTCTAGTCCTAGAATAAATTAATGTATAATCTGCACAGTGTCAGCACAGGAATTGGCAGGCTTAGTAGGTTCTGGTGCATTTCAGCCATTTTTTGGCTAGGGTAGTACATAGAAGGTCCAATTAAGTGATTTGCTAAATGTGTATAAATAATTACACTAACAGCTCCCTTTTCCATCATCCCCAGTATTTCACTCTTCCAATCTTTCTAAAGATCCAACTTTTATTCTTAATTTTTGTACAATCATTTGCCTCACAGCTTGAAAGATCTATGGTCCAAATTAAGAAACTGCTAGCAAAGAGCTTTGCCATCAATATTTAGATACACTTAAAGAAAAGCTTGAAATTTATAAGCAACTCTAGCATGCTAAGAGACCACACTTATTTCTGGACGTTGATCAGATATCTCAGTTTGGTAAAATTTTTCATTTTGTGGATAAATTTTACATACTTTAAAAAAAATGTGTAAAAATTGAAGACATAAATATAATCATTAAGATCCTACAAACAAGCAAACAAACAAACAAACCTCATGAAGTTAATGATGTCTGTCATCTCACTTGCACATTTAGGAAAGAATATGGAATTCTGGGTCAAAAATGCATTTGTTCCTCTCCCTGTCATCTGTTTGTTTAGGGAGTTTTGAAGATAAACTGTTCATATCTAATTACAACATTTGTCATAACTTCCTCCAAAGATTTCATGTTGTTAAACGACCATTTCATCTTTGTACCAAAATCTAAAGCAAACCCAAACAGCAAATGAAGATAAATGAACTGATTAAGTCACAGACACTTCTAGTAGTTATGTAAACAGTCAACATATAATTTAAAGATCTCATAACAGCCTCTGCCCAGAGACTGCAAACCTCAGTGAAATTTATTTTGTAACTATAGATTAGAAACTCTGAAAACAATTGACATTATTTAATGTGAACAAATATTTGACAAGTGAATTGGGCCTATGAAAACTGAATCCTTATGGAGAATCTGAAAATGAGGAGCCTGTAAAGACTGTTTTGCAGAGCTGGCTAATGAGGACAAGTATGTAAGTTCATCTAAGAATAAGACTAATGCACAAGCTTCCCCAAAGAAAGAAAGAAAGGAACCAGGACAGCCCTGTCTCAAGGCATAGGCCTCAGTCATTTATTTGTAAGTGCCTGGAGAGGTGGTATGTGCTGTATTTCAGACTCAAATCCACTGACAGCGATTTTAGGTTCAGTGTATATAATGCAGTGTTTTTCATACAGGAGCCAAATATAAAATTTTGTACATACATATGTGTATATGCAGATTATTTCTTCTACCAAATATTCAGACAGATGAATGAGAGTATTCTCACCGAAGTTCTATTTTAAAAAAAGCTGCAGTTTTTGCATAGATTGTCTTGATATCAAATGTGTCAGATGGCTGAATGCAACTCAGCTTGAATAGATTTAGGAGGTTTTTTACAGGGTCACTTGGAACACTCTTTATTCTATTGCTTCTTAAAAACTGGATTGCTTTCTGTCTATATAATTAATTTCTTTTTAATATACTTAAATATATATTTTATGCATTTAAAATGTGAAGCAATAGAGTTGGTGTTAGTCAACCAAAAACATTATCTTGTCCTTCTGTGTAGGATACTTTCATGTTGTACTGTTCTTCTTTTCATGAAATTTATCCTGTGTCCGTCTTTGGCTGTATATATGTGGTATTAGGTGAAGATATATACATGAAAAATAAAACAAGCTCTTGCTAAACAATTAGGGAGCATTATGTGATCACCAGTTCTCTAGAGGATTCTATCAAGCACACTGTCAGGGTTTCCATGGAAACAAGAACATTATTAAAGACTCCAAAAAGTCCTGTCTTTCTCAGGTTTGTCCCCTTTCCTCTTTTTTAGGTAGTTTGTGTTGTGCATAAGCATTTCATTTCAAATAGTGTAATAAATGAAAGGATTTAATCCCCTCATTAAATGGAATATATTCCTTTCTATAATAAGCTCTGGAATTCTGTGGAACTTGAGCTGCTGTCCTAATTTTAGGTAGTTTTACATTAAGAGGATATGACTATTCATTTACTGAGAGTGAATAAGAAATGTGACCTAGACTGCTATTTTTCTGTCATGCTTATTTTTTCTAGTAGCTTTAAGAAAGGAAAAAAAAGAAAAAAAAAAAAAAAGGAAAGAAGAATGTGGTATGGGCATGTGACTTACATCAGCCTACTAACTTGCTTCCTCCATATCTGAATTTCCATAGTTCTTACAGAATACCAACAGTTAGAGTGTGGGATTCCTTTCTTGGGCTGAAATGTTTGCAGTTAAACATTGCCTCTGGGCTCTGAGCTGTGTATGCAATTGAGAAGTTTGTTGACAACTGCAGAGAAATCATACTTGTAAAAATACAATGTTTAGCTGAGAAAATATTTTAATGAAAGATTAATTCAACAGGACAATAATAAATATGTTGTTAAATCTATCTTTGTAATGGAAATAAAACTGTGTTATCTCACTAATAAAAGTATCGTGTTCTGTTCTGGGATCTTTGAAAAACAGAGCTTAAGACTGGTTTGGGTTTTTTTCCATTTCTCAAATGTCCCTTTCTTCTCATGATAATTCATTTTCATATTATATGACAAATTCACATTAAAACCACATAACATTTTAAATTCATTTTATAACAGTTCCCAAAGTTTGTATTATTTAGGAATATTGTTGGATGACCAGAGAGTTAAATAGCCTCCTGCACTATCAGCTTAAACAGACAGGATGAGAGGGATTCCTCTGAGCATCTTCAATATAGAAGTCTATGTGTTCACTACATTTCTGTATTTTTAAGACACAACAGAGAATAAAGCACTTATGGTCCATTTTATGTTCTCTGCTAAAATGAATCATAGATTTGTGATATCATGTAGGTTGGAAGGAGCCTCAGGAGGCCTTCTGTCCACAGCAAGGTCAACTACAGTAATTTGCTTGGGCCCATGTCTACTTTCAGCATCTTCAAAGATGGAGATATTGTCTCTAGAGATGGTCACTGGACACTTTTTCCAGCGCCTGACCTCAATAATGGAAAATTTCTTTTTCCTTACATTGGATCTGAATTTCACGTTTCAGTTTATATTCATTCTATCTTGTCATTTCACTATTTACCGTTTAGAAGGAACTGGCTCCATATTCTCAGTGCTTTCCCATTAGGTAGTTGAAGACAATATAGATTTCTTTTATATATATATTATATTCAATATATTCTTTTATATCTTCTTTTCTCCAACCTGAACATACCCATTTTTTCCAGCTTCTCCTCTAGTCATATGCTCCAAGTCCCAATTCACTGTGGCAACCTTCAGTTGACTCAGTCTAGTATAGCTTTGTCTTTCCTGTTGATATGGGCTGACCTTGGCTGGATGTCAGGTGTTCACCATGCTGCACTATCACTCTCCCTACTCAGATGGGCAGGTGAGTGGAAATCTAACAAAAAGCTTATGGATCCACATAAGAACAGGGAGAGATCGTTCAGGATTACTGTCACTGGGAAAACAGACTCAGACTGGGAAAATTAGTTTATTACCCATGAAATCTGAGTAGGATTTCTGAGTAGGCTAATGAGAAATAAAATCAAATGCTAAAACACTTTCCCCCCACCCATCCCATCTTCCTGGGCCTTACTTTGCTCATTACTTTCTCTACCTCCTCCATCAAAACAGTGCAGGAATGACACAGAATGGGGGGGGATGCCAGTTCATTGTCTCTGCCATTCCTTCCTCCTGATGGGCAGGACTCAGATTCTTTCTCTGTTCCAGGGTGAGGTCCTGCCCATGGGACAGAGTCCTCAAAAAACTTCTCTGGACTGAATCATTCACACAGGCTGTAGTTCTTAATGAACTGCTCCATCACAGGTCTCTTCTATGGGGTGCAGCTTTCAGGAGCAGACTGCTCCAGTGTGAGATATCTCATGGGCTCACAAGTCCTAGCAGCAAATCTCCAGCTTGGGCTTCTCTCTCTGTGGGGCCACAGCTTCTGCCAGGAGCCTGCTTCAGTACAGGGCTCCCATGGAGCCAAGTTTCCTTCAGGTGCATCCCCTGCTCCAGTATAACATCCTCCAGGGGCTGCAGGTGAATATCTGCTCGGTCATGGACCTCCATGAAAGTCCAACCTGCTGATCATGGTCTGCACCACCAATTGCAGAGGAGAGCTGCTGTGGTGTCTGAAGCACTTTCTCCCCCTCCTTTTTCACTGACCTTGGTGTGTGCAGGGCCATTTGCCTCATAGTCTCATGCCTCTCTCCAGCTAAAATTTCAGTTTTTATACCTTTCTTGAATACATTGTTCCAAAGGTGCTGTCACTGTCACTGACTGGCTCATCCTTGGCCAGCTGTGGGTCTGTCTTGGAGCCAGCAGGCATGGGCTCTGTCAGATACAGGGGAAGCTTCCAGGAGCTTCTCACCCTGTAGCCACCCCTGTGGCCCAGCTTGTTCTAAAACCTTGTCATTCAGACCCTGTACACTCATACTGGACTTTAATATGGTGTACTGTAAAAGTGTCTACTTCTCATAAATGATTATGAAAGAGCCTAAGATGATTAGCTCAAATACAGAAGTCTAGTGTGTAGGTATATGAAAAGTTAGGTGAGATTTCTAGTTCCATATGTTAAGTGGATCCTGGAAATGAAAAGTGAAAGAAATTGCTGGAAAAACCTATCTTGAGGGAACAGCATATGAATAAGAAATATGAGAGAAGACAAGATATAGGAGACAAGAAGATTCTGAGAAATGGAACAGGCAATTTTGAAACTGTTAATGGGGAAAAAAAAATCACCACAATTCAAAGATGGGACAGAAGATAAAAAAAATAAGTAAGAAAAATACAGTGATTATAGGGTATTGTCAAAGGACCAAATGAGAAGGTCAAAGTTGGGGGAATGGAGAGGATGCACAAAGGGATAGAAATATATACAACTGAAAACAAAATTTTCCAAGGCAAAAACAAGTTGTATGTTTCCTTCAATGCCTATGAATCTGTTTAAAAAAAAACCAAAACCAAAATAAACCAAACTTTTGAATATGAACTAGTCTGTATTTTATTTTTTCTTTTTTTCTTTCTTTGTCAAACAACATATGATCATATTTCAAGACTGCTGCTCTTCATTTATCAATAACCACTGAACTGTTTTCTACTGAAAATGGTACATTTCCCTTTCCTGAATTGAGATGAAAATTTTTACTATGTCAGGAAGACAAACATGAACATTATTTTGACCACAAATTAACAGACTGAATGGCAAGTAATCTAATTGCATCAAAGAAGCTAGGGGAAAATTCATTTATTATAACATAGTATTTTCTCAAAAAGAAACAAAAAAAAAAATTAAAAATATAAACTTTGTAAATCTACTGCATTTTTAATGAATATTATATATTCACTCCAGTCTAGAATATATGAAAAAAGTAATGAATAGAGTCAGAAGTATCAAGGGTTCTTTTAGCATTTGAAATCTAAGGTAAGAAAATTAATTAGCTATTTTAAGACTCTTATCTAGTTCTTCAAAAACAAGCAAAGAAAAAAACCAAGGTCAAAGTACTTATTTTCTATGGTGGTCACCTGTAACAAAAATATTGGCTTTCTAGTGCTTTCCCTTCTGTGAATTATCATTGTCTAATGGTATGATTGTATTTACTCTCCAGTGTGTGAATTCTGCAATGGGATTAGTAATTTACATCTATCTAGTTGCCTATTTTAATGAGAATTTTAGCAGTGATTTTCAGAATGTGTCATTACTGCTAAATTTGCTAAAAGCTCAGCTATAGATTCAAGAGGTGTTAGAGAAAGAAGAAGACAAACTGAAATTCTTAGTGATTGTATAGTCAATTCAGCATCAAGTTTCAACAGTGCAGTTTGGGGCTTCTTTTGCATTTTGCTGTTCAAGTAATCATCTGTGTTCTCCTAAGGATAATGTTTAATTTATGCAACAATAATTTATGCTGTTGCTGAATTATTTAACTTTCAGGTAGTCTATGCTATAATGTAAGGAATGCATTTTTCTTTGATTCTAACTGTTGCACTGTCATCATGATGAAAATAGCAAGTTATGCATTTTATTACTGTATTATTACATTGTGTGCTTCAAGAATTGTCACTTGATGCAAATACTTTGGCAGCCAATTAATTGTATGAAGTTCCTCAGCCAGTTTGTATTTTCTTGTTGATTTTCTTTGCTGTTCCTTCACTGAAGGTGCCCAGACACGTGTTGTGCCAGCATGACATTAAAAGCCAACTAATTTTAGAATTAATTTCTTAAAATTATTTTGATAGAAATTTAGTCTGCTGAATTCAGTTTTTTTTCATCATGTGTCTTTAAATACTCTTCTTTACTGAGTAAAAATATTGCTTTAGTAAATCCTGTGTAATGCCATTGGTCCAGATGGAGTTACAAATCTATCCATCAGTGCACATACCATCACACCATCTTCATAAACAATGTGATCTACCAAGTATTGGATGAGAAGTGTTAAACAATAAAAATTTTTATATATATCTATAAATATATAAACATATAAATATGTCCACATGCATTTATCAGGGTCTTGAAAACATATCCTTGACAGCCATTCTCCTATAATGGGCAGGGCAGTAGTTAGTAGTTACTGGTGTTACTGGCTTATCTTACCTTACAAGTTTTTTACATGGATGTCTCCTGTGAGCACCTAAAAGCATCGTTATCTCTTTGGTTAATCACTCACATACTTCTCAAAGCCCTGTGTGTGTTGTGTCTCTCTGTGACAATACATCACAAAAGTGCTTAGCTACTACTGGTTATGCTGTTATATGGGCTACACAGTTCCTGTGCACTTATTTTGGGAGTCAAGGTAAGCAAATATTAATTGTATCTTGATTCATGCACTTTAATTTATGTTCATAATAGACCTCACCTCAATCTACAGGAGTCACAGTATGAAGCTGGTTATATTGAGATAAGATGTTCATACTGATTCCCTTTTGATATTTATTTCATCTAGGCACTTTGATAGCATGATTCCATTGTAATACGATATATCATTTTTAACATGCTACCAATAAGTATTTATCACAAATAATATCAGGATACTGATTTTAATTGCCTTTATCAGGAGAGCAGTTTGACAGCAACCATATGTATTCGGTTTTTTTGAGCTTATTAAGATAGAGTGTACTTCACAAGAAATTATAAAACAAAATGTTTCCATGTGTTTTGAAGGTGTCCCTGCCAGTAGTAGAGGGGTTGCAACTAAATGATAATTAAGGCCCCTTCCAACCAAAGCAATTACTTGGTTCTATATCCTGCTAGAGGATTAATAGTGGAATAAAGGAGGAATATGGCAATAAAGAGAACTTTTTTCAGAATTCAGAATTCTGATTTCAGCAAGGTGGTCTACTACAAGACAAGAGCTCTGTCATCAAGGACCTCTGAGTTTTAATTGCAAGATTGCTGCCTCTCTAAATACCTGCTCTTCAACTCAGCTCTCTTTCATTTTGGGAAGTGTCTGTAACAGCTGTAGTCATACACAGTGCTGTGACTCTTAATATCAACAAACATATTGCAACATCCTTCTTTGAAAACAGCACTAGAAAGACTTTTTTTAATATATATTTATTTATTTATTATTAGCTCAGTTCTTCTATCTTGCTTTTTTCACAAGGTCATTATTACAAGTTTTGGCATATGTTCAAGTGGTGGCAATTGAATCTTTAAAATTTTCAATAAGTGAGAGCAAGCTAATGAAAATAAAAGATGAACATTTGGATCATGTTTCGAACTACCTTTTAAATTTGAAGAAGTAAAATGGACACCAACCTGAGATTTTACGTTGGCTATTAGACATGCATTGTGATTTTCCAGGAAAAAATCTATAATGACTTCTTGCACACATCTTTAATGCTTTGGATTTCTATCATAAACCAGAATGGCTCTGAAGATGCTGTGACTACCTTTTGACTCAATGATGCATGAAATAAGAAGGATGTATATTTTAGGCCTCAGTGGCTCTAAAGGCAAGGCTTTTGAAAAGAACTGTTCTGTATAACTTTTTTGATTAATGTTGAGAGGGCAAAAAGCACAGATATCAAAAAATATGGATGTGGATGTGGATGTGGATGTGGATGTGGATGTGGATGTGGATGTGGATGTGGATGTGGATGTATTCACTGTGAAATTTGTTGTTCGGAAAAAGGAATACCAAAAAATTTATTTGGCAGAACTCAGTATTTTGAGTAGAAGACCAGAGGAAATAGATGTGTCAGGGTAAAGCTTTTACCTTACTCACTGATGTACACTGTGATCACCACTCCAGAGTGGATGTTGGATACATCCACAGAAGTCAATGCTCATTCCAGCCACTCTCAGGGCTGTGGCTGGGCTTCAGCACAGCAGTTCCACTGTGGGCACTTTGCTTCCATGTGATTTCAAGTGGCTGTATTAAAACATTTCCAGCAGATGTCTACAGGCAAGGGTCTTTGTAGGAAATCAGATCAGTGCACAACAACCCACATTATGCACCTTTCCACTATTTTCTGGTATGTTCTGGCAGTTGCTCATCTATGGCTAGTGTCAAGACTCATGACACTCAATTTGTGTTTAGAGTATCCTGGTTTCCATGGCTTTCCACAGCCTGCACTGTACTCAGTTCTTGACCTAGGAGAGGGCACAATAGTCCCAGAATCACAGAAACAGACAGTATGTGAGTCTGGAAGGCACCTCTGAATATAATCTAGTTCAAGTCCCCCACCCTGAGAGCAAGGATGCCTGGAGTGGGGTGATCAGAGCCATGCCCAGTTGAGTTTTGAGCATCTGCAGATAGAGACTCCACAGCCTCCCTGAACAATCAGTTTGTATCAACCTTAGAGCGGGAAAAATATATGTTTGAACTGTATTCTATTTCCATTTGTGCCAAATTTTCTCATTATTATTCTTGGTACCTTTGAGAAGAGTCTGTCTCCATCTTCTTTACCTCTCTGTCAAGTATTTATAAGCACTGGTGATTCCGCTTGAACCTTCTCTACCCCAGGCTGAACATGCACTCTCTCAGACTCCCTGGTATGTCTGCAGCTCCAGTCCCTGAATAATTTGTGACTCTTTGTTGGACTCTCTCTGTCCATGTCTCTCATACTGGGCAGACAAAGTACTCCAGGTACTGTGAGAGAACTGGTCTCTGTCTGGACTTTATGCTGCTTCTTGCATTTCACCACCTTTCATGCATTTCATCTCCCAGCTCTTCAGTCACTTTTCACCACACATCACAGACTCTTCATCTACCCCATACTTTATCAGTTTGTCTGTGAGTGTTACTGGCTAAAGTGAAAAAGATATTATTCAACTTCTACTTGGAAAACTTTGTTCATCACTCAAGCAGAACACTGAAGCTCCTATTTCTAAATGCTTCTGTGGTGTAAAAATCTTTTTCTTCTACTTCTGATTTTAGTTTTCCAAATTTGAATGTCTCTGTGAACTTTTCAAATGCAGGCAGACTTAATTTAAGTTTGATAAATTTTGGCAAATAAGGTAACAGAGCTGCCAAAGCACTCATAAATTGGCTGAGAAAATGTCTTCAGAAGAGGTTAAGTCCTGCTCCTCTCTTCTGGTGAAGCAGGAGTCACATTTCACATTCAGGAGTACTGAATTCCAAAGTCTCTGCATAATTAAGCAACTACAGAAATCTTGACTGTGAGATCTTGAAAACATTTTGTCATCATTTAGGCATTTTGTGATGCAATAAAACAGAAATTCTTGTAGAAATGTAACATTACAGAAGTAAAGAGATCAAAAATATGACACAGAAATTGTGTTGCTTTGTTTGCACAGTGCTTGGTAAGAATACACCCTATTGTTTAGAGGTTTTACAGAAATAAGTATATGGAATTGCACATTTTAGGAAAAAATTGTGATGAATATTTGCATTTTTCTTCAGCTCATGAAAGTTAGTTATTTTAAGCTGCATGATCCTTGTAATCCAGTTGTCATTAGGACAAAAGGTACAAATGACTAGACACTGAAAGTTATGATTTCCTCTTATGCCTCTAAAGTCCTATACTAAACATAATATAGCAAATTAATATGAGATTTTGCTTGATGGTTTAGACACAGAAGTGGTCTCATTCCAACAGTTTTAAAGCTAAGATAAAAATAACTGAATATGTATGCATTGAAATCCATTCTTCATTGAATGGTGCAAATCTTTTAAACAGTGCATCTGTTCTGAGAAAACAAACAAACAAAACTTTTAATCAGGTCAAGAAAGTTTAAAATACACCAAAGGAAGTATTCTTTTTTCCCTGATCCTGCTCTAAATGTTCTACCAGATCATGGGCAGGAAAATTTTAAAAAATAGTAAGTGAATTCAAACAATACAAGTTCTTCACTGTTTTGTTTTTCAATTTGCTTGGATGTTTTTTTTTTTTTCTATCTCTAAGCTGTCATAGGAGAACTATACTGAATGATAGGAGAACTTATCTGGGGACCACAGGAAGTTATGAAACCCAACACACCTCTCAAATCTGACTTTAAAGGCAGTTATATTTTCTCTGGGTCTTATGCAGCTCACTTTTGAAAATTTCCAAGGCTGTAAGTTCCACAGCCTCTGCAGGCAAACACAAGCTCCCAGGACATAACCTGCATCACCACGGCCTTCTTCACCAGCCACAGGGGAACTTCTGCACATGTAGCCTATAGTACCTTCTTCTTCACTGGACTTGGTGTCTTCAGGTTTACATCTCTCATTTTTATTACACCTCCCTCTCCCTCCCTCTCCCTCCCTTCCTTTTCTTCTGTTGCACAGCATTTTTCCCACAGAGGCACCACCAATTTTGCTAAGTGCCCCAGCTTTAGTCACTGGTGTAGCTCCATCTTGGAGCACCCTGGAGTTGGCTCCATGGGAGCAGCCCCTGACATCTGCAGAGGCCACTCCTGCAGCCCCCAATACCAAAACCTTGACACAATAACCCAGTACAATCTTCATTTGTGTAAGCTTTTTTCTTGGTGGCTTTCACATCCTACCTGCCACACTCTTCTCCTGAGAAGGTCCTTCAAACTAAGAGGTGTAAAGTGATCCCAAAGAAGTGCCAACTCTTCCTCTGCAGGCAGTCTGTCAGATGACACTGGGTGCTCTGGTTAGGATTCAGCCTTCTTCCTGACACTACCACCAAGTGATTTTCACAGAACAGAAACAATTTTCTTTTATGCAGTAAAATAACAACAGATAAAACAAGCGTCACTTTGAATACTTAGTTACTTGTTTGGAGTGAGTGGATGTGTGGTGTTTTGTTGCCAGCTGGGTTAGAACACAAGATTGTCATTATTTTATTCATTTCCATAAATATTTGTCATTAATAGAACAGTGTCTCCATTACAATAATTTAATTATAATTTCTTTGTGGTTCAGAGGCAAAATTGAAAACCAGGTGTAAAAATCAGCCACTGCCAAGTTCATACTTTTGATGTAATTTCTCTCTTGAAAAATAATAATAAAAAAACCCCAAAATCCACAAGATCTCTAGTAATTTCTAAAATCTCAAGTATTATATTATTTATCATGTTTCACATTTTTCATGCTTGGTTTAAAGACAAGACAAATTTTAAAGACAAAATTGCATTTATAAATCACTGTACAAACCATTCTTCCTTGTAGGTATTAAAAATAATGAGAAATTAAAAAAAAAAACAACTAAATTTCAAGTTGATTAATTTATATATTTACTTCTAGGGTTTTTTTTTCCCTTTTCTTTGTTGAAGCAATCAATTTAAGTACTTTCTGCTTTCCTCTGTATTCCATTTGCAATGAATTTACTCATGCCTTCTGCCCTTCAGCAACTCAAACAGTAAATATCAGGGTTGAGAACCATGAAGTCTAAATTAGTATCTTAACACTGCAGAACTTCTAAGCTTTATTGTTTCACAAAGCAGTAGAAAACAGTTTGATCATCAAAAAATCTTTATATATTTTTTCTGTTGTGCCTACATTCATACAAGGCCTGTCTAAATATTTTAATTTACGTTATCTTGGTTTGTAAGCAATAAAAGCACTAATCCTTTCCTAAAGTTCATTTTTCTGTGAGAAAAAAATGCTGCTTTTTTTTTTTGTTGGAAGACAGCAGTAAAGGCAATGTTGACTGATATATAGACTGGTTATTTTTGTTAGAAAAAAGGTTGTGAGTTAACTCATCAATTTCAAGTCCTGTATTACTAAAACAGAAAATTAAAAAAAAAATAAAATCTACGTACATTTTTAAACAAGCATGTAGGTAAGAGTTCAGGGGGCTGCACCCTTTTTTAATTTCTTTTTTTTTTTTTTTTTTTTTTTTTTTGTAAAAAGGAAGTATTGGCTTTATGTGCCAAGATTTTAGTTGGGTTTAAATGTTTCCTTCCTTCTTTATAGAATAGAGAACAATAAATGAGACCTCTGTGCACCATTAACTAGAAAACAGTTACTTTTCTTATCAGTACAGGAGAGTCCAACTCTCCTAAATCACATCCACAACATTTCCTTGGAGAAAAAAGGGGCAGCTCTGAAGATATCATTGAACTTTAATTTTTTGCCAGGTAATAATATAAACATTTACTGTTTCAGAATTTGTGGGTTAAAAAAAAACCAAAAACCAAAAACCAAAAAAAAAAAAAACAAAAAAAAACCAAAAAAAAAAAACCAAAAAAAAAAAAAAAAAAAAAGAAAAACAAAAAGAAGACAAAATCTTAAAACACTTAGAGAACAGAGATTTCCTCTGCTTTCACCTGGGCTCAATCTCTCACTTCCCCTCGCTCCTGCCACACCTCACCTTCAGCTGGACATCGACCGGCAGCGGGGGGACAGTGCCCACAGCTGTCCTTTGTCCCTCATCCTTCACTGTGTCCTCACCTACTCGTGTCCACTGCTGTTGCCCTTGGTGCCCATCCAGCCCCACTGAGCCTCTCCCACTGCCCTTGGTGCCCATCCTGCCCCACTGAGCCTCTCCCACTGCTCCTGGTGCCCACCCAGCCCCACTGAGCCTCTCCCACTGCCCTTGGTGCCCATCCTGCCCCACTGAGCCTCTCCCACTGCCCTTGGTGCCCATCCAGCCCCATTGAACCTCTCCCACTGCTCTTGGTGCCCACCCAGCCCCATTGAACCTCTCCCATGTCTCTTGGTGCCCACCCAGCCCCACTGAGCCTCTCCCACTGCCCTTGGTGCCCTCTCTTTTCCTCTGGCATAGGTAGTTTTTGTGGTTCCATCTCAAAGGTGGTGGGTGGGAAGGCAATTTATTCCCTTTAACTTATGCTCAAGCACCATTTAATCTCCTCACCTCTTTAGATGCAGATGCATTACTTGATTTTTGAATTTTTTGCTGGCTGTCAAATCTATATAAATTTAACTGATATACAGCACACGAGTGCAAAGTGAGACATTTAAGGATGTGAATCATGTCATCATCATTTATAATCATCACTGGGTTTATTTGGAATTTAAAATCTGTGAGTTTTACCAATCAATACAGAGAATAAGATTTCCATTTGTCCTCAAGAATAGGTTTATGTCCTTCTACTCAAAATCTGGCTGAACTTTATGTAAGTCAAAGATGAAAAATCTTCTGCAAAGATATCCTGAAAGATTTTCCATTGATAGATGTTTCAAAATCTTTATATTTCAATTTCTGAAATCAGTAAGGTTTTTCTTATGCATAAATTATGAGGAAAGGTTGAAATTTTTTCATTGCTATAGATTTGTAAAAAAAAAGTCAGCATATGACTGTTTCTCAGATATATATTTATATATTTATCTTGCGTTATATTTAGAGTATTTAGAATGCATCAGAATATCATATAAAATAAATATTATATACATTACACTGCAGACACTGTTCTATGTACTCTATAGATCCGTTCTTTTATCCTCTGACTCTAAACATTACATTATTGAGACAAAATCAGAGAGCTAGTTTTTATTTAGCAGAGCAATATCTTGCTAGCCTAACAAGGTCTTTGACCCAGGTCCACTGGGTTTTTGTGGTTGGTTACCAAAGCTTGAAGGTTTATTCTGGAACAGAGCATCAGGCTGAGTACATACAGAACAGACTGATGAGGGATTTTCTTGCTCTCTTTTTGATAAAGTGGGGTGACCAGAAACAGCTCTCAAGTGTCAATGTGCAGGCAAATGAGGCATGGGAAGGCTAAAAATTGCAGCTTCACATGCAGTCAGAGATCAATGATATTATTAAAATCACAGAGCCATAACAAAACCGTTGGCCCTGCTCAAGTTCTGCCATATGCATGTACAGACTCTCCAAGAAAAGTGATCAGGAAACAAAAGGAATGTCTCAGTTTTACAGACAGGTGTCTGCTGGGGAAGGCAGGATCCTCCCTTGGATTGGAGAATGTAAACCCCCTCCCTCTAAATTATTATAATATTGAAATTATGGGGCTCTCAGGCAAAGATACGAGGATAGGAATAACTGTTCTTTATTAGTATGTATAACAAGGCAAACAAAAATGACAACAACTATGGAATTAATAACAAACAGAACCAGGGACTCCATGGCAGCCTTCTCAGCTGAGATGGGAAAGGATGGAGGAGAGGCTTTGCTTCGCAAAGCCCCTGGGCAGTCAGTCATGGTGCCCCCTTAGGACTCTGAAGAGCATTGATATGGAACAAGAGGAATGAGCTAAAGATCTCAGGCTGGTGGACAAGACGTATCAGAAACTCCACGGCTGTAGCTGGAACTGCTGGATGTCCCAGCAGGGCTGAGAATGCGGGGCTACAGGGCAGAGAAACCCCGAGAAGCACTAAAGGAGCAGCAGGGATGGGGCAGCCATGGCTGGCTCCAAGCAGGGCAGGAGAGGCTTGGACCCAGGAACATGAGCAGATGGGGATAAGTCTCTCTTTTAGTGAGGTAGGTGTTAATAAGGTCCCAGGTCAGTGGCTGCTCTCTCAGTGGCTGCTTTCATGAGCAGAGGCTCACCCTACAGAAGAAGAAGAAGAGGAAGAAGAAAAAGAAGAAAAAGAAGAAGAAGAAGAAGAAGAAGAAGAAGAAGAAGAAGAAGAAGAAGAAGAAGAAGAAGAAGAAGAAGAAGCTCCACACTGGGTTAAGGTAAATTCCTTTATTCAAGCAACAGCAGCCCTGAGCATCCTTCCCTGAGGCTCCAGAGTGAGGGAGGTAGCAGCTGCCCCCAGCCCTCCTTTTACCTGGCCCCAGCCAACCCTTTGTTTTCTCAAGCTCCAGCAGCCAGCGTATCCCCGCAACTCATGGGGAAAATTCTATGGGAAAGAAGGAACAAAAGAAAGGAAACCTAACCCCAAACCAGTGTTGTTTCTGCAAAGGAGGAAGCAGAGAGAGCTGCCATCGTCTATGGAGATCCTGAAGATATTTTTGTGCCTATGTAATCTATTACTGTGCTCATTAGCAAGTTTCATAATCAGACTATAATACTACAGACTTTTAGAACTGAGTTTCAGTTTTTAAGGTGCTTTTCACTTCAGCCTGTTCAAGATAGTTTCTATTCTGCTGATTGTAGCACAGCCAACGAGGAAACAGAATAAGAGACTAAATTCAGGCTGGTGGGTTTTTTTTGTGAAGGCAGCATAGGATGTGCAGAAAATTTAACTGTTTAGTTCTATAAATGTCTAGATAGTTCTATAAATATCTATATAGATAAGATGATGAGATAGACTATGTACCAGATTAAAGCTCGATCTACCATGCAATCTCATTGAATTCTCAATGAAATCCACAAATTTGCATGTCTTATAAATCACTGATGACATTCCCTTTGTCTTTGATTACTCATTTTATTGAAATTTACAGTTCAATATTTATGTAACATCATTATGAATATCACAGAAAAATACAAGAATAAGCAGAAAATTAAATAAGACATAACTAGAGAAATATATTTTCAAACTTTATTATGAAAAATGAGCAGTGAATAGCAAACCAGGAAGTAGGAAAAAAAAATTGTATGAAATCAGATTTCACTGGAGATTATTTGAACATGTACACATTTTTTTTTTTAATGCGCATTTACTCATAAGATTGTAAATGGAGAAAACAAGAGAGAGAAACTGCAGGTGTCTATGAACATAAATAGAAACAATCTATGCCCACAAAAAGAAAAACAAAAACCAAACCCCCAAAACATTATTTCTTAATCATCACTCATCATAATATCAGTGATACTCCCTCTGCACAAGAGCCCTTATGCATATTCAAACAGAGATCTTAATTTGAATTCATAATACCTTGAAAAGCTTTTTAAAGCCAAGTCTCCTATTGCATATCACTTTGAAAAATCTTCCCCTTTCAGCATATGGTTAAGATCAGAGAAATATATTAAGAAAAATGACATCTTGGCAGTGAGTGTATTCTTTGCATTTATGCCTTCATATCACATTTGCAAGATTGCTATTGGATAAAATTTCCCAGTATATGACAAAATCAATTCAATTTGAAAGTATGGAGTATAAATTTTAGAAGTAGATTTTAAAATACATCAGTATTAACTATGTATTTGTAATTGAACAATGTCCGATTCTATCGAGTCTTAACTGAAGTGTTGTCTTCTTACAATTTTTCTGGATGTTTTTCTTCATATTTGATAACTGGAAATTAAAAGAATAGAGATGCACACAGTTCTTTCAGGACATCTAGGTGCTTAACCACTGTTTAGCTACTACATTTTAATTGCAGTGATTGAAGTGTGTGTTGTGTGGGGGAACATGCAGCACACACACATAAAACCTAAACTACATCCTTAAACCCTCTTGGTAACCAACAAACAGATAAATATGTTCTCAATAAGTACTATTCTCCATCCTTTCACAAACAGATATTTTCCCATTTCATGGACTTCATCCACCCTTCCAGATGTTCAAAAATAGATTGTGATTTGGGATCCGTTCATCAGAATGGGTGCCAATGGCAGGAGAAGCAGCAGATTTGATGATTGGGCACCAACACCAGTCAGACCCTGGTCACTGCCACACTGTCCTTGCTCCTCTCAAAATTCACTCTTCATTGGTTCATGTTATTCCTGTTGTTTTGCTCCCTGCAACATAAAACTTGGAGTATAATCCATTTTTTCCCCAAGATTAAATGTCCTTGAGGCACACACTGGGTTTCCCCATCCTGCTGCTTTAGCTGCCAGGTATACTGTGCTCCTTGAGCAAAGACAATCCCATGAATGGGTTTGTCTTTTCCCATGGGAAAAGGGGCTTAGGCACTTAAATGTCTTTGATTATGCCTTGGTAGTATGTTAGAGGCAATTCAGAAAGTTACAGAAAGGCAGGGAAAGAGATTATCGTGGATCTATACGAAAATCACAGCAAATCTTATTTTTCCTCTCTTCCTTGTTCACATTTCCTTACTGGGCTTGTTGCACATTGATGAAGATCAGCCACGGTTACTCTTTCTAAATGTTCCCACATCAGTTATTCTTTTATTTGCAGCATTTCATAGCTGACATCTAAGAAATTATGCTGCTTCAATTGTGATAGAAATAGGCGTGCTAAAAGCAGGTTGCACAAGATACAATTACTACATTTTCTTTTATTTGTCAGGGTCTTGTGCACTATGGAGTTAGTGGTAGAACTCCTGTCAACAGTGTTTGTCAATTTACTTGAAGATTAAATCTTTTTTTACACTGTCTTCACAACTTAAGGCACCAAACATTTGCATAGGCATAATGTTTTTCAGTCTTCTCACAGATGGGAGATTTTTTCCTATGGGGATCTGATTGCAAGACTTGAACCAGGCAAATGATGTTGTAGGTGGAGAAAAACAAGATCAGAGTATAGAATTCTTTTATTTATTGTTCTAATGCTTGCAGTACACTAAGATGATATCCAGTGTGCTTTTTTAATATATGCAACACTGAAATGTAGATAATATTAATTGTATTTGTAGCAAATTTGTTACAGGAATCAGAATAAAAACCATGATGATTTGTTTCGGCCATTTTGCTGATGGTAGCAAAATCACACTTTGGAAAAATCTCTAAACAGCTGTGGCTCAGAATGAAGGGCACACTCAGTGACACTGTTTATATTTTTAAACAGAGCCACACTAATTTTTAAAGTTTTGATATACTGTAACAATATTGTTAGCAAGCAGTTTCTTATATTTCTAGGAACTAAGATATGTTTCTCTGCAATTCATTTGTTAAGAGCAAAGCATGAGTTTTACAATACATAGGAAAGTTTGCTACTGTAAGCTAGCAATTTAAAATTATTTTTCTGAAAGTCTGTAATGCATGAAAACAATATATTCATATTTTTTTAGAGATATATATTTATTATTCCTTTCACAGTATGAGGCCAGAACCTGTGATGTGATAAGGCTTCCTAGTTTTATTATATTTAGTGGATTCAAAGTGCTCTGGCTAATTAGTGAGAATAAATTTAAGATAGATTTTTACTTTGGGGTTGGATTTTTTGTTTGTTTTTTTGTTTGTTTAGTTTTTTTTAATATGGCCATGGCATAATTTAGTAGAATTTTTAAGAGACAAAAACTGTTATTTTAAACTCCTGAACTGCTGAAATAAAGATTCACAAATTTTTTCATTCTGTTGGAAGTGAACAATTATGTATGTAAGAATTCTTTAAACTTCTTATTCTGTGATCCTATACTCCTTAAAGCTGCTTTTTTTCCAATCCTTATCATTAAATTTTCATCAGTATTGACTGGGTTTTCAGACTCTGGGGCAAGTTTTATTCATGTTAGCACTCTAATTGAGCAGAAGCAAAAATTGCTTTTCAAATATGCTTCAAACATTTGGGTAATAAACTGAATAAGTAATGCAATATGGTATATCCATTCAAGTTATTTGAAAGATATTTCCATTTTTTAAAGAAAAATCACTAAATTTCCAACTAATTTTATTACCTCACAGAAATAATTTTAGCATAAGATCCTCAAAAGTAATATTTGAGTTATTAGGCATATATATACTATTAATAAAGAAGATACAGAACATCAGTCATTTGAGAACTATTTCATCATAGAAAAAGGTCTTTTAGAACTGATGATGTGAGTATCCAATGCTTGCCTGATATATCCAGCATAAGACCACATGCTAAAAAATAGAGTAATTTTGGTTTCAGAGTCACTGTTAAAAAAGAAAAAAATCATTGTGACAATTGATCAAACAGTTTCACAGTTATTCATATAAATATTCAAAATCTTTTCCTGTGGTAGAATTGTAAATATTTGATCTATTAAAACTCATTACTCTGATGTAAGCATCTTAAGTGTGAAAGCATCTTGCATGTGACATTAAGAAATCCCTCATGAATGGCTTTGGTTTGAAAACTGATCACCTGTTGGAAAATGATTTCTCAAAAATAAACCTAATGACTAGATACTCACTAAAATAAAATATGACAATACAATTAGTATATAATGGGTGGGATTCTCATGCTTCTTTTCTCAGTATAATGCGACTGCTGCACACCACATATCAGACTTTATGGTAGGGATTGAACTCAACTTGATCTATGAAAAGAATTTTTAATTAAACCAAAAGAGGAAATAGTGATATTTTTGCATGCTATTGTAAAGTGACTGAAACAATGCTAATCCAGATTTATAATTATTAATAAATAGTAGATTATAAAAATACATGCTGGTACAAGTATAATAATCCTTAAGCAATTGTTACTTGAAGCAATTACTTTTTTAACACCTTAATTTTGGAGCAGCATTCCTAGTCAAACATGTTAAAAAGTCTTAAGCAATTGTTCACCTAAACAGTAATGACTTTCTATTCTCAGCAAGAAAGAATACATTTCTAAAGGGCTATTTTAATCTGGGTGGTTTTTATTTTTTTCCAGCTGAGGATGCTTGTGGAGGAACAATGAGAGGATCAAGTGGAATCATCTCGAGCCCCAACTTTCCTAATGAATACCATAATAATGCAGATTGCACATGGACAATTGTGGCAGAGCCTGGTGATACTATCTCGCTCATATTTACAGATTTCCAAATGGAAGAAAAATATGATTATTTGGAAATAGAAGGTTCTGAACCACCAACAATAGGGTAAGACAAATATTGCAATTTTAATTTGATGAAAAAGAGGAAGATGATGAAATGTGAAAATACAACTTTTTGTTACTTTTCCTTTTGTGAATATGTAGTCTTGCTAAAAAAACCCCTCACAGTAATAATTGTGACCATGGCATAAATGTTAATATTCCAATGGCAACTAGTAAATGTTTTTTTAATCTATTTTGGAGATGTAGCATCAAGATGAAGGGGACTGAAGGCTCATTTTCTTCATTGTCTGTGTGTCTGACCATTTAACCATTATGTATATATTTAGAAATAGAATGGAACGTAATGGACTGTAGTACTGGTGAGGACTGGTGAAGCCTTCTGAGAGTATCATAATGTCAGAAAGTGAATGTCATGGAGGCTTTCAGCACAGAGTTGGGGCAGCTAGCATTGGCCACACCTGTTGGTCATGGATTGTCGCTGGAGGAGCTTCTGTACAGAGAAATGCATGCATGATCTCTAAATAGTGAGAGTGGGGTTGGGGATACACTTAGCATGTGAGATAAAACACCCTGAGCTGAGTAGTCATAGTACTTTTTGGCTCTGGTTTTACTCCAAGTATAGCATCTTTAAGGAGAGTTTATGACTGTTTGTTTGTTTGTTAACTTGGCACTAGTAACAATATTTTTGTTAGTCTGACTTCTGCAATTCTTAATCTCAGTGTAGATGTGTTATGTAGATGTTGTAACACAAGCATAAGAAATAAAATATTAAATAACCTCTTTCTTTGATCTTTCAAGATCAGATACACTTAAATGGGGAAAATAAATTACACATTCTGTGTTTTCTGGTCTGGTAGTTTTATGGTAACGCAGCATCACACTACTAAAGAAATATGTCAATGTGACAAATCCTTGTGTTTTTTTTATTGCTTTAAATATGATGTTGATTCACAAAAAAGAAGTTGTATACAAACCCATAAATCACAGTTATGGTCTCCAGTAAAATCCTGATCTCTTAACTCACTCATAAAGTTTTATGGAGGTTCTGCATGACAGACAAAGGCATGTGAGCAACATGTGATAGAAATGGTCATCTAGATACATTAAGGTCAGAAGAGTCTTGTTTTCTTCATATCAGTATAAACCCCCTGCAAATACAACATAGACCAAATAAAACTATTTAGATTTTATAAGATCTAAAATTAGATATCTATATTGTTTAAAAGCATCAGACTATGTCTCTATAAGTGTTGCTTGTAAGTAATACATTTTTACTGCTTCAGGGTGTAATAAAAGTCTATACTCTAAGTCTAAGCTTTAGCAAATAGTGCTTTATAATTTGAGTTAATTTATACTGCCACCTACATAGTTAATTACCTGTATTAGAATATTACTTAATTGCCATTGAGTTTTGCATGATCTTAAACTGAAATCTATTGAACTAGCTGTCAGCTAAAATAAATTTTAAATAATAATTTATAATAATTAGTGAGGTAACACCAAAGACATACAGATGTTATGAATCACTTGAATAGCTTAATATGCATTTGATTTTTCTTGAATGTGTTTCATTTATGAGCTTCAAGTGATGATTTCATTTTTTGTTCTGCAAATACAAGGCCATATTCAAATGATATAAGATTACTTTATAGATGGAAATTCCCATTATCTGTTTATAAAACATAAAAATTTACAATGCTAATTTAATAATTACTCATGTAGAGAAACAGACTGAGAGCATATTCTTTTTTTAGCTTGTCATTTATATTCCCTAAATTGGACTGATGTGTTCAATTAATGGAAAGTATCCCCCCATATGTTGGGAAAAACAGCTTTGGAAAGCTTAATTAATAGCAATTTGTTAATTAGATTTAGAGTGGTAATACTATATATGTCTTAGACTATAGCTGATCTAAACCTAAACCCAGGTTCTTTACCTTTCATTCAGGAAAAGAAAAAACTTCTCCAATTTTCAAAATTACTAAAAACTTACTGGTTGATCTGGATAATAAGTATTATTATAAAAGAATTTCTTAGAAAATCTGCTGCTTTATATGACTATTACACCTATTGATTAAAAAAAACCTAAAACTTTTCTTCTGCACATCTGCTGAAAGTAAATAGGATCTAGTGAAATGTTCCTTTTTGTCTACCAAAAACCAGGTTGTGCCAAACCAATACACAAGTTGACAGCTGTTCTTCCTCCATATTTGGAGAGCTTGGTTGTTAATTAGCATTTCCTGACTCTTAATCCCATTTTGCTAGCACTATAAAAGAACAAAATGATAAATGGAACCTATAAGAAATATTAGTGAAGGATATACAAACTAGTGGTAATTAAAGTGAGGGTGAGAGAGCAGATAATATCTATTATGGAAAAGGGTATTATTTGGGGTTGGGGTTGTTTTTGTGAGGAAAATACAGTTATCCTTGTTATGTACATGGTCACTTTTATTGCCATTTCAGTTACAATAAAAATTAGCCCTTAGGAGGCATTTAAAAATTAAGTGTACTGTTATGACAATTAACCTTCAACAGACACATGCATTAATAAAACAGATTCTCAATCAGATCTTTTTAACCAAGTGGTTATTTTATTTATCCAGTGCCTGAACAGGTTAGATTTGTTTTCAGTAAATGTACTTGATTAAATAACGCTCATATCAAAGGCTACAGAGTAAAATGTCTGCCTGAGGTAAATGTGGCAGCACAGGAATAGAAAATCATAGCTCAATAGTACAAGTACCAATGAAAGTAATAATATGTTGAAGGAAAAAAAGCAAAAGAGACAAAACAAGAAACAGAGGTTCTCATAAGAGATTAAAATAGGAGGAAAAAAATCCCACCTCAGGGCCAGCATTTATTTTCTTGAAAAATCACTACAAATTAGAAAGTGACAAGTATAATAGTCTCTTTTTCAGTAATGAAGACTGTTGAAACTGCTTCAGATAATTATTACCATTTTCTCACTAATAAATAGTTTTTAAATCTGTGTTTAATGCTCAGAGGAAGGACTCAGAAAGGTAAGGTTTAGGAGTAATACGATTTTAATAATTATGCTATGAGCCTCAGATGAGAAAGTTTGTAATCTGATCACAGTTGAATTTAAATTTCAATAATAGTAGCAATATTGATACTGCTTATCATAGGAAAAATAATTTCAGAAGAATGTTGTGGTTGTAGCCAAATAGCTAGAAAATTTTTTTTCAATTAATAGAGCAAACAAAGTACAGTCAAAATAACCTTCTGTAATTATCAGAGTATTTGTTTACTGATAGTGGATAGAATTAATTTTTATTGAACTTAATTGCCAACCACTCCCCCCTAAAAAAAACCAACCATCAAAAAAAAAAAAAAAAAAAACCCGAAGAAAAAACCCTCAAACAAGTGAACAAAAAGGAAGTCACTGCAAAAAGCAGCCAAGTTTTGGAGTGCCTAAATCCTTTTCTTCTAAAACAGGGAACAGAAAGTAACAGAGATAATGCTTAACTGTGGAATGGGGAGAGCAGAAAATAAGAAATAGGAGGAATACCAATGCTAAAAATATTGTCTGGTTTGAGCCTTTGATAATTCATCCATTGTTAGTTATAGTTTTTATCTTCTTCTGAAGGACTGAGAACAAAAATGAAGTTCTTTGCTTTCTTGGAAGCAAAAGCTTTCCATAGAAACCAGGTATTTCTGTCCTTTGCTGTTTGCTTCTGTGATTTAATTTTTTGCCTCGTGATTCTGCATTTCACCTGTGGCATTTCTCTGAGGTCGTTTGGAACCCTCCAAGAAGCACAATGCATTCTGTAATGTGTAGGGTTCAGGCACAATGGTAGTGCTTAGGAGGGGGATTTGTTGCAGTGACTGTGGAGGTTAATTACATGTTTTCCATTGTTCTATTGTGTGATTCTATCTGGCAAACATCATCTGAAAAGGACTTTGAAACTGGCTTTACATCTGGTACTCTCATACCATAATAAAAATACAAAATTTAATACCAAATGCAAATGAACCACTGGTGTAAATCCAGAGTTTCATTCTGGAATTCAATATGTTATGTATGTGCCCACATAACCAGGTTGTAAGGGAACAAGACAGAATGACAATAGCAGGATAGTTCAGCATGGAAGGGGACTCAGGAGCTGATTTGTCCAATCTACTGCTGAAAGCAGACTCAGCTGTCAGGTTGTTCAGGCCTTTATCCAAACATGGGGTCCAAACAACCTATGTGGACAACCTTCTGTATGTCTTGACTGCTCTCATGGGAGGAAAGCTTTTCCATTTTTTCCTAATTTATAAATCATTGTTCTCAGTCAGAATCAACACACAAGACTTTATTATTACCAATTATCTGTTTGAGGTCCAAACATTTGCTGTCTTCTTTCCTCCTTATGGGTAGGCAGTGGTATCACCTTTCTCCAGAGCAGGATGGCTGATACAGCCAATCCTAACTCATGAGTCAAAGATCTTCCTTCTTCAGGCTCAAGTTGTCACATTCATCTTACAGGGATATGTACATAACCAGCAACATGATTTGTCCTGTCTTCCTCTAGAATACTAAATGCTAAAGCTTATCTGGCACATGTAATTTATAACTCTATAATGGAGACAAGCCTCAATGGGAAGACTATCTGTTAAATTTCAGCACGTACTTGCATCAGACAGGGAGTCAGATGCAGCCACAGAATCCTCTTGGCTCATTGTGGTACAAATGAACGCTTTACATGACCACTGTGAAGCTGCTTTTGAAAAAATAAACATGTTGCCACTTCTATTTCTGACTCCTTGGTTGGCTCAGGCATTTACCCAGTAACAAAGGAGCTGCACCAGGAAGTGATATGAGAAAAAACCCAAGCTTTTTTTTCTTCCTGTGTTGGTGAGCAGGAAACACGAGTTGAAGAGAGCAGCAAGGCACATAGGGAGGGGAATATTGTTTCTTCAAGGAATACAGCAACCTTATTGTCAAATTAAAGCCTGATCTGTTGTCTTCTCAGGTGCTTTTATGTTAACTGACAGTACCTACGTAAAGATCTATGATTTTTTACTCTTTTACATTAAGTAAACTGAAAGACAGAAACTTCACAGTTATTTGATTTCCTTTTTATTTTTCATACTGTATCCTTAATTTAATGCATTTTCATGAAGGTATGAATTATTTTATTTTGATTAATGTACACAATGTAAGGAAGACAGTATTTGGTTGCTGTTGTTGCAAAAAGTAGTTAAAAGCACTTTTTTTGAAGAAACTTTTCTGAAGGTACTCCTTATTTCTTCCCTTTCCTATGTTCAGAAGTACTGCAAAAGGAAACATTTATAAGTCTTTTCTGAAATTGCATGTTTTCATTATTCTGATAGCACTTTTTAATATGCATGAAGTTATTCTCATCTGGAGTCAAACATATATTCACCAGCAGTTATCAAATGAGCAGTTGTACATTGGATGAGCTTTTTACATATATTTTTTCTCAACAGTGATAGGATTATATTATTTCACAAAGTCTTATCAACATTCAAAAACAAACTGAAAAACAGTTCTCTGGAATCCTGATATGCAAGCACAGTATTCTGGTTTTCCCACATCCCTCATAAACAAAGATTTACTGACTGCTACTTTTGTGCTTCCATGGGTCACCTGAATCCTCCTTTGATGAAACAGCCCAGAGTGCTTCCAGTGTGGCTTATTTGTAACTCTGCTTTGTAGAAACTTTAGCTGAACTTTGTAGAAACTTTAGATAAATAATACTCTAAACCTGGGGGATTTGTTAATGAACACTTAAACACTACAACAAAAAGAAACAAAAGTAGCAAAGAAAATCGGAAGTCTCTTACAGCAAATTTGGGGAATAAAATAGAGGTGGGAAGATGGCTTGATGATTTTACAGGGAGCACTTTCAGTGTGCTTACTCCAGCAGAACACTGTACTTGTTTTGATGTGGCCATTCTCCACAGTCTCAGGATGGCAGTTGTTGGAGTAGTAGGGGAGACATTGCTCCTGCCTGGAACACCAGTGACTGAACTCATAAATTTTATGCTGTGTGAGCTGTATGGTGGGGGAAAGTGTATTAGGATAGCATGAATCTCAAAACAAGGCAGGGAAGAAACATCACAACCAGCCCAAACCCCAAAGAACAATTAAACTGCAAAACATATTTTTTTTCATTTGTCTTTCCAGAGTAATTAAAATTTCACATTTTCTGCTCATTTGAGTCCTTGCCATGTTTACTTTATCCAGCAAAGTAAGTGGTATGTTGTGGGAGAACAGTGATCCCTAAAGAAATAATCCCAAATCACTCTCATTTCTAGATTCTGATTTAAAAATTTTAATATATTTTGTACACTGAGTAAACTACACGCATTCATCATTCCATCTTTTATGTCTCAGGCTACAACAGCTCAAAGTATAATATTTTGATTGCATGAATGAAATTCTTTGCATTCATTAATAAATTCTGACAAAATAAAACATTATTTATATGTGACCTACAGACTAATCATAACTTCACAAACAGATGCTTCTTTTTGTGATTGTCCATCTGTTTTATGTGTGAATATCCTATTAGGATATATAGGGTACAAATTTACTTGTAAAATGAACCAGTGACTAAACCAAACAAATAAGCATCCTTTGAATCTGCTAATGCAAGTCTATTATATTAAGCATCAACACAATGTCCAACTGGTGTCAGAACAATTTTTTATTAAAAAAAAATATCACCATCCAATATGCAGGTGACTTGTGGCAATCCACAGCTTTCTGGCCATGACCTAACAGTCAGTAAAAAATGAAACTAAACCAGTTGTGTACATTTACTGTATGTTTATTTCTTCTGCATACAGTAGGTCATGCAAAATTCCACTGCTAGGGTGATCATGCATTGGAGTAGGTTATCCCAGGAGGTGGTGGAGTCTCCATCCCAGCTGATGTTTAAGAGATGTCTGATCTGGCACTGGGTGATATAGTTTAGTGGTTTAGGGGTTATAGTGGTAGTGCTGGGTAGATGGTTGAACTTGATGCCCTTAAAGGTCTCCCAAGCTTGATCATTCTCTGATTAAGTGATTTTGTCTGACATTATCTAATGCTTAATCATAATGAATGATAGGATGTAAACCACACTTTCAATGGCAGCCTTATTTAGTTGTTTTATGAAGCTTTTTTGTAGTCAACTACTTTTCTATCCTCTATAAAAAGCTTATTAATGGAGATACATCTTAATTAAGTGAACTCCATTCTTCTTTCTTTGGTTATTTCTGTAAGAGTCCATAAGTAAGTTATTGGCAGCTTCACATCTCTCCATCAGCCTTTTCAGTGTCCAGACTACTGTCTCTGAATCTGCAGAAAAATTACCTACTGCCATAGTGCATACTCTTTCTTTCTGAAGCATATAGCACAGGTTTTGACATCTTTTATGTGGGTATATTGCACTGCTGCAGAAATTCTTTTCCCCATTTTTTTCTATGTCAGAGGAAAAACTTAAACCATCATCACTATTTTCTGAGCAAGAATGTGCTGTCCTGAATGTCCTAAGGGAAGTTAAGGGTAAGGTGAAGGACTGTTTGAATAAGGCTTATTTTCTTTTAGTAAATGACACTATGTCTTTCAAGAAAAAGAATCAAAACAATTCTGTACTGAAGCTTCAACCTTTTAACTAAACTTTCCAATCCTGTATAATTTAGAGAATCTGAGATCCAGTCCCAAAATACATGCATCTTTTCTTCTCTGTGTTTTGGTTATTTTTGAGGTACATCTTTTCCAGAGAGTTAATTATAAAAGGGGAATTCTGTAATGAGGTGGAATTAAGGAAGTGCTACAGTGTTGAATGCAATTTAAAGCAGAGTTCAGCTCCTATGGGAGAGAAATGAGAGATGATTATGGCAGAAGCAAAGGCTAACAGTCCTTAGAGTATTATTTTTTCATTTAGCTTTGAATTACAGTGAATCTACTAGCAAGACCTTCCATCAACTGTTAATAGATTTAAACTAGGTAGCTGAAAGTTAACTACCTATGAAGCTACAGCTTGGCTAGATGTGATGGAAATTAATTTTATTACTGTACTCTGTGCATCAGACATGTACAGAAGTAACTTGAAATGGTACAGAAATGTTGCCATTTCATGTGGTTTTGGTGATTTTGAACACAGGTTCCCCAGAACTCTGAAGTAGAGCAGCACATTTTATTATTCTGTTCTATAAATATTCCATCGAAATAAAGCTTAAATTGTTAAACCTGTTAAATTGTAATTTCAAGTATGTGTTGCTCTTTAAAACTGATGCAACTTGATTTAAAAAAAAGTCTGATATATTTAATATGTTTTTTCCTCTTGGTTTGTGCAAATCTTGCTATTGATGCAAGAAAAGGGTAAAAAATGAACCTGGTGGTTTCAATAGCCTAGTCCAGTTTGCACAGTCAAGTCCAAATTATTCTGTAACATATCCTTACTGATCTCTGATTTTCCTTTGGGTTCACCTGGAAACATGGGACACAGATTTAAACTTTAGTGGCTCAGAATTCATGGCAGGGGTGTCTGTTGTGATGCTTAGATTGAAAATCATTTGATACAACCAACTGGGTCATTCAAGAGAATATAAACGTGTTTTCCAATGAAAAAAAATTCTAGCAACAAACTCTGTGAACTGAAATTTACAACTAAATCTGAGAGAAATCAGAGTTCAGAGTAAGATGCCATTGGGGAGATCAGTATTCAACCAGCTAAATCATTGGTATTTTTTGGGTACTAAATCAAATAGACAAAAAGTAAAATACTGTATAAAATCAGATATATATATTTGTTTTCATTGAGCTAAGCAAAACTAAAAATTATATAATATATCCTTTGGTATTATATTTTATCATATATCTAAATTTAAAAAAAAAAAGAAAGACAAAGACTAGTGCTGCCAACATTGAATGTTGAAGTAGAAGAGGAAGGCATTCTTTGCATTCTGAAAAACTCAAAAATAGATACATATAAAAGGCTATTTGATAAAAAGGAGGATTTGATTTATGTGGAAGTTGGTTGAAAGAGCAGAATGGCATTATATAAGCATACTAAAATGTTTCTTTTTTATGAAAAAAAAAAAGTATTTTTCTAATAATATGAAGGATTAAGGCAGTTTGAATGGAATTTCATTCCTGTTTATGGATAAATGGACACCAATGCTAAGGAAAAGGACATCAGGCATTAAAACCTTACCAAAACAGCTTTACAGAAGGGGTTAATATAATCCACAGGAGATCTGGCAGTAAGTGGAAGTGAATATATCAAGTACATAATAACAGGCTATCCTATTTCAAAAGAAAGATATAGATCACGGTAAGAGACCTTTAAAGCTCCCGGTGCAGTCATAAAGATATACAGAGCAGAAAGAAATTTTGCAAAAGGTGAGAAAAGAACCACATGACTAATGAATAAAAGCATAAAATACTAAGAAGCTTTTAGAATACAGTAGGAAAGGCTATCACAGTTGCTGAATTACAGTCACCAAAGGTTATAAAAGACAATGATGGAGAGAGTTTGTAACTACATTAAAGGGAAAGAGAAAACAAGAAAAATTGGTTCCTCCTTAAAAAAAATTAACAGAGGGCTAAAAAAAGGGACACTTGGGAAGTTTAAATAGAGACAGTTAGCTCAGAACCATGCATAAATAATGGAGTAAGTGATGAAAAATTACTGAATGAAAAAGTTTAATTATTTTTAATAAACAATATTTTTATTACAAACTAGCAGAAAAATGACTCAATGTTGTCTGTTAATATGTGCACTTAATTGGGAAAAGACACACAAAGAATAGTTACTAGTTAGTCTCTGTAAGTCATGTTGTGTTGCATCTTAAATGGATGAGATCTAGGCCTGGTAATGTTAAATACTTTTGCAATATCTCTGATAGTGGAAGAAGAATTATACATGAATATCAATAATGACAATTTGGAGGGTCACAGGCTCCTTGAAGGATGGCAACATGCTTCAAAATAATGCTGATAAATCAAAGTGAACTTGAACATGTTAAATTTACTTCAGAGAAGTACAAAATGCTGCTGGCTAAATAAAGAAGGCATAGGAGTAAATATCAAATACGGAATAAAGACCCAGTAAGAGGACTAATACTGATTAAATGCATCAAGAGAGAACAAATAAAAAAAATATTCATAAGAATAATTATTAAACAGTGTGTCCTTGTGTGCACATGCTTTTATGCTTGCAAAAGTAAATTGTTTTTATGGTATATGTCCTGCATTTATAAAGTCACACAACTTTCAAAAGTTGCAGATAGGATTAATAAAGATGCTGGAAATGGTTGAATTCTTATTTAGCTGAAAAAATTTTTGCACTAACATTCTTTTACAAATATAAATGATATTTGTTATTTATACAGCCCTTAAAACTTCATTAGCAGTTAACACAAATATTTCCATGTTTCCTAATGAGATATTTCCTAGTATATCTTGATAAAATAAGTTTAAAAAAAGATTAAACAATATTAAATCATCATGTGGTGTTGTACCTCAGGAGGCCCAACCTTTGTTTCGTGTGTCATGCTAGGATGGGTATTAAGGGTTGGGACTAAAGAACACTGGCACAGTTGTGGAGCCTAAGCTTGCTTTCATCTGCTCATGTCTGGTTAAATTTCTACTAATTACATTCTTATAAGCCAATACTTTAAACGTCAGTTTCAATTTATAGCATGTGGATTAATGACCTACTATCTTTTATTAGTTATTAGGTCTGAGTTTTTGCAAACTTTTCAACTCATATTTCTCAGGAGAGTTGTTCAGGGTGCTCAGACAACATTATCTCATAACCACTGATATCAGTAAAGGCATCATATAAGAATTTAATAGATTATGGACTCTGATACAAGATATTTTAAAACTGATATTATCTTTTTACTGCATAATTTAGAATATATCACTTTCCAGTCAAATGTCATGAAAAAAGTTTTATTTTGGCAACTTCAATTTTGTGCAGTAATACTTTATTTATGTGGTAAAGTAAATAAAAATCATTATTGTAAGGCAAACTTACTTAAAATCTTCTGCAGTCTGGAAAACCTCCATAATGATCTGGCTGTTCAACTAGGGTTCCAGAATTTCCTAGAGTAGTAAGATATTTCATTCTAAAACCACAGAAAATTTTATAAACTTTGGTTTTGATCTCTACCAAAGATTTCATTTTCATGTATTAGAAAATATATTAAGCAATTCAATTAATTTTAAATTAATGGAATTTCTTAATATATTGACTAATATTGAAATAAAATAATTTAAATATTAGAATAAATATTTTTTGTTCCATGTAAAAGCCAACATTATTAAGCTGGTCTACTTGGTTCATTTTTTGTGGCAGAGGGAGAGGCAAAGACATGAGGATTAAGTACAAGTCTTATTTGTTCATAGAATAACGAAAATATTACTTTTACTTTCTAAGGAACAAACATTTATTTAAAATGGGTTTTATATCTCTTTCAGCTGTAAATGGAAGACTTTTAAGTCCAAGGAGTTTTTCAAGTACCACAGATTGTTATCACAAAATCAATTTGAAGTATTTCCAATTATCAATCACCTTTTGTTTTTTAATAATATTAATTACCCTCAATTAAAAAATAGATTATGGGATTTTATAGTATTGTGGAGAATCTTAAACATTCTTCTTATTTAATAATTTCTTATTGTGTCATATTTTTAGACATTTATTGCTCTTGAATCTTCAGTACAGCCTCTGTTAATGGAGAGTGTGATGGTTTTTTTTGAAAAGTTAAATAACAAATGTTCATTTTGGAAATGTGGTGTCAAATCATGGACAGACTATTTGCTATGTCATAGCTTGTTCACTGATTTACTGGGAACAGCAGGTGGATAGCAGTCAGAGCCACGCAGTATCTCAAACCATGTTCTCATCTCTGAGAGCAACATTTACTTTTTGCCAAAAAAATTATGTAAAATATGATTTTACACATGCCTATGTATTAAGAACTGACATAAATAATTTTAAAGTTATACCTGCTTATGCTTCAACTCACAAGACAAAAATTCCTGGTCTCATTTTCTGTAAGATTTGAGACAAATATTGCTTTTTAAAATTCTTCGTGTAATGTTTCCTTTTCTAAAAATATAAAACATACTGAAAATTGTTGTCCTCGTTTTTTCTGGATGTCTTAGCATAAGAAAACTCAATAATCAATACTATATCAATACTAAAGTTTGGTGAATCCTTTTCAACATGATCTGTTGTAAATCAGTAGAATTTGGCCAAGGATTTCTTTCCACACACATCACTTCGTGTTCATCTACAGGGTTCAGTTCAGTGGCATACCAGCCTAGGTCTAGAATTGGAAGCAGTACAGCTCTAACAATCCTTGCTCAGTGCAAATATTCATGCTTTAGAGTGCATATTTTTTCCTTTTGAAACCCAGGAGTGTTTTAACTCCATCAAGCTAGTTATGTGGCACAGAGGGGAAGGGCTGTGGTGCTCATTCATTTGGTATCTGGTACCCTCTGATATCCACCTTGTGTGCTCTCCAGTGGTTCAAACTGCAAGGCAGATGTGTGATGTCCAGAACTCACATTTAACGAGGTGCTTGGTGCTGACTTGAATATCTCAGAGGTGTTGCTCTGGATGGTCTAGATATGCCAGTAATCTACAGAATATACAGGGAATAGAAGAGGTCGTTGGTTCATAATAAAGAACAGAAGAGAGAATTTCAGTTACTAGTCTCAGGGGTCAGTAAGAAAGGCATTGTTTCTGAAAGAGAGAAGCAGCTCTTCTAATTTTTAAGATTCTATTCAGATACAGGGTTTAGTGCCAGAAAGAACCCCTCCTGTAAATGAGAGGCTTGTGTATTTAATTTGCTTATCTGTGCTAATTAAAAAAAAAAAAAAAAAAAAAAAAAAAAAGTCTTCCCTTAAAAATTCTAGGTGTTTAAAGTACCCAACTCCTCCTTTTTTTCTTCTATTTTTTTTTTTTTTTTAAATCTGCTCTGATAGTTACTAACCATTGTTGCAAAAATAGGGAAAAAATACACTTTGCATGTATTTATCATTGACTTCAGCTGCTGGTATTTTCATGTTTTTATCAGGTTATAGAAAGAGGTCTTCAGTGTTTTTTACATTACTTTTTTCTGGACTTCTTGCCTCCCCACTGTCTTCACACAAACTGCAGGGGAAACTTCTCCAACACCCAGGGCACCAGCTCTCCTTCTTCAGTGCCTTGGTGTCTGCAGAGCTGCTCTGCTCACATATTCTCCCTCCTCTCTTCCAACTGTGGTTGTAAAGCAGTTTTTCCATCTTCTAAATCTGTTATCCCAGTGGTGTTACCACTGTTGCTAGTGGGCTTATTCTTGGCCCTCAGTGGATCCATCCTGCAGCCAATGTCATGTGTTCTGGTGGACATAGCACAAGCTCTAGCACTTCTCACAGAAGCCACAACTTCTACCAAATCTTTGCCACTCAGACCTAATATAATCCTCCAAGTTTCACAGTTTCTGTTACAGGAGGCTCCTTTGACAAGATCCCCAAAGGGAATCAGTTTAGATTACTAAATCTCACCTATTCATACAAACAGAAACATATAATGTGCTCTTAATGGTTCACTTTTAAGGTTTTTTTATTAGGAGCCATCAAACTAGGAAATAGAGTCTAAAATATTGTGAAGTATAAAGTAATTTCTCTCAAAATGAGTTGTTCTGCATTCATGCTGATACTACTTGCCCAATCCCCTTCTTCCTTTTTAATTCTTATCTAATGGGCCTAAATGTGAGCTATTACATCCCTTATTACTCAGATAATTTCAAAGCTTTGGTCCTTAGTTTTAAAGGCATTTTGTTACTTCTATTTCTGTGAGGCAAAAGTGATGGAGGTGTATTATATCCACATTTAATTTTATCACGACATCTTGAAAATTCTCCATACAAAAAAAAGTGAGAAATATTTCTCTAAATACAGTTAGAGAACTTTAGAATATGAATGTTACAAATAGAGTGAAGAGAAATATGATCAAGTACAGAGAACAACAGTAAATTCAGGGTGTTGTTTACCAGGATCTCTCTAGGACCCTGGTCAAATAGAGATGATCAAGGACAGAACTGGAGCAGTCTTAGGCTGAGCTGGAATGGGGTTCCTGGGTCCAAGGCAGAGGCTTAACATGCAGATCTAGTCAAGGTCAAGAAGGTGCCTTTACAGCCCAGGCAGTTTCTGATTTTTTTCTTAGATTTTTGTGGTGGAGAACAAAATTTTGTCTATGTGTTGGAAATTTAGAAATTATTATTATTATCATCATAAACATCATTATATAAAGAATGGTACAATTTCTTGTTAATAGCCAAACATTTTGAAATGAAAGTTGTATAAAATTTTTGAGTAAGAAATTTCTTATCTTACAGATACATTGGAGAAGGGGGAAATGTCACTACTGTTAAATGTAATCAGTCAAAAAATTTAAATGTCCAATGTGAAAAATCCAGTAGAATTAGAAGGACACACAATGTTGGATAAATAGAAGAAAGTTCTTGCACAATATATCACTAAACAAAATATTCATCCTCCTTCTGTAGAAGGTGGAAGCTAAGGTGAATGATTCTGTGAGTAATCTGCATGGATTCCTTGACTACAATTATATTTAAATTATGCAGTAAAATTAGCCTTTCCTGGCAGATTTCAGTATCTACCTTGATAAAAGGGAAGAAACAGGAAGAAGTGAAGTCTCAGAAAAAGTTCACCTGTACTTTGAATTGAAATGTTTAATGTTTATCTTCTTACTTTGTATTGATGAGTTGTCCTTTAAAGGCATTTCAGGACTGTCACCCTTAAAAGATTAAATACCACAACTGACTCAGACTTAAAATGACAGCATTTCAAATTTTTATTCTAATGTTAAGGAACAACTCTTTTAAGATATATTTGCATTTTGATGTCATATCTAAATATGAGCAACTAGAGTGGCAGATACTCAGGAAAACTCAGTCTAGAAGTACTTTCTCTTATAAGACCCATGGGGTTCTTAATTTTGCTGCAGAGTGGGAGTAATTTCACTTATATTTTAAACTTTGGCTCTATCCAGAGCTTCATGCCAATTTCCCTTCATGCACTACAGAAAATAAAATTAGACTCTTTTACCAGTTTGACCACTGCAAACATATATGAGGTTTTCATTTTAACTGCTTTAGTTACATGAAATACTAAGAATTATGGGAAGAAGTTAAATGAGAATTGGCTTCATGGAAAAATACTCTTTGTTTCCTATTTCTAGTGCCTCCAATTTTCTTTAGTGTGCATCTGGCCATATTGAGAGGGACTGATAAATCAGTAAATACAACTTTTGCCTTATTACTGGGAAGTGGCTACTTCCTAGTACAAGTGGCCTTGTACAGCCATTGATCTGACTGCTGGATTCTCTTAGGACTCCTCTGAAGTGTCTTGACCTGGGCTGTTTTTGTCTTTTCGTTGTCTACTGTCAAGTGACTATATGACAATCACGTATACCAAAGGTTTGAGAGCTTAAGCAGCTGCTGCACAGCACATGTTGGACCTCTATGACAATTGGGTCTTGAGAAGGCTGGGAAGTAATGAAAAAGAACAAAGATTCTGTTTAGGAAGCATTCTGTTCAGCTAGCCCAAGGATGACTCAAGACTGAGGAAGGAAAGTTGTACCATGGTGATGTCAAGATACTGGTCATACAATCATAGTGGTGTGGGTAGGAAGCACCCTAAAAATGATCTAGTTCCAACCTCTCTGCTGTCCATGAGACCATGTCCACTAGATCAGGAACACTGTCCACTAGACCAGGTTATTGCATCCCCATCCAGCCTGGCCATGAGCACTCCCAGGGAAGAGGTATCCACAGCTTGTGGTAACACGGTCCAGTGCTTCACCATCCTTGCAGTAAAAATTTCTTCCTAATATCTTATCTAAACCCACTCTCTTTTAGTTTAAAGCCACTTTCCTTGTCCTGTCATTACATGACCTTGTCAAAACTCCTTTCAAATTTTCTTTCAGGCTCCCCTCAGGTGCTGAAATACAACAGTTAAATCCCCCTGGAGACTTTCCTCCTCTAGGCTGAGAAATACCAATTCTCTCGGCCATTCTTCATGACTCTAATAATTTTCACTGACCCCCTCTGTACTTCAATTTATGTCCTTCTTGTGCTGGACAATCCAGAGCTGGATTCAGTACTTCAGGTGGGACTTCACCAGAGCAGATAAAGAAAGGCAGAATGACTCACAATAAAAATTTTTCCCTTTTATTTGAGAAAGAATGAAGTGCTGATCTCAGGATGCAGAGGGACACAGAAAATTTGAACATAGCACATGAGAAAAGAAATAGATATTAGAATTTTTTTTTAAATAAAGAAGTTACTGGTACTATTAATGAGACTTTTCAATATTTAGACTGTTAGTCTGTTAAAATATTAATTGGAATAATAATAATTTTAACATGGGGCTATTCTTTTCTATCCCAACAAGATTTTGTGTCTAACAAATACTATTGCAGAACGTCAAATTGTAGGGCAAGTGTAATATTTTTGAGTTTTTAGTTTTGTTCATTTTTGACTCTTACCAGAAAGAATCAAGAACAAGCTTCCTTCTCCTATTCAGGCAATACTTATAAGTATAAAAATTTGTTCTATAGAACTGAAAAAAAACCAGCCAGTTCAGAAATTGAATATGGCAACGTTTTAAGAGAGGTAAATTTTATTAGCCTCTCACAGGTAATGGTCCCAGTTATTGGCCACATACAAGTTGTATTGAATTTAGTTTTATTTAGATTAGCTGTGAAAGTAGGGGGAAGAAATGTGCAGGGTTCCATGGGAAGCACTCAAGAGAGTCACATTTATCATTATAGCTGTCCATGGTCCTCCACTCTTCAGCCAAGGTCCTCAGATTTGGGATTCTTGAGAGACATTTTGATTTAGCATGTGCAGGAAAAAAATGAAATCCTAGGGCAGTTCTTGGTGTCCAGTTTATTATAGTTCTGGGCCAGCAGGATCAGTGCCTTTGTGGGAGCCCTAAGCTGCACAGGTGCAGGTGCATCTTCTCAGTGGTGCATCCAGACTCGTCTGCCTCTGCTCTTTGTTGACTGCCCTGAGCTTGATCTCACCAATTACACCAAGGAGCTGCTTGTGCAACTCATCACAGCTTGTGTGCTAGAAGGACCCATGCATTAACCACCATGTGCAGCCAGGTGAAGTTATTTTTCTATGATCTGCTCAGGGAAATCAAACTGGAAGTGCAAGGTCACTTTGTATATAAGGTATTTGCATCACATTTATGAAAAATGACTCCTTCTAAGACCCTGACATCTATATGAAAATCAGCAGCCTGTACTAGGCCTATAGGCAATTAGGACACATCACAGTCCATCAGGGTTATTTTCTTATGTCACAAAGACAAGATTGCATGTATCATGAGCTAACAGTTGTATATTTAGAAGGCTTCTAGCCTCATACTTTATTATTCTGTCAAGTCAAGAGGTTAAATGGAAAAACTTTAACGTAGAAACACCTGGCTTTATAGGATGCAATCAACTTTTGAATTTACTAACTATTTCTTAATCTTGGCACTTTTCAACATTTCATAGACTTTCATTAATCATCCCTTGGATCTTTATTCAGTCCTTAATGATTATACAGAGACTTCTCATGGAGTTGCTTTATATGACAGTAACTCTAAAATTTAACTTTTTCCAGCATTGCAAAGGCAAGACAAAGCTTTCATATATTTCAACATTGACATTTTTAAAACAAAGACTTTTTTTCAGTCTTTCAGACATCGTAATATACTTGACAAAAAGAGTCAAAGGGTGAATTGTTTTTATCCATCTAGATGAATAGCTCTAAAATTAATCAGTAGATTATTAAAGTACTTTACTGAACAAGCAGTTTTTCTTCAAGGTTAAATAATGTAGAACTTTTTTTATTCCTCTTCCCAAACACTTGCTTATTTGTTTCTTTTTTTTTCATTTTTACTTTATTATAAATCAGAAATAAGTGATTGCAGTGAAGTTTCAATCTAAGCCCTTACTTTAGTTCTAAGTAGCTCATGAGTCTAAATTTGAAGAGTGGTAATTTACTGGTCCAAAAATAAAAACCTGCTTTTTGTCATTAACTTGACTGCAGTTCTGAGAAATGGAAGCAACAATTAATATAGTATCAAACTCATGAGTATCCCATTCTCAGATACATAAAATGCTCAGTCCTGCTATAAATATTACAGAGACTGACTGTAAGAATTAGGTCTTTTACTAATTTCATAGCCACTTAAAACTTTGGTTATATATGACCCTCAAAATTCTAATAGAGTGTTAGCATTTTTCCTTTACTTTTCTAATGAATATTTACCATTCAGAAGGAGCTTGCTCTAGGAAGAGATTTTTTCTTATTTCCTCTTTAAAAACTGAATTATGACCATTTAATTTATCATTGGAATGATGTGTTCTGTCATTCCCTGTGACTGGACATTGGATATGGCAATGCAGAAGAATAACTCAATCCTCTTCTTCCTTTGTTTTCTTTATTTATATGCTTGTTTTATTTCCAAGTTAATCTTTCTTTCTCTTCTCGTGTTATTTCTGTTTTCATCATTTGTAGTCTTATCTGGGAAACTGCTTATTTTGATATTGTAATTTCAAATTAGTGTCTTTTCTGAAGCCTATCTATCTCACAAGATGGACAATTCCTTAATCATGCAGGTAGTTAATGACTTGAGTGTACTGACTGCACACACAAGAGCAGCTCTGATGCAACCCACCACGTGTTTGAGTTTCACACATACAATTAAATGAAAAACTCAACTTACATTAAAGTTCTGTAGCTTCTGTCACAGAGATGTCTTATTTAGTCTTTTCCTGAGATACAGATACACAAATATTATAAATGTTAGTAGTGCATAAATGTAAGCTACAATTAAAATACTAGGGATAGCAGAGCTCTTAAAACACTTATTTTATGTTGGAAATATTTCAAGAAGCAAAATTTACAGTCAATTATCCATTTTGTTGACATTTGTTGTTATCCAAAGATAACTGAAAATGCCTATTAACATTTAATACTTATTAATACTTATGTGATATCTTCAAAGAAGTTAAATCCTTAGTTATCAGTTCAGACAGCAATAGATTTTCTAAGAAACATAAGTTAGTGGAGCTTTTTTTGCTATTTGACAATATAAGTCAGAGCAGTGTCCTTGCTCTGAAATGATTTAATGTAATTTGGATAGAACATTTCCAGGAAAAAAAAAAAAAGGGCCAGTAACCAAAGCTGTCATGCAAAAGACATTCACATATATAATGAATGCCATTAAGATCCATTAAATTCATCAGTGAAATTGGGACATTAAAAAATATTGATGTGTCTAGTCCTACTAAATACTTACTCTTTAGTTCTTGGCCAAAGAAATAAGTTAGGTTAGTGTCTGAACTTCAGTGTAAAAATCATACAAACTGAGTTGATGGAACAGGAGGGATGTAGTAATTTAATAATTAAGTCCTTCAGGATCTTTCAAATCCAGTGATATATTAAATACTGAGTTGGTGTCAGCTTTTCTCCTCTAGTATGCAACTGGTTGTTTCTAAACAGATCTGGATTTATTAAATGAGAGACCTAAGTTTTAATGTTGTGCCCTCAAATCTGCATTGTGGGGTGGATCCTTTGCAAAAGATGTTTATTATGAAGCTTGCTGCATGAGATGTTGCTCTATGGGATCAAGGCAAACATGAAGAACAAAGGAAAAAAATCACAGAAATCTTTGCAAATGAGTATGTGTTGTACTGAAGTAACAGGAGACACAATAAGCTGCAAGTGCTTGCTACTTCAAATTTGTGTTTAATACAAGTACTGACTAATTTAAGCATAATTTAACCAAACTTCTCTTTTCAAGGGACAGGTGGTTAATCTCCTTTTTAGTGTATTATGCTGTGTAAGTATTAAGCCCCAGTAGCACATATATGAACATGCAGAGGCTTTATCAAAATGTATAATAATTTGCCCTTTTTAAATCAAAGCTTTTTGTGCAATAGTTTTATTTCAACATGCAAATAAAACCAATAAGAAAGGATCCACAGAGCTACAGTTTGCATCAAAACAAGCACTTAGGATTTTTTAGTGCATATATATGAGTAATGAAATCTATGTATGCACTTAGTCATGCTTGGATGTAAGTCTTTGTTACCCTAAGGCTTTGGTAGAATTAGAAGGAGTTTCAGCACTCTTTATCAGGTATCAACCTCAATTTTTTATAATTAATTCCATTTCTGTGAATCTGGCATATGAGGAAATGCAGAAACTATATGCTTAATTAAGAAGTTTCGGGAAAACTTTGCTGTATATTTTTTAAAAAGCAAAACTTTTTTCTCTTTGGAATAGTTTTGGACACATTGAATGCCCAAATTAAGGCCTGCATTACATCATAATAATCAGTGCATTGACAATTGAGACAATCAGTGAAAATATGTTTGTAAGAACTGTAGTTTTAGGTGACTTTTAGAAATTAAAATTAGTCTGGTACATGAGCAAGAGGGGAATGTCTAAATTACTTGTCAAGATTATAGCTATCTGAGAGTGTACATTTCAAATGTTATTGTAAATGTATATTGTTTCTTTTTTGGAAGAAAAAGGATGTGCACTATGCCATTAAAAAAGAAGACACACCAACCTTGAATTCCACTTAGCAACATAAGGTGGGAACTATGTTTTAGAATTTTGAGGGCAAATAAAATACTATTTGACTTTGCTGGATCAGAATTAGCCTAAAGCAGGTGATTTTTTTTTTTTTTAAAATTACTACCTAAATAGTGTATAAAGGAAGGGAATGTAGGCATGTTGTTGTAATGAAGTGCAAGAATGAAATTTTGATTCTCAAAAATGTTAGTCCCTTATTTTGTAAACTGTGCTTTACACACAAATTAAGTGCATTGATGGAACTTCACTGACATATCTACATGCACAATCTTACACTTCTACTAATCCCTTGTTTAGCAACAAAGGGGCATTGTTTCAGTAAGCACTTCTTTTTTCAAATATATTTTGCAGTAGATAACAGCCAATGCTGTTGACTACACAAAGTAGGAAGATACTTTAAATCTCTGGTTCACAGCCAAGATTCTCCATGAACATTTCTAAGAGTTGATGAAAGACAGCTGCAGAAGGGAAGCCTACTCTCTGTTGACTGAAATTTACTCTGCAGGATTCTGTGCAGCTTGAGAGGGAGCTACATATTTTGAATTATAAAAGAACATGAGACAGCTGTGTTTCCATTATGGAAGACATGGTGTTTTACTTTGAATTTTAGGAAAATATTGTAGATGGTGCAATATAACTATGCTTGGAATAATAGCTGACACAGAAGTAGGTTGGGCTGCCAATGTATTATTGTAATGGTGAACAGCTTTATAATTTGCTCTGAAGATAAATTGATATGAGAAAAGGGGCAGTTATATCAGCAGAATAAATTTTGTCAGTTGGCAAATCTCCTTTCTGGGAAGAATCTCATAGAACCCATGGACTGTAAAAGTCAGGTTGTAGGAGTTGTAAATTTAATTAGAAGTCAGCATAGATGTAAGGATAGTTGTATAAAGTGCACCTATATAAATAAATATCTGATTTGATTTGATAGGTAAACTAGATTTTTAACTATTTTAGAAACAAATTTAGTCTTTCACTGTGAACATATTTAAATGTCTAGAGCAATATTTTCTCATGCCTTGGACAATAAACTTGCAATTTATTTTTCACATGGTTTTGTGATTATTGAAGAGAAACCTTCTCACAGGCAGAATATATGAGTGAAAATATGTGTTAGGAAATGTATTTTACAGCCTTATTTTATTTCAATTTTTTTAGTAAGACGTCTTCCAGTAATAGGTTTATTCTAAAATATGCAAGCAGTGAAAGGTTGCTGCCTCTATTTCTATACTGCCTAATAATTATTTATAGAGTGAGAATTTAAATAAAATAACTATTTCCTCTTGCATCGATGGGTAATATTATTATAGAGAGAAATAACTGTACCAAAAAGGGTAACTAACCTCTACCTTCCAAATACAAGCCTCAAATTAAAGTATACTTCTTACATCTGTAGCAAGAAATTTGTAACAACTAAAGCCACTTTATGGCTGTTAGAAAATGTTTCATTCTAAAATTCACAATGAAAATGCAGAAATATTTGATGTTTGCTAATTGAAAGGTGTAGGCTTCTGCCTCTTACACTTTATACATATTTTAGCGCAGTTCTGACTCTAATTGGTATACAGCAATGTGAATTCACCAATCCTGTTGCAATCTAATAGCACTATATTTTTGTTTGTTCAGTTGGATTTTTTTAACTTCATCATCTGGATTTCTTGGATCTAGAATTTGAAGTCAATTTCATAAGCTCAAAAAACTTAGATTCTATATGTTGTTCAACTGAAATTAATTATGTGAGCTAATGTGTTTCCACAGTATAAAAACATTCATTTGCAAGTAGGTGGAGGAGTTTTAATAGCCTGTGGAGTCAGTCAACCTTTTGTCATTTAAGACTTCCTGAGGGAACAAGGGTGCAGGTGCAGTTTTAGAAATTTGGAAAGTTTTCTTAAACATGTTTTGTTTTGTGGTAGAGTGAGTGGGAAGAGATGAAAAGAGCACTACTTCTAAACTGTTATCATTTCAAAATATATATTATACATATATATATCACAGAATATATGCACACAGACACAGACACAGACACACACACACACACACACACACACGCAATACAAACTTATCAGTTACTTATTTAAGTAAGGTTTGGGATTTTATTTCACTTAAAAAAATCCCTTCAGAATAAATTGATTCATCATGAATAGAGCTTTTCTCAAAGTAAAATAAGAATCCTTGATGTCTGAACATAAAATGGCATACTTGTTGGCTAGTATTTTATTTTAACTACAGGAAGAATTCTGTTTGTAACTAAATGGAAGGGCATAGATAAATATTGTGGTATTCTGAAGATGTGACTTATCTTTCTGGTTTTTGGTGAGAAATATTTATTGAATTACTGGCTTGATGGAAGAATTTTCTATCTGAAGTTTATTCTCCGTCTTTATAACATGACATCTCATTTAAAAATAAAATAACAAAAGAAAAATGCCCAAACAAAAAAGAACTTAAATTCAGACTTTCTTAATGAGCCAGTCAAGGTGAAAGACTACTATAATTGGAGCAACATCCTTATGCTAAAAAAGAAACAAAAAAACAAAACAATAAAAAGTCCAGGTAATTTTGTATACTGGGTCTAATGGCTCATAGTTATTTTTTTTTCATAGAAGCCCACAAGGTGATGTAGTTTGGATTCGTGTCTAAATCAGAGTTGATAGCACAACAATGTACTGGCTACTTCTGAGCTGTGCTTTCATAGCATCAAGGCTTTCTTTCCCCCCTCCTCAGTCCCCATAGTGAGTAGACCAGGCATAGGCAGGATACTGGGAAGGGAAAAAAACCTAAGTAACAGAACCAAATTGATCAAAAGGATATTTCATACCATATAACTTCATGGTCATCAATAAAAAAAAATTAGAGGGGCTGAGAGACAGCTGCTAATCATTGGAGACCATTTTGATTGATCTGTTTGTGGAATGTGGTGAATGATTGCTTCTGTATCACTTGTTTTTTTCTCAACTTTTCACTTTTTAAACTGTCTTTTGAAGAGTCCTTCTTTTGCTTTTCCTGTTCTCTGCTCTTACTATTGTTTGGGGCAGGGAAGGGAGGGAGTGAGGAGCTGTGTGATGCTTGACTGCTAGCTGGGATCAACCCACTAGAATTTCCTACTCTTCATGTACATTTAATAACTAATTTTCAAATCCACACAAGTGATGGAATATTTCTCTTATCCATATATCCTGAATTACTTACTCTTGAAAAATAGATGTCTGTTTTATCATTTTAGATAGTGGTTTGCATAACCTAAGCTCTCCCATCTCTTGAATGTGAAAGTCACAAGGCACAAACCTTTGCCTGGTGCCCAGAGCAATGATCCTTTTAGCCCATTATCTGATATAAGTGGACATAAATTCTTTCTAGCCTGAGTGCCATGTACTTCCATCTTTACAGTGCTGTGTCTGGCCAATAACATGGTTGTGTAGTTTCTGGCCTAGCACTGATTTGTATCCCATCACTTGGTCAGGCACAGTATACAATTTTCATGCTTGTTAAAGTGCTGCTAACCAATAAATAAAAAGTTCCACAGAGGGCATGTCAGTGAATGCTGGTTTGAATATAAAAGTTTTCGTGATAATATTGAATTTTTTTCTTAATATTTTTTATTTATTTGTTTTAATTCAGGCTCTCTGGGATGAATATACCTCCTCCAGTTATAAGCAACAAAAACTGGCTCAGACTACATTTTGTAACAGACAGCAATCACCGATACCGTGGATTTAGTGCTCACTACCAAGGTACATTTAAAGAAATAAATTTTAATTGTGGCTGTATTTGTTAGAAAAAACAGTGCCTGAAGTTGTAGGAAATGGGAAGGGCCACTTAAAAAAAAAAAAACCTCATAAAAGTACAGTTTGTTTTGCAACCTGCTATATCAAATTATAATCTGTTAGAATATGGGCAGTGTATGGTCTAGTATATCTAAATTCAGTTACCAAAAATATTACAGGAGATACCTGCTTTACTCCAACCTGTGCAAGTACTTAGCTTTTAAAATGGTCCTAATATTCTGAAAAATACTGTGGAACAGTAACAGAGAGAATGTCTTTATCATTAAATTATGGGATTTATTCTATAGTTGTAATTTGTAAAGCAGTGAGTAAGTTTCTGTTTACTAAAGTAGCATTTACCCACAATTGCATTTTGCTATGTTTTGGAATGCTTTGCATTATTATAGATTTAATTAACCAGAAAGATTCTTACCCACTGTTTTTATGAACAAGCATTTATATTGAGTTAGAGAGAAAGCATCTGAAGCATAATTTTGGGAGTGTCACTGTTTGAAACAAGGTCATTCTAATGATGAAGTGTTAATGAAAACTAAATGTCAGTAGTGTATGGTAATATTGCAAATAGTTTTCAATATCCACAGTGGATCAATGGATCTTCAGGGAACAGTAACCTTTTTTTGTGTTTTTGTCCTTTTTTCCATTTATCTGATGAAAAAAACGAATCATGGCATTCCTATTAAAATCTAGTTCAAGAATTTCTTTTATAGTTTCTTATAGAAAATCTAGCATAGGAAGAGAATAGTAACATAAAGTTTTGCAGAATATGATCAAATTAGTCAAGTAATGCAAAAATTGCAATTATCAAAGGTCTATGACTAATGTTTTAAATTTGAACTTTGATAATAACAAATTTTACAACTCTGTGTGATTGCCTCAGATAACATATTCTACACAAGAACAGAAAAAAATTGATTGCTCTTTTCAGCAGGTATTGTATATCTTTATTTGGACTTCCTGAGTTCATAGATGTTCTGGAATGTGAATTCTGAGTGAATTTATATGAAAGAAGTTTTCTTAATTAGCTTCAGGGCTGCTATAATGGTTTATGAAAAACACTGACTCGTTTTTTGCATAATGTCTTTCATACTGCATATGATAAACCATACTCTTTACTAAGAAGTTGCTAACTTATGGGACTGTAAAAAGATAGACTGTCTAATAAATCTACCCCACAATTGAGAAACCATATGATTACTATTTTGGTGGTTTAAGTGAAGTGTTTTGGATTGTTGAGCTGTTCCTTCTGAACTAGTGAGAAGAGAAGAACAAACCATGTTTCATGGTATATATACATGCATCCCTGCCAAAAATGTGAGCTAATAGCTAATGAAAGAGAGCAGGCTTATGTTTATTTTTAAAAATTTGCTTTATCTAAGAGCCATAAAATGTGTGAGTTGGTAGGTGTAGGAGATTTTAATATGCTGTGTGTCTTCTATTTCTCCTTACTGCCTAAGAATGTAGTGATTAAATATTGGTGTTCTTACTATTTTTGTTTTCTCATTTAATTTTTAATGTTGTATTGCTGAATGTATGTTAAAGTGATCTAAATATTAAGTTGTCAAATGCTGCAGCAGCCCACCATCCTTAAAACAAAGAAAATGTCTTTTGCAACTGTAAAATAAATGTAGACAGTAAAAAAATATCAGCATAAAAAGGAATTAAATGTGCATACTCAAGCCTATATGATCAATAAAAGATAACCTTGATAGTAGAAAATAGAAAAACACATGATCAGATAATGGAGGATGTGTAGTTTCTGGTAGGTTAATGGTAGACTAAAGGAGAGTGTAAGGAAATTAGATAAATATTATGGAATCATAGAATGGTTTAGGTTGGATGGGACCTTAAAGATCATCTAGTTCCAACTCCTGTGCCATCAGCAGGGAAACTTTCACTAGACTAGGCTGCTCAAACTCTGCCATGAACTCTTCTAGGGATGGGATATATTAAAAAACTGTCATACATTTAGAAAATTAACAATAAATGTATAGCACAAAATATTTCAGCTTTTTGAGAACTATAACCTTAATTTTTTCAGTTAGAGATAACTTTAAGCCTTTTTGTAATGACAATTTTCAAACTTTAACCTCAGTTATTTTCGGACATGAGTGATCTGAAAACCAGAAAACTTTATAATAAAATTTTTTAAAGTATTGCAAAAAGCCATTTAGTACAAGTGCTTTTTTTTTTTTTTCATTTTCAAGAGTTTACTTCTGCATTACTTTTGAGAGGGAATCTGTTAATTCTTTAAATAGCTTTTTTATCAGAGTGTTACATAGTAATAACTGTTAAAAGCTCAGTCCTTCCCCTGCTTAATTGATGTAGACTGAATGTAACTCCTTTCTGAGTTCCCTTCCTGAAACATAATATTTGCTACGTAGTACCACTATAACCAGAATTACTAATTTCTTAGTACTTTCTCTAGTTTAATTTTCTTTAACCTATTACATATTTTTAAGGACCTGGACTTCATTCAAATTCTGAACTTCAGAACATTGCATAATTTTAGTCTGTCACTGCGTGGCACTGCAGTACCCTTTTCAGATAATCACTCCCTTGGTTTACTGCTTTTGTCTGCACTAGTGCACATTTTGTCAGTGTATTTGGGTCGTGGTTTAACTCTAAGCAGCAATTAAGCCCTCTCACCACCACTCACTCACTCTATCCTCAGTGTAAAACAAGGCAGAAAATAGGAAGAACAAGAGTGAAAAATTTCATGGTTGAAATGAAGATGTGGAAAATCACTCATAAACTACTGTCCTGGACAAAGTGGTCTTATTATAAAACCTTTCCTTATTATAAAACTTTTCCTTAACTGTTTTGGGTTTTGGAAAACAAAAACAAATAGTAAAGAAATTATGAAAAACACCCTTTCTCTCTCTTTTGAAAGCTTAACTTCATTCCAAACACTCCCCCTCCCTCAGTTCCAGCACGGATTACTCTCTGTCTCTTTGGTGATGTGATAGTGCAGGAGGTTCAGGGCTAAGTGTAGGAGTTAATTTCTGCTGTTGCTCATTTCTCACTCTTTTCTTTTGCCATTTCTTCCCTCTTGCATGTTTCTTCTGCCTTGATGTGCATTGGCCATGGGCCATAGTCCCTTAGGGGAAGAAGCTGCTCCAGTGTGGGTTATCCATGGGCTGCAATCCCTTTGAGGGTATTTCTAGCTCTGGAATGGAGCATGCATGCTCTGACCTTCTTCCTTTCTCTCAGTGTTTATTATCTTGAATACATCTTCATAGAAATGTCACAAGTTCTACTGTTTGACTCTACACACTCAGCTGTGTCCTGTGATGGGTCCTTGTGGAGCCAGATGTGGCCAGATGTGCCCAGCTGAGACAGCTCAGTGTCTGTTGAAGGCAGAGGTGATATGTTCAGCCCTATACCCCTCTGCTACCAAATCCCTGGCATTTATACTAATTGCAGTCTTATTCCCTTCTGTTCCGTTAAGTTTATGAAAAGTGTTTTTTAAGATTCTTTTTCATAAGGCAGCCTGGCATGGCTGAGCTTCAGTGTAAAACCTAAAGCTATTGTGGCCTAGACATTTGGAAAGACCAAAAGTGATGCACTGTAAAGTCAAAATATGGGGAAAAAACCACACAGCAACAAAAAAGCCTAGGGTATAACATACAGTTTTGCAAAGACACTTTTAATGTAATTAAATATCTTTCCCTAATTTTCTGTTTAAGACCTTGCAAATAGGTGTGGGCCTTTAAGGCCTTTAAAGTTTTTGAAATTGACTTATACAGAAAAAATGAAATCTGATGAGGTACATGAAATTGTGGGAAGCTCTCAGCTTCCTTGAAGAACACAGACATGAATTATGTGTATTACTTTCTTTTGATAGGCAATTTTATTCATGAAAGGTATTCATTTATACAATATTTAAAAGACATTGTTAAACAACAACTAATATGGTTAGAAGATAAATTTCAATAAGAAATTTCAATTAAAGGAGAATCAAAATGTTTCCCTACCTAGGTTGTGGTGTTGTAACCCACTTATTCTTGCTTGTCTGGTCATCTATTTTTCAGCACTTCTTTCTATTCACTGAGAGTTCCTTTCCTTGATGCTTTCTCTTCTTGTTGCTTTGTTATAACTCCCTTTGAGTCAGAAACTGTTGGCTGAAGTAGAACAAAAGCTGCTTGGATCTTCTTGAAACAGCTGCTTCACTGTTTCTTGGCACCAATAATCCTCTTTTGCTGTTTCTAAAATTAGTTGTGTTTTTTACTCCTTCCATTTGCAGTCCCTTTTGGTTGCTGCTTTCTTTTGGTTACTTTTTGCACTCCTTCATTTATGTATGAAATCATAATATTATCTAAGTGGACAGAAGGGATTAAGTTAGCTTCATGACATCTGGTCTTACTGGCTGGTATACACAAACTTCAATCTTCTTTATATCAAGCATATCCAGATTCAGAAAATGCTCTCAGAAAAAAAATAAAAAAAAAATTCTTCCTTTTTTGATAGTTAGACATTGCTTTAAGCTTCCACAACTTTTCTATCTCTTTAGATCCAGAATCCTTTTCCTTTCGCTCTACCTGTGTCCTCCCTTAAAACTCTGAAAGGTTTCAGCAGTAGCCCTACAATTGCTAATCATTTCACTTGTGAAATCCATTTCTTAACTAATTTTGTTTGCATCCCTTGTTTGTTTACCTCTGTTTAAGCAAACTCATGCTTCCACTTTGAGCAAAATAGTATCAAATATGTAAATTGAGTGCACAAACACATTTACCATTCATTAGGAATCTTTGCTTATAGAAAAATACAAAGGAAGCTATGAAATATATCCATGAGAATTTCAGAATAGAATAAAATTTAGTTGTCCTGCTCCTATTTAGAAGCATGCAAATGGTTACTTTCCTTCATACTTGACAGACAACTGTGTGGAGCTGAGGTTGGATAAATGTGAGCACCTTGAATGTGGGATTAAATATGAGGAAAAAGATGTTGAAAAAGATATCTTCTTGCTCTGCTTGATTTTCTATTGTTACTTTCCTTTTCTTTCTGTCATTTTGTTTATGAATAGAAATGTATCTTCATTCATAAATTATTTATGGAGTCAGCTTTTCTTAATATTTTTCTTGGTTTTGCTTTCAGAAAGAATATAAATGAGGTAAAGAACAATAGTACTAAGCTGCCTTACAACATCATGGTTAGACTTGCCAGAAGGGGAAAACTGTCTTTATCACATTTTTTACAACATTAGGCAATTTAATCAGATTTTGTCATTCATTTCTTATCTTGAAAGCTATTGCAACAAACAGTACTCTTTACTACTGCTGAAAGACTAGCAGCTGTAACAGAGACATAGGTAAGATTTTTGTTTAGACACCTATAGGTGTCTGCATACTCATTAAAGCTGGAGAGATGTGAAGCACTGTACCTGTATATGTTCACTGATGCATCACTGAAATCACCCAAGATACCAAATGTATTTCTGTGGCAGTGGCAGAAGTGCAGAAGTTCTTTGGGCAGACAAACCAAGGTGTATGTTAATGTAGTTACAAAATTTTTCCAATTCAAATTATGTATGGGTAGCTGAGCCCTCCCCATACCTTGTAATCCTGCCAGTGTGGGTTGCAGAGTGATTGAGCTGACCACATGGTAGGTGTTGGGTAGTGGTGTTCTAGAGTAGAACAGACATCTGCATGGTGCTGGCAAGTTAGAACTTCCAGCAGATCACATGGTGTGTTTAGCACGTCAGACACCCAAACACCGAGCAGACTTTGCTCCAGGTGAGACAGTGGAGAGAGTCAGAAAAAAGGTAAAACTCATTGATTGAGATAAAGCCAATTTAACATCAGAGAAAAGGATGGGAAAGCAGTAATGAGAAAAGAATATACAAAACCAGGGGTGCACAAAACACCTGCCAACCAATTTCCTTCCAGTCCCTGAACAGCAGTTGCTACCCCCCAGATAAGCTGCCTCATGCCTTGCTCAACATGATGTCTTGTGGTATGGAATATTCCTTTGGCCAGCTGGGATCAGCTCTCCCAGCTGTGTTCCTTTTCAGCTTCTCATGCCCCCTCAGCCTCCTTGCTGGCAGAGCAGCATGAGAAGCCAAAAACTCCTTGGCTCATGGTGAGCACTGCTCAGCAATAACTAAAACATCAGTGTGCTATTCTCATCCTAAATCCAAAACACGGCACTATAACATCAACTAGGAAGAAGATTTACTCTATCCTAGCAAGAACCATTCTGGCATAGAAACTGGAAGATGGGAAGGAAGAAACAGCATGTAGGCACCTGTTACATCCTGTCTTAGATGTGTGCTTTAAAACTAAAACACTACATTCCACTCACTCCAATGACTAGATTTCCATTTAGTCTAGCAGTCTGTATGCCTAGTGCAGCTACAGACACACTGATGTAGGATTTTGATCTCAGTTTGCATTTACTAATCACTTATAGAAATGTTTGGGGTTTTTTTAATACCAGAACATTCAAGGTCTTGAGATTCCCTAGGAGAAAGAAAGGTACAGCATCACTTGAGTCACATTTGTAGAAGTCTGCTACTTTGACAAGGGCTGTATCCAAATAAGTTACTGCTTTCATTGATAGTATATTTGAGAGATGACAGATGTTTACTTTTATTTTTTTAAGACACATACTTAGTTATGAGAATTGTGAATCTGTGACTTTGAAGACCTTGAGCTTCTTTTGTCAAAACATCACAGTGGCTGCCTGATTTTGTAATGGATGGAGGAGAAATAAATCCTTTCTTCATAGAGTGAAATTACCAGAGTTTCTCAGAAGTTTGTTTTTAGTTTTGTTTTTACCTCCAGGCACAACAAGAACCTAAATTGCATACATCCTTATATAAGTAAATGTTTTTAGTGGATTTTCATACTCTTGGGTCTTTCAGCTCCACTTCATCTCATACTGACATACATTTTCTAAACACATTATTTTTCACCTTTGCACCCTTGAGATGTCTTTTATACATGATTATACACCCACACAATTACAGTGCACAAAATGACATCGACTTTGTTGTAGAGAAGTTGTAGAGGAGAAAAAAATGTTGCATTTTGTTGACTGTCTCCAAATTTAAAGAACTTACTTTCAGAATTCCCCCAGTGATAGATTTTAATAGCACCATTTTTGGCAGTTAGTTCTGATACTGTATATGTATCCAGATAGATCTAATTTTAGCATTTTAATTCATTTTTTTAAATTTCAAGATCATATTTCATTTTTTAAAAGTCAGTAGAACTAACATGAAATATTAAGACTTGGTAGTCTATGCTAATGTCTAATTTGATAGATTGTAATTTACTTCTGGAATAAACATTAAATGATGCAGTAAAGAGCTGTCCTTTCCCTTTTTAATGATTTAATGGATGCATCCTCTTAATTTTATACTTACCATACAGAAAATATGATATTTTAGGAACATTCAAAAATTTTAATATCTTTCTGTTTAATTTACTATTCTACATACTCCTCTTTCTTGTTTAAAAAAGAATAAATCATAATACTTTAAGTATTATTGACTGCAAAATACAAGAAAAAAGTACAGACTTACTCTTTATTTCTGTTTAGGTAAGCTTAGAAAGCATTTTATTTACTTCAGTCACTTTGGTTGAAAGCTCAAGAATTTATAAAATGAAATTAAATGCAAGATTTGAAACAAACAGAAAAAAAACCTAGGAAAATGTCAAATTGAAACTGTAAAATCCGTAGGTAATATGAAGAATCCTGGTTTTCAGAAGGGAAAAGAATTATTCACACCTTAGTGTGGTTTTAGTGATCTTATTTGTATATACAAACACCCCCACACATATCTAGATCTAGATCTAGGTATATATATGTATATAGATATAAAGATATACCTATATCAATACATAAAAATATTTCAAATATATAAATATATATTATATTTAGATTCAAATATTTACCTATATTAATGCATATCTCTCTATATATGCCTATATATCTGCATATATATATATACATATACATAAATATATTTAATACATCTATTAAAATATTTCATTTAAGAAAATCCACGAAAATTTAAGGAATATTAACTAGGAAAAAAATTTCTGTGGCAGTTGAAAACTTCTATTAATAGTACATAAACTCTAGAGTGTAGATGGCCTTCAAAATACTCCATTTTGATTAGATCAAAATATTAATATATTAACCTATACATCTGTATGCTTCATAACCATCAAAAAGCATAATGTATTGCACTAACAATCTGCTCATGTCAGGATGCTAAAACAACTGAAATAAAAACCTGGAATAAAACACTTGTTTAGTTTCAGAATATTTAATGGTGAGATTAAACGTTGGAACATTTTGTGTCCTCTTGGAAAATTGTTGAAATGCAAATATTCTCATAATATGCTTGAGCTTTTTTTAATAAATTACTTCTATTTTTCAGTTGTGGAAATTGTTTCTTATTAATTAGTGTAATTAATTAGTAGTAATTGAATGCAGTAAGCCATTCAAGTTAGTTTATAAGTAGTTTTGACCATTATAAAGGTTATTGTACATTAAAGAAAATAAACCTGGTGTGTTCTAACTTTAGAAAGTAGATTTTAAATGCTAAAATTAATAGTGTCACTGACACCAGAGGTATTTGATTTATTTCTGCTGGAAGATTTACTCCCATTTATTTCTCTTCCTCTTCCCTCACTAATTTTTTTCAACATTTTTCTTTTTTTTTTCCCTAGGGGGTAATTTTGCATTTCCAAGGGCTGGTTTTCTACTATTAGGGGATACACACACAAGGAATGAAATAATTTTCATAAGAAAACAACAGGCAGGTGAAGACTACCCTCAGACTCAAATTTTCCTATGTACATTCTAATTAAATGACATAAATTATTATGCATAAATATCTTTTATTTCTTCTCTTTAGCCTAAAATGTTTGTATATTTAGTTACTGACAGCAGTTGCATTTGTGAAGGAAAGCATATTGTCATGTCCTTGAGGTTTAGAAGGTGAAGTACTTAAGTAGTTTTAATTTTAATTTTAAAATATTGCTGGCTAGATTTATGTTGAGGCATAAAATATGTGAAATATAGCTTCTGCATTCTTTAAATGTTTCTCCCTGGTCTATTATTTGTAAAACTTAATCATACCTTATGCATGAAGACTGATTGATATGCTGGATAACCTCCTGCCTAAAGATAGAAAAGTTATTATTTTCCATTAGAAAAAAAAAATTCCAAAATTCTATTTGGAATATAAATATGGAAGTGACCCATGCAAGATATTATGCCAGAAGTTATTTCATAGTGTTAAATGAGGTGCTACACTTTTTACTCATTCCCAGTATAGATAAGGTTGAGGACATTCATATTCCTCTTCAGAATTGAATCCAAGATTATCTAATTTCAGGAGTAAAAGTACCTTTTGTAAAGTATCCCCAAATAAATAAGGAATCAAGCCTATTGAATGAAAAGTTAATATTTTAATGAATGCCATTTCAAGTAAGAAATTATATTTTCTGAACTACCCTTTTAATTCCCTATTACATTTTCTCTACTTTAATTCTAGTCAATGGATCTCTTTACAATTTAAAACATTGGCTGCTTTATTTGTGTACTGTATCAGTAGCAGTATGAGAAAGCTGAAAGAATTACATTTCTTTTTCCCCATTCACAAGTACCAGGAAATTATTAAACATACATCTCTGTTCAACAAAGTGTTTTCACTTAAATGCAGCTGAGGCAGTAAACCTTGCATACTAGTGAATATTGCTCTATGGAATTTGTTAATGTGCAAAATCACTAACTAGTACCAAACAGATTCTCAGTTACCTAACTTCTTAGATTTTCTTTCTATGAAATTTTAGTACATTCATATTTAAAAGAAAATAGTAAAAGTCCCCTGAGAACCATGATGGTCAAACCTTCTAAGCATGTCTGAAAAATGTCAGAACAAATATAGAATAGCATTGTGAATACTAAAATGTTTCTAGCATTGATGTTTGTTGTATTGTGTGTTTCTCTCTAATGTACTTGCTTTGTTTTATAGATACCAAAATGTATACTATTTTTGGTCTAGATCCTGGGTCAATATAAGCATTGTCAATACCTTTTCAGAAAATGGAATTTTCTGAATATGTAGAAGAAAGACAGAGGCATGTAAAGTGGTTAGAGTGGAGAGTGAAGGATTGTGAAAGAAAGATTTAGGTGACAAGATGGGTAGTAATAAGGAGATTGAAGGGATTCTGTTGAATAATTATGGCTTCTTGTATAATACATACCCTGGATGGAATCTAGTCTGCGCTAGTTGGATTGGACAGACATCCAGGACAAATCTCTTTTCCAGGATGAACCAGCTGAATTGTTTCAGCTTTTCTTCATAGCAGAGGTGCTCCGTATATCCAATCATCTTCATGGCTCTCCTCTGGACCTTCTGTAACAGGTCTATGTTCTCCCTGTGCTGAGGCCCCCAGATCTGGATGCAGCACTCCTTATGGGATCTCACAAGGGCAGAGGAGAGGGGCGAAATCCCTTCCCTATCACTGCTGACCACGCTGCTTTTGATGCATCCCTGGATGCAATTGGCCTTCAGGGCTGCAAGTGCACACTGCTGGGTCGTGTCCAGCCTCTCATCCACCAGCACTTCCAGGTCCTTGGCAGGGCTGCTCTTGACCCGTTCATCTTTCAGGCTGTATTGATCCCAGGGGTGGCCCTGAGCCAGGTACAGCACCTTGCACTTGGCCTTGTTCAGTTTAATGAGGTTCTCATATGCCATTTCTCAGGCTTGTCCAGGTCTCTATGGATGGCATCCCATTGCTCTGACATGTCAACACAGCACTTGGCTTCTTGCAGTCATCAAACTGGCTGAGGGTGCACTCAATGCCTCAGCTTCTATCATTGATGAAAACAATAAATAATACTGATCCCAATATGAACCCCCGAGGGAAACCACTTTCCCATCTGTCAGAACACTAAACTATCAAGAACATTACCCTCTGGACACAACTGTCTAAGCAATTCATCATCCATTGAACTGTTCACCCATAGAATCCACTCTCCTCACTTTAGACAGAAGGATGTTGTGGGGAACCACATCCAAGGCTTTGCTGAAGTTTAAATAGATGATTTATATGGGCCTTTGTAGATTGGTGTAGCTGGTCCATCATAGAAAGGCACTAGTTTGATTAGAGAGGATGGTGAAGCAGTGCTGCTGTTCTGAATGACCTCCCAGTCCTCCATATGCCTCAGCACAGCTTCTAGGATTCTGTTCCACGGTTTTCCCAGACACAGAGGTGATGCTGACAAGTTAGTGGTTCCAAGGACCCTCCTTTCTACCCTTTTTAAACACAGGTAAAATGTTTCCAGTTTTCCAGTCACCTGGGACTTTGCCTGGCTGCCATGACATTTCAAGTATCATGGACAATGGCCTGGCAAAAATACCAGCAAATTCCCTCAGGACTCTGGGGAGCAGCTCACCAGGTCCCATTGACTTCTGTATGGTGGTAGTGAACCTGAATTTCTCTGACAGTGTAAAGGACTTTGATCTTGAAGCCCATCCACTTGACAGGTGTGGGAAGAGGATTTGCCAGTGAAGACTGAGGCAAAAAAGTTTGGAAATAAAATTATGAGATCTGTTGGTCATTATTATTGTCAGTAATATCAACAAACACTTTTGCTCTAATTTAGTCCCTATACTATGTATATACTACACAGGGTCCTCAGATCCTCACTTAAAATGCTTTTAAAAAAACACTTTAATGCTTTTTCACCTAAAAACTAGGGAAAGAGTAGATGACAGAACAGAAAACTTGTTGCTGTATAAATCAACCTTCACCTTGACTCCAGTTGTTGCTTTGGCCTCTGCATTTCCCAAGAATATAGCAAAGTTGAAGAAAGTTCAGAGAAAGCAAAGATATCAAACATATGGGTAAGTCTCTGATTGAAAAGTAATTCATCTACATAGGACCCTGCAGCTTGGAAAATGAATATATCTGTGGGAAGAGGAGAGATATACAGACCATAAAGTTATGAATCACAGGGGTATTGGAAATATTTATTAGCTGTCTTTTGGATGTCAGAATTGAGGCACATGCTGTGACTTACACAAAATTACTGGAAAGTTACCAGTGGAATAGGGCACTGGGTCTTTTGAGTCCTAATCCAGGGCAGCTGGAAGCGAGGTAAACCATTCCATTTTTGACAAAGCTGGCAGAATTGATAAAATAATGCTGGTTAAGTTTATAGTACTGCCTTGGTACTATAGAAAAATAAGATATACAAAAATATTTGTGAAGAGAATCCCTGACTTGAAGGACATATATTTAAATTAAATCAGGCTGACTCAACTTCAAAAGGGAAGAGGTCAATAGAATTTGTGAAAGTAAAACTGCTGCTTTTTCTATTTTTCTTCACCTGAGACTACTTTTCCTTCTTTCTCAGTTAATAGTAAATTTGGGATTAAAACACAGTTTTTATAATTTCAATAACTTTTAATTCCTAATATATATGTTTAATGGTTTAGTGTAACAGGCAGATAGCATACACAGCTTTTTAATTGTAGGTATAAGAAGAAAGGATTCTTCATTTATACACAGCATCATGTTTGGTAGTTCGGCTTTTCATGAAAAATATATAAGGCTTACATATTTAAATAATATTTTCCCTAGAAAGTTCTCAAACCTATAATTTAAACAAATTAATGCTAATACTATAGTTTTGAAAGAAATTCAATTAGAATAAACTTACCTGTTTGTTGAAGCCATTTGAGCACACTCTTTTGACAGAGAAAACCAGTCAGTAGTATTTAAGCCAAGAATCATTCAAATTCCCAATGACCCAAGTGGGAAATCATGAATACTAAACAACCTTAAAGAAACTGACAGTCATAGAATCATGGAATCATAGAATGGTTGGGTTTGAAGGGACCTTAAAGCTCATCTTTTTCTGAACCCCTGACATGGGCAGGGACATCTTTCACTTGACCAGGTTGCTCAGAGCCCCATCCAGGCTGGCCTTGAGATGTTTGAAGGGACCACAGTGGAGTCATCTGGCCCAATTCCTTGTACAAGCAGGATCGTCCTAGAGCACATTGCAGAGGATTGTGTCCAGATGGTTCTTGGATATCATATATTTGTCATTATACTGCTTTTGGAGGCTATCACAGTCATTTTTGAGTGAATAATTAATATTTAAGTATCCCATGTTCTTTGTACAGAGACAAACTGTCTCTTTTTTGTACTTAGTTTTGTACTTACCTTTTCTAGAAGTAATGTGATTTTTTGGGTTTTTTTGGGGGGGTTGCTTCCTTTGTTTTGTTTTTTTGTTTGTTTGTTTGGTTTGGGTTGGGTTTTTTTTATTTGTTGGGGATTTTAATTTTTTATTTCCTGAGGGAAAAGAGTTGCTGCTGAAAACTCTCATTCACTGCTGTCCAGCAACTTTTCCTTATATGTGAAAGAAGTTGCTTTGGAACTGTGTGGAATTTCTCAGAAACTTGCTTATGCAGAGATGGCCATACCATTTAGTTTAGGTAAAGTAAATATCAAGGAATGAGTGTAAAACTGCTCAGAGCTGTGAAAGTGACCAAATTCTAAGATGCCTTTCAACTTCAACCGTTCTGATGAAGTCTGAAATGTTCAGAAATGGTGAGCATCCAGTCGTCTCAAAATTTGACATTTTTAAGTTCTATAGTCAAGAAGTGTAAGAAGTATCCAAAAACTGCTGCCATTTCTGAAAAATCAGAGAATGATAGAATTTTTAAGGTTGGAAGGGACCTCTGGAGATCATCCAGTCCAACCCTTCTGCCAAGGCAGGGTCACTTAGAGCATGTTACACAGTGCACATCCAGGTGGGTTTTGTGTGTCTCCAGAGAGGGAAACTCCATGACCTCCTTGGGTAGCCTGTCCCAGTGCTCTTCCACCCTCAACATAAAGTTCTTCCTCATGTTGATGTGATACTTCTTGTGTTTAAGTTTGTGGCCATTGGCCCTTGTCCCATCACTGGGCATCACCAAAAAGAGTCTGGCACCGTCTTCTTGACACCTGCCTTTGAGATGTTTATATGTATTGGTGAGATTCACTCTCAGTCTTCTCTAAACTAAACAGTTTCACTCCTGCAGTGTCTCCTCATAAGAGAAATGCTCCAGATCCATCATCTTTTTGCCCTCCACTGCACCCTCTTCAGTAGCTCCTTGTCTTTCTTGCACTGAGGAACCCAGAACAGGGAACTCCAGGTGTAGCTGCACTAGAGCCAAGTAGAGAGAGGGAGGATAACCTCTCTGGCTCTGCTGGTCACACTCTTCCTGTTGAATGACAACATAGCCTTCAGCTGTATCAGTCAGTATCCCCTCAGTTTCATATTATCAGCAAACTTACTGAGGGTATATTCAATCCCTTCATCTAGGTCATTGAAAAACAAGCTGAATAAGATTGGACCCAGTATTGATCCCTGGGAATCATCACTGAGTACAGGCCTCCAACTGGATTCTTCTCAGCTGATCAGGACCCTGAACTCTGCCATTCAGCCTGTTCTTGGTCCATCTCACTGCCCATTCACCTAACACACAAATGTGTGTTACCTGAATTTACCTGCTGTTATGTAAGATAGTGTCAAATTACCATGTTTTTAGATGTGCCAATATATTTTTCTCTTTAGAAGCTGTCTTTGTGAGCATTTCTCTGTGCAACATAAAAGTGAGGATAGATACTTGCCATAACTGAGATTTTATGGATATTAGGAACAATTTTAGCTATTGAACAAGAACATTATCCTTTTTATCATTGTATGGCAGTGCAAAATTGCCTGAAATGCTTGCTAAGGCAATGTATATGTAATTCTTCTTAAAATGATTTTGAAATTTTAGTGTGTAAGCATTTACCTTAGGACACCTTGAAATTGTTGTCTAATAGATCACTGGGGTCCTCTCACAGGGAAGATTTTCCTCAGGCAAAGCTCTTGTTTTGCACTGGATGCCACTTCACAGTTTAAAAGTTCACCTACTGCCCACTTGATGCTGACAGCACAAAATGTTCTGCAGGAATAGCTTTATCTCTGTAAACTCTAAGTGGATTTTGAATCAGTTTTTATACTGAAGAAACCTTTTCCCTTGCCAGAGAATTGTTTTCATCTCACTTAGGACCTGACCTTTCTTTAAAAGTATTGTTTTTCAGTCTGTCCTGACCTTTTAGATAAAACCAAAACATAAAAGATGATGCAGTTTCATTTATAAATCATTCAACTTTGCTTTGCTTTATAATTAAGATTTATTCTGCTTAGAGATTAACTTTATTTATTCTGAGTGAGAAATAAGAGAAAAATAAAATTTCTTGTTAAATTTAATGTATTGCTCTGTTCATAGATGTATTTGTTGCAGATAGGTAAAAGATGTTATAAATCAAAGGCCTTATGAAATCAGGCCTTGCTCTGCTGAATTAGCAAGTTAGCCTGTCACTTCTTGTAAGTGCAGCTGGCAAGTTCCCATGCAAAATAATCTTAGGTACAACAACAACCTATAACATAACAACCTATAACACAACAACCTATAACACAACAACCTATAACACAACAACCCGTAACACAACAACCTATTCTTGGGGAGAAAAACAAGTTCACCTGTGCAAACAATAGATATATCCCATGAGAATCCACAAAGGAAAAATATGAACACCTGAATCTCAGCACGTACACACAAATCACCTTCTGTACAATAGATGAAGTCGTAAGAAAACCACTAGCCAAGAAAACTACTACCCAGTTTGTGTTGCACATGAGGTCTGTGAAAACTGTATAAAATGAGCTTTGTGAATAAAAAATAGGCTTTTCCTGCATGAAGAAAATAGATTCTCAGCTATTTATTACAGCAGTATTTTTCACAGAGAACAAGAGACAAGCAGAGACCAACAGCTCCCTGAAGGCTGGCGAGCTCAGGGATCAGGGCTGGGGCCAGAACGGAAGGGCTTTTCAGCCAGAGTTGGTCCCCCTGCCCCAGCCAGGGAGTAGAGCAGGATCTGGGAGCATCTGGAGGCAGACCAAACCCTGGGCATTGGACATCTCCATGGTAAAGAGAGGTGGAGGGTACATAGAAATGTAGTGTATGTTTGGTACACAAAACCTCAGACCAAAAGTTAGTTGGGTTATAACGCACTAATATAATATTATGTTAGCCAGAAAATCTTGTCATAGCCAAGGGAAACACAACTTATTGTTATTCTAATTAATGTTTAATGATCTGATCGTCTGAATTATCAAATATAGAAAAGCATCAATGATAATAATGCATTTATAAAAGTTAAGAACTGCCTTTCTACTTCCTCTGTATTTGTTTTGTCTTGTTTTCACCCTTTTCTCTGTGCCCCTGGGTGGGATTACAACGAATTGAGAGCATCCAAGAATCTGTTAGGAGGAATTTGGCACTCTTGGGCATGAAGAAGTGAGGTTCCTCTTCAGCCTTGGAGTTCAATTATTCTTTTTTTTTTTTATATTTTCTTAACATAGTCTGCTTTTTTTTTCATTGTTCTTTACCAAAATCTGAAAGTTGCACATTAGCCTCCCTCAGCCTAAGTATGTTTCTGGCTATGTAAGATCTATGTAACTTTATCAGATCATTATTGTATGCAGTATTATCAGAGCACAACATTCCTGAAATGCTGTCAGCTCAAGAAATATTCATTTGACACCTGTGAATTATTAAAAATGGTGAAAACAAACTTAGGCCAAGGCAAGCCTTCATCATGTCAAAATAAATTCTGTGACCTTGTATTACAAATGGCAAAACTGTACTTGCTAGGCTGCAGTATCTGTTAGTTTTGTGTGACATAGGTAAGGCAAACAATGAAAAAGATATTAATATTAATAAAATTAATTAAATTAATAAAAGTATTAATATTTGTATACAAGATACCTTTGCTGCAACTTTGTCTTTACTATTTGCCAAATAAATGAACAAACTTTCTAAGAATTTTATATCATTTCTAATAAGTACTAATCTGTTTAAAAATATGATAATTTAAAACATATATTAAATATATTAGCTATTAAAATAATCTTCACTGTACTAAAGATTACTATATTGGATAATTTATTATCTTAAATTAGTTTAGCAAACTTTAGTAATAAGTTTAAGTCAAATAGTTTCTTGATGCCTAATACTGGATTTAGAATAGAAAATTTGGGTATTTAGCCTGTTTAGAGCAAATATTAGTTAGACACTCAAGAGCAATGGTACAAAGACTTTTGCTGTTAAGAATAAGTGAAAGAGATTATTAATGGGTATAAGATGAATTATTTTCCCACATATCTGAACTTCATGGAAAATATTTTTAAAAAAGAAGTATCAAAGTCATATCAATACACAGTTCGAACTTTAGCAAGTGTTGTTCTGTCTGAAACTGTATATTTTATATATAAATGGCACTTTGCTTGCTTATAACACTGAACAGATATTAGGCAACTAATATTAATATTAAACCGAAAGTGAGAATTTAATTTTGTTGAAAAGAAATGAGAGCACTACAATATGATGGCATATCCTTGTTGGCACAAGAAATAGAATTAGAAGTCAGAATCCTTAAATTTTAAATTTACCTTTTTGCTAAATGGTTTTAATTTTAATGTACATAGTCTGTATAGTAGTTATTATTTCAGATTTGCTTATTTGATGTTATCCTATCCATAAAAAGGGAAATAACCTTCTTGCACTATGATTCACAAAATCAAATTAGAAAGAAGACAAATATATAAGACAATATTCTCAAGTCTTCTTACTTGACAAATACAATAGACCTACTCTTTTTCAAGGGCAATAGATGTGAATGCTTTCCATTCCCAGCATTATATTACTCATCTCATAGATTCCTATAATAATATTGAGTCTCGAAGAATTTTTAAGTTGTATTGTTTGGGGTTCTTTGTATGATTATGTTTGATTACACGGATCTGCGTTACATTGATGCAGATCTCTTTTGAAAAGAAAGCAAAGTATGACCATATGAAAATAAATATTTTGTATTTCAAATCATTGCTTTCTCCTTTTCTAACATTCATTTGTGTTAAGTTTTGGGTCTGGTTTTTATTTTTTCTTAAAAGTAACAGGCCTTTCAAAATGTACTTTCTCACTGAACCAACTGATAGAACTTTATCCATATGTGGGCCTATGTTGGTAATTTTCTTTTTTTTCCCTATTCATTCTAGATATTAAAATATCTATATATATTGCTGCAATAAAATCTATTATTTGGACAGATATATATGTTAAAAAATAGTAGCTATGTCCTGATTTTAGTAGAAAGGAAATAATCATGTTAGAGATTTTTGGCATTTTGTCTGAATTTTTTTAGATTTCCAAATGTAAACAGTTTGATAAAATTAAGATGCATAAATTTACCATACTTTCAATATCCACTTAAAAAATGTAAAGTGATCTTAAATTCACTGGGAGGGGCATATGGAAGATCAGTGAGACATGCATTTGTGTATACTGAAGTATGACATATCTCCTGCACCTCTGAAAATTTCTGCTTAATTGAGGCTTAATTGTCACTTTCAGACTGTTTTGATATATGTCTTACTGTAGCAATCGATTAAATGTAGAACTTTGCATAAAAAGTAGAGAAAAAGAAGAAAGAGTTAACAATAAGGAGGTTGAAAAAAAGAGAGCAGAAAAAAAAAGGCAAGGTTAAAAAAAAAAAAAATAAGGCAATGCAGTAATGCAAAAAAGTAAATTCTGGTACCAAAAGGAGATAAAAGTGAAATTCTAGTCATGTCTCATAAATGTGGGCAACATGAAAACAAAAGGAACCAAAAAGGCTTTTTAAAACTTCTGACTGGACAGCTTTTGGAGTTTTTGTTATTTGTATAAATCCAGGGATCATTGCCTGTTTGAACTGAAATTTAGAAATTTATTTTGAATCATATATTTTTCAGTCATGTATGTCTTTACAACCACAATTTTATTGTATTTCCTTATTTATTTTCTCTTTATTTTTCCTTCTTTTATTTTTCTTATTTTTATTGCATTTATTTTCTGAACGTTTATGCTTCTGTTTCCTTTATTTTCTATTACAATTTGATCCTAACAATAGGTAAAAATACTAGAAATTTATGAAGAATAAAATAAGTGATTTTTAAAAATATGTCTGGAATGACTTGTTAAAAGAGTCAAATAAGCTGCTATATCTACACAAACTTGAAAATTCCTTTGACACATCCAGCATATATTCTTCTAACTAGGTTTCTAATTTTATTGGAAATTTTTTGTAAGCATCAGATATTTAATGACAGAGAACATCAAAGAGAACTGTTAATTAAGATAGGGGAAAAAAGCATCTTCTTAATAGAATGCATGGGTCACTCCAAAATTAGTTAAGTATAGGAAGGTTTTAAGTAAGGAAGATAAATAAGCCTTGATTAAAACTCCTTGAACATCTGAAAGAAGAATGAAGATGGAATATAGTTATTACTCTCTTAAAAAAATTCTATTTATAACTGTAACTCATTCTTCTTTAATGAAGTATGAATTTTTTTTTTTTTTTTTTTTTTTGCTTAAAACTGTTTACACTTCTTTCTCAATTACCCATTGCAAAATTTTAGACTGGCCTCTTGCTAATAAGGTACACAGGAAAAGTCCCAGGATGACCTCATGTCTGTCTCCTCATTAACACCTTCCTGTAGTCTGAGTCCCACTTAGGGTCATCTCCATTAAGGACCTTTAGCCTTATTTGGGAAGTCTGTGGCTGGATCATGTGTGTCACAGGAACTAATAGAGTCCTGTACCTTTATTCGTCCTGAATAAATAAGATAGTGAATATTCCAATTTGCTTTCACATTTTCAACTCAATATGGTTTTAGCAATTAATCAGCAAAAAATTCTAATTAATTAGAGTAGCTGTTGGATGGTAGCCTTAGATCCCATTTGGTCTTATGAACAATTTACATGTTTTTATCTGCTCTTCAACCACTGAAGTTAAAAAAAATTAAATTTAGAAAAGCATCATAAACGGGACAGACTTTCTACCTAGAGTCCAGTAATAAGTGAACTACTACAAGTGTCTGTTCTGGTACAAGTTCTCTTCAACATCTTTATCAATGAGCTTCAATAAATGACAGAGAGCAGTGTCCTTGGGTTGCAGATGACACCAAAATGTCAGTCATTGCAGTCAAGGACCAGCAGTCAGCATAGCCAAGGACAGGGCTGCCATAGGGACACAGACAAGCTGGAGGCAGGAGCCAGCAGGAATCCTAAGAAATTCAGCAAGGGCCAGTGCAAAGTCCTGTGGCTGGGTAGGAAGAGCCCCTGGCAGCAGGAGTGTCTGGTAGAAACAGCTCTGCTGAGCCGCCCCTGTGAGTGGTGGCAGACAGAACTGAGATGACAGCAGTGTGCCCGGGAAGAAAGAGGGCCAACAGCACCCTGAGTTGTATTAATAAGAATGTGGTTAGTAGATTAAAAGGAAAAGATTTTTGTCCTTGTCTCAGCACTTCTGTGGCCATAGCTGGAATAGTGCCTCAAGATTTGGGTTTCATGACAGGGTTTTCACTGAAGCAAGTTCAGTGGAGGGTCACTGAGATGGTTGGGGGTTGGAGCACTTACCCTGTGAGGGAAACTTGAGCAACCTAAGCCTTTTCAACCTGGAGAAGAGGGGACAACTTACAGGAAAGCTTTCCAAACTCAGAGCCCTCTAAAACAAAAAAATAAAAAGATAATTTTCAACGAGTGTTTTCACTCTGTTAGATACCATTTTCTGCATTATTTTTGTTTCTGGCAAATGCTTCTGAGAGTGGGCAAAGGTATTTATTATCTCCCTGGATTATTCCCTCAGGAATTACTCATAAAAGTTTAGTCCATTAGATTAACTGTTAATTGAACTTCCACTATGAGTTTAGCTGGGGTAAATTTCTTTGGTACCATGTTTACAACAGAACTCTGTGTATACTTGTAGCATATTGCATATGCAGTGTGTGCATCTAGCACAGATTCAGGATCTATTTTTGGAGCTTTGTTTCAGGCAAATGTCAAAGGCTCTTGCCTCTTTTCTTTACTAAAAATGATCCTGGAATCAAGAACAACTTCCACTCCTATATAAATAGAAAGGCTTATGGGTCTCCCATATGTTTGCATTATCCTAAGTTTTAACAGTTGCAACACTTTTTGACTGGTGTCTTGTAAAGACTAGTTTTCTGAACTGAATTTCTCTGTAAATCACCATCTTGATCTTTTTTCACTTCTACATAGCTACAAGTTTTTAAGTGTAAATGCCACTTTGAATCTTTCCTTGTGTAAGCAGGCTAATTTGACACATGAAATGTCCTCAGTTTTGCACTTTCATCTCTTCTCCTTCCACAGAGATGTGCTTAGGGAGATGCTGGTCCAGCCTAGTAGGTCTCAGCCTCTTTCAGTGTGGGTTGGTCAGGTTCTCTTTCTTTGTGAACCCATGCCCTAAACAGCAATTATACTTTCTTAACCCCCTGTCCTTATTGCTTCTTCATATGATTCATCCTGGCAGTTCCTCCAGCTTCACATCATCTCAGTGGCTGATTGTGAGTTCAAAGTGATGCTCTGAGTTGACTTCAATTGAATGCAAAATATTGGTTACAGCTTTTCCCAAAAAGCAGAGATCACTATTATTTTCTTCTTTTTTGTGCCATTTATCATTAAAAGGTTTTCTTTCCTTTTTTTCCTTTTTTTCTTTTTTTCCTTTATTTATTTATTTTTTTAACTAGAATATTGAAGTAAAATAATGTAAGGCTATTTATCATATAGAAAAATTCAATTTTTAAAATAATCTCTTTGAAAAACTGAAATGTCAGATGTGATTGCAGAAGACTTAAATGGAGAATATATTAAAATGCCCGTGCAATAAATTGGTCTAAGACTGTTTCCATAAAATAAAGACACCAAAATTCATATTTTTGCAGATTACAAATAATATTTATGGAAACATTGATGGATCTATTCTGTGCAGTAGCTGATACTTACAAGATTGTTTATACCTAACACTAATTTCCTCTCAAAATCCTCCATGTAAATCAAGCCATATTGTTTAACTTTACTAATCTTCTGCATGACTTCTTCAGTGTAAATGGATGTGGAAGCCTATCAACTTAGGTTCTGTTTTTAGGTTCTGTTTGAAAATTGCCTCTGTATCAAAGCAGGACTTTTCAGTGTAAGCTCTGTAGATTTAAGTACATTTAATTTTTCTTGCTTTTTTCTTTTGAGATGAACTTTCTTTTAAGTTGTTCTCATTTGAAGTGCTGTGCCTATTTAAATAAATAGGATAGACCATGCCATTTGATGGAGATTTTGAATATAGTTTTACTTTGACCTTGATATGGGAAGCAGGTGAATGTGTGTTATTGTACATTTGCATGCATGATAAAGATATGTTCATGTAGATTTTGTTTTAATAGCAGTGGTTATGTAACATACATTAAGTTTTCTTTGTTTTAAACATTTTTCTGTTCCAAAATATCTCTTAGTTATGCATTTGTATTTTCTGTGTTTTAAGCTCGATACAAATCTGTCAAAATTTACTGTATACTGAATCATAAGTAGTCTAGACTTTTGATATTATGCATATTGTGGCAATTTTCTTCTTTTATTATGAAATAAAGAATAAAACATATTTAGATCTATTTTAGTTACTTATGCTGCTGCCATCACAGGACAGCAAGTAGTTTTTTGTTTGATCCCTGACATAAACCTGGAGTCTTACATGGTGCTTCTAAGGTTTTCTAGTTTTCCAGGGGAAACTTCCAGTGTGATTTAGAAGTTCTGTACTACACAGCAGATATCAAGATATTAAATGTCAGATAGCAAAATTAACATGTACCCATATCAGCTTTATTTGTTGTCTTTATAAAGCTAACATATCCTCTTATCTTAATATTTTTAATAGTATGATAAAATAAACTATTTTTAGCCTATAATTTCTGCAGTAAACAAAAGAGATTCTATTAGCAAGACTGAGTATTTTTGATATTAGGATCTTTTCTATTATTTTACATAGAACATCTGAGAATTGTGTCAAGAGATCTGATATACCTTGTGCCTTAAATATACTAAATAATGTTTTATTCCTCTGGGAGTCTTATTTCCATTTTCTAGTGGACAGATTTTTCTAAAAGTTTGAAAACTCTTGTTGCTTTCCATCCTACCATCACCCACTACATTTAAAAGACAAGTGTCAAAGTATGAGAGGACAGCTCAGAATCAAAAAGAGAAGTGTTGAACATTATTGTTTGAATGTTCAAGAGTCCCTAATAATTATGATGGAATAAAAAAGCCATGTTTTAAAGATACTAGAAAAACTTAGTACAGTTCATGCTACATAAGCTTTGTTAATGCTATTTTTATGGTGAATTTTGTTATTCATTGCCCAGTCATTTATTCGATCCAGTCAAGATGGAGTTTCTACAGTGTTAAGATGTTCTAAATGCTCACAGGTGAGATACTTGGCTTCCAAACATTTTCAGCCAATTATGGGGGATGGGGAAGGATGAAAATGTTAATAAAATATTGAAAAATTTGCTATATATTTTAAACACTAGAGAACTTAAAAGTGGTAGCTTTCACAACCAGGGCATGGACAATTTTTTAGCTACCAAAAATTTTGTGTGTGAGGGTTTTTGGTAAAATAATCTGGTCTATTACGGAAATCAGAGAGTAAAAAGAGAATTACATATGAAGCCTTTTTACAATTTAAGTATAACTAATAATGCTGACAAGTTTGTTTAAATGTGTACCTTTTATTATTCATCTACCCTTGGCCACATGTCAAGTCTAAATGGGCTTTTAGAGCCCTGTCAAGCTTTGATTGAAAGAATGAGCATATCTGGCAGCCTTAATAGCAGCTGGAGTATGGCAGCTTTTTCTGCTACTTAGGCTGCTATATAATGCTGCCAATGCACTCCTTGACAGGATGGTTGCCACTTTTCTAAGTGTGGGGAGCCTATTAACAGTATGGCTGAATATTTTGCTCTTGCCCTGCTGATTTCAGGACTGAATGTGCAGGGGTGGAAATTATGCCTTGTCATTATGACTAGTGAAAAAGTTTAAGTTTTGAGGAGATTTAAAACTTAACATGTATTATCACTATTTTTACAAAATGTTCACTAGTATTAAACAATGTTCTGATTGCTTCAATTTTTTAAATAAAGCCTGTTGACTTTCCTCTTTTATGTCAGTTGTCTTTACTATGTTAAACAGAGGGAAATTTAATTTTTTAGATTGATCAAGAAAACACAATTCAAAAGAAAAAGTTAGCATCCAGTACTACTGTGTGTCCCACAGGTTCTTCTACTTTCATCAAAACTGCCTCCACTGGTGAGTTAGAGGAGCATATTGCAGCCACTGCTGGTGCCATTACTGTTGCTAGCACATCTGCTGATGTTGCTGTATCCAGTGCAGTGACCACC